>NC_022016.1:69289930-69293711 GCF_000317375.1 Microtus ochrogaster
CAGGATCACCATTTTTGGACTGAGGTCAAGGTAAGAGCCAGTGGCTGGCTGCTTTGCTTTTCTGCTCTTCAGTTTGAACCCCAATATCTGTCTCTGAGTTTTTATTATTCATGCTACATTTGGCATCCAAAATTTGGGGTATAATTCATGAAAAAAAGCCATTTGCTTGAGTTTTTTTTTCTTTTCTTTTTTTTTTTTTGCCATTGGCATAGGCCAGACTGGACCCAAACCTAGCCACCTGGGTTCAGGAGAAAAACTAGCACTCCTAGCTCCCATCCACCCCGATTTAACTTCCATGTAAAGATGGAAAATATACGGAGAATCTGGATACTGTATGTTATTGTGTTGACTTTGACTTGTTGGACTGCTGAGGAAGGAGCAACAGCTGCTAAAACAATTTGCTTATAAATGCTGCTGAATGGGCTGGAGAGATGGCTCAGCTGTTAAAGGCTAGGCACACAACCAAAGATATAAATGCCGATGGATTAATCCAACCTATGTATTTTGAAAATGCCTTGACTTCAAAATTTAAGCAAACAATAGGTTACTTTAGAGAAGAGGTTTTGCTTTTGCTTCCACAAGAAGTGAGAGGCTGTGGATTCATTCTGGGTTAAGAAAAATAAGGTTTGATCAAGGAAGACCCCCTGAAGAAATCTCTGATAGGAGTGGATGGCCCAGATGTTTCAATGTTTTTGAGCACCTCTGTTGCAGTTTCCTCTGAGTTCTACATCCAGAACAACTTCAAGACTGCTGGCTGAGTTGATCCAGCCTTAAAGAATACTCCAGTCAGGATTTGACCATAATTCTAAATTTTCATTGGGTTCCCACAAGATTATCAGCACCTCCAACAAACAGGAAGTAGCCTGGAAAACTATGCACACATTCCTCAAAAACGGAGATGCCCCAACGCTGCAGAGGAACTTCGGGTGACTGTCCAGGCAGCCAGCTGTTTCTGCCATTACTCACATATTTTGGAAGTCACTTGCTTGCACTTCCTGCTTGCTCAGTTAATATTATTTCTTTCTTGGGTCTCTGAGGTAGTTGAAGACTAGATAGTTATAGTTTTCATTGTTTACCAGATGCAGGAAGCAAGTTATGATAGAAAGTAAATTAGGTACAAGACTTTGGATTCACCAAGATAGGATAGATATGGAGTATTTTTCTCTGAATTTTTCAAATGCAAATGGACTAGACATTGTTGATGTATTTATTGCCTGTATATATTGTATATAGTTATTGTACTTATTGCATATAGTTTTTGCTATATTATAGCCTTCTTTTTTATTTTAGACAGAAGGGGGAAATGTAGAGACATTTCATTTGTATTGTAACAAATAAAGCTTGCCTGAAGTTCAAAGAGTAAAACACCCACACTGATCAGCCTTACAGACCAGGCAGTGGTGACACACACATTTAATCCCAGTTAGCCACACTAGTTTGCCATAGTAATGGGGTGGTAGTGGTTGGTACATGATTTTAATCCAGGCCCTAGAGAAGATTATAAGATGGGAGGAGACAGCTCTCACACACGGTCTCATTCTGAGGTTTCCTGGAGGCAGGATCACCATTTTCAAACTAAGGTAGAGGCAAGAGCCAGTGGTTGGCTGCTTTGCTTTTCTGGTCTTCAGTTTGAACCCCAACATCTATCTCTGAGTTTTTATTAATCATGCTTCACCCAATATTCCCTTTCTAGTTACTTCTTATCACTAGTGGAGTGAGAATCTAACATATTACCAGTGCCAAGCTCATGAAAAATGATACGTGAAATAAAAGGTAGCAAGTTTTCAGTGTGGAAGAGATGACTGCACTCTGAGTCCATACTTTCTGGCATGTTTATTTTAAGTGCAGAGGAATGACCTACCGTTTTGACTTGCTGAAGATATAGTAACCAAATATTAGATAACTGGAGAGGCATATGAGTCTCATAATATGACATCATATATGCTTACACCATATGTAACTATATGGCTTGTGTATTTATACATGGTATATATGGAAAAACTGAGTACAGGTTCTCTCAGAGTTCAACAATGAGAAATAGTTGATCATATTTCCATAAGTAAGTGTGATTGATTGTATTTGCAGATCAGCAGATCCAATGAGAGTCTTGCTCTAATTATGCTTCTTGAATAAAACCAAAGGTTAATATATCAACGCTCTGGCTTTTTAACCCACCTCCTTTCTTCAGCCGAATCCTTCAACATTTACACACCCATTTCCCAGCCACTTTTGTGAATATTGCTTGAGATCTGGGTCTCTGTCATTTGCGGATGCAGTTTCAGTGGACATTATGAACTATGCATTATTGCTTTTCTAGTCCAAATACCATGCAATAAACCAAGTTTTACAATGTGAAAGTCAATTTTCTTTTAGAAAAAAATTAAACTGCACTTTTTATTTGTATGTGTGTCTGGATGCATGTGCCATGGTGCGCCCATGGAGGTCAAAGGCCAACTTTTACAAGTTCTCTTCTTCTACCATGTGGGTCTCTGGCATCACACTTGGGTGATCAGGCTTGGTGGCAAGCAAGTGCCTTTACCCACAGAAGAAATCCATATTCACTCATGGCGAAAACAGTGTAGAGTGAGACCAATGACTTGGATACTGGATCTCCTAATCTTTAAGATGTTCTCTTGATTTCTAGGAGGCTCAGTTTATTTATTTAGTTTTTGAAGGTGATAGATACTACCAACTTACAGGAACTTGTGCTCAGGCTGAAGGACTGAATGTCTTCAAAGCACTTCGTACAGTCCCTTATGTAACGAACCATCAGTGAAAAACAGCTAGCATTTTCATTCCTGGGGATTCACACGAAATAGAGACAGCACCTTGCAAAACAGAGGATGAAGGGAGATATCCTAAAAGAGCATGGCACACTGTCTGGACATCCTGATGTTTTAAAATGGTAAGAATTTGCTGGAGGAAACACAATCTTCGTGCTCAGGGAAATCATGCCCTTTCCTGGGAAGAACAGGAATTTCCCCGAGAGGACTCTCCAGGCGTTTTTTTTTTCCCCCTGTGAGTCGAGTCGATTCTTCTGTGTTTCTTAAGTTTTTGCTTTCTTGGCATGGAGTCTGTTTTCTCTAGTTCACTGTGGGTTTTTCTGAACTTTCCCCTTTTCAGTGTTGGTTGTCTCAAGTTGGTCTGTGGCAGGAAAGGTATTTAGAGGGAAGCTATGGGAAAGGGTAGCCCCTTAAGACAAACACACTGATTGAAGACTCTAGATGCATCTACAATAACAGTTCCTCTTCTAAAGTTTTGTGAAAAATTGTCTCTTCTGCGTGTTTTGTCTTTGGACTTAGGAAAAAGTTCTTCCTAGCCAGCTACCCTGCCTTTGAAGGCTGAAGTGCCTGTGTTCTGGTCTCCACCCTCTTGGATGACTTAGGGAAGTATTTTCCAAGCTCCTTCCTGAGTAAGTTTCCTCAGATTGGAGCCAAGAGTTAGAAAGGACTGTGGCCATCTAAGTGTAAATAGTTACGGTAGTCACAGAAAACTAGTCACCAGCTCCAACTCACGGGGAGGCTGGGGAGTGTGCGTGGTTGATGGTGCAATCTACAGGGTAGATTTTAAATAGCAGCGTGGGGCACAATTTAGAAAGCAGGGGCTTTGATGGGCCTTGAGTTAGCTCTTAAATGTAAGATAGATTTAAAACCTCAAAATGACCACACTTGGCTAAATAGTGCGTGAGCGTACACATGTGCCATGGTGCGCCCATGGAGGTCAATGTTATACACACGTATAACATGTTCTGTTTCTTTTTTTTTTTTTTTTTTTTTTTTTT
>NC_022016.1:69293846-69299292 GCF_000317375.1 Microtus ochrogaster
TGCGCCACCACCGCCCGGCCATGTTCTGTTTCTTAAAGAAAATTTTTAACTTATTTTACTTTATGTGTGTGAATATTTTGCCTGCATGTATGTCTGTGTACTATGTGCATGCCTGATGCTCACTGAAGTTAGGAGAGAGTGTCCAGTCCCTTGGAACTGGAATTAGAGATTGAACCCTCATCCTCTTCAAGCCCAGCCAATGCCCCTAACCATTGAGCCACCTCCCCAGCCCCATGCTGTTTCTTTGCTGCACCCTGACTGTATTCTTTGTTGCTGGTGAGAAACCAGCCTGGTCCTAACGGTGTTTGCTACTTCAGATATGAAGTTGTTAAAGTTTGTCATGTAGTTTAAAATTACAAATATTTCCCCAAATATACACCAAAATGTATCAAAGAACATCAGCTCTGAAAAGAGGACCCATTTCTAGCCAGTATGTCCATTTGTACTTAGATGATAAACGCTCAGAAAATCTAAAGTGCTTATATTACTCTGGAGCAAGAAATGCGATTTTTTAAGCCAACGTCTCAACTAAGTAACTTACTCCGGGGAACAAATATTTAGGCCACCAGCATCAACCTTTACTTGGCTTTCAAACAGGGTTATGATCAGATTCATCAGCCTGGATCACTCTCTCAAATTTTGGGTTCTAGGAGAGACCCTTTCCCCATACAAACTTTGGCCTAGAGAACTTCGGAATGTCTGGGGTATAAATAATAAACTTCGTTTTCAGCAATAGCCAAATACAATGTAGTCAGGGCATATGTAGATCATCTGTATTGCTCCGTCATCCACCAGGGCAGAGATGGAAACATTGTGAGCTGGGAACATTGAGTTTCCTTTTTACCATTATCCTTGCCTTTTAGAAGGTAGCTGTTAGGAGTACTTAAAGCTGAATGGATGGCCCCGAAAATTGGGAAGTGAGCTATACAGCAGCTTTTCTATTTAATTAGCTTTTTGTTTGGATTTGTTTTTGCTACTGAGAAAAATTGAATAGGAGTTAAGCTACCCATTTGCTGAAACCAACAGTTGCTTAGAATCCTTTGAGGCTGGCGAAGAACACTGTTTCTAGCTATTCCGAAAAGTAGAGCTAAGTAATATGTGAACTTAACTTTGTATCAATTACAGTCATTTGTGATCCTTCCTGCAATGTAGGCATTTGCTAAGGGCTGCTTATACCAGCAGTTCTCAGCTTTCCTAATGCAGCAGCCTTTTAATATAGCTCCTCATGTTAATCCCCCCAATCATAAAATTATTTTCATAACTGTAATTTTGCTACTGTTATGAAATGTAATGTAAATATCTGATATGCAGGATATCCAAAATGTGACCCCTGTGAAAAGGTCATTTGACCCCTAAAGGGGCCACGGCCTCACAGGCTGAGAACCACTGGCTTATGGTGTATGTGCCCAGTGAGAAATACTAACCTTGAAACAGTCTGGGCTTGGGAAGCTCATGGTTTTCCCTCCATCATTCCCAGACCTCCCAAGATCAATACTTCCAGATCAAACCATGCCGATTTTCAATAAATGGTTTTATATGTGTCCTGATTTTTATTACCATTTCATTCTACCTCGTTTTTTATTCCTTATGTATGTGGACCCGTCATTCCAGAATTTGGGAAGTAGGTACAGAAGGATCAGGAATTCAAGGTCATTGTTGGCTATATAATAAGTATCAGGATACCCTGGGCTACCTGAAACCCTGTTTCAATGGATAAACAGGTGACTGGGTAATGAAAACACGAAGCACATGTAAATGGGGTTTTATTCAGCTATCAAGAAATAATAAGTGATGATTTTTTTTTTCAGGAAAATGGATGGAACAGTAGCATACTATGTTGTGTGAAAGTAACCCAGGCCCAGAAAAACAAACAGTACATAGTATTTTTCATACATGGTTCTTAACTTCTAAAGGTTAAAGATGTGTATTTAAGTGGGAGTAAGTGAGAGAAGCCAGGAAACTAGACAAGGGCCCATGAGATGGAAAAAGAGAGAAACCTTACCAAAGAGGGATTGGAAGGTCAACAGAACCCATGCACTATGAAAAGATAAGGGGGAATTACTTGGGGGGAGGGTAAGATGGGGCAAGGAGGGCAGATGTGGGGGGGAGGAGCAGGGTTTTGTATTAGAACTGATTGTATTTCTCTTGTCATTATTTCCAGAATGCTTTATTCATATAATGTTTACATTGTATTATATATTCTAAGTAAAAATTAAAAACCCTGAAAATAATTAAATTATATTTTATTGCATATTAATTTATTAATTCAACAAAAAATGACTATTCACCTCCTGGAAGAAGGTATGGATAGTTATAAATGCCAGCAGTAATTCAGATGAAGCCTCATGAGGAGGACCATTTCCTTGTTAGGGAGACTGAATAGAATCTGTAAATACATATTTTGCACATTTATTTTCCAATTAAATTATTGTCCAATTAAAACCCCATTCTCTATTTGATTTTCTTTAATGATTCATTCTGATTTGAGGGACCCCAGTCTCTTCCTTATTGTTTTCTTAATTTTTCTACATTTGGGTCATTGTCCTTGCTAGGTACACATTCCCACCATCGCTGGTCTATCCTGGCTTCAGAGGGGTTATGCCGTGGGATAATGCCCTTGTACACCGGAAAGATTTGTCACTCATTTTGGTTTAGTAAAATGCTGATTGGCCAGTAGACAGGCAGGAAGTATAGGTAGGGCAACCAGACCAGAAGAATTGTGGGAAGAGGAAAGGCAGAGAGTCAGTCAGTCACCAGTCAGATGCAGAGGCAACAAAATGAGAATGCCTCACTGAGAAAAAGGTACCAAGTCACACGCCTAAGCATAGATAAGAAGTATGGGTGAATTTAAGTCATAAGAGCTAGTTAATAATAAGCCTGAGCAATAGGCCAAACAGTTTATAATTAATATAATCCTCTATGTGTTTATTTGGGACTGAACGGTACCAGGACAGGGTGGGACAGAAACTTCTTTCTACAGGTTATGTTGCTGTCATACTGAATTGCTCTTTTCTCCATCAGTCATGGCAAAAATCCATCTTCTTTTAAGGTTTGTAACTGCGCCTTCCCCATGAAGCATCCCTGATCTTCCTCTCTCCACGCTGGCAGATCCGTGTGGTTGGTTCTCCAGCTTCAATCTCTGGTTGTCCCAACTCTGCAACCCTGCACCCCAAAGTGCTTCCACACCACAGCGAAGTCTTTGCTCTGTGTTTCCTCATTGCTACCATGCTCTTATGCCCTGTTAAACCTTTGTCTGTCTCTCTACAGCATCCCATATCTTATGATCTGCTTTGCTTTGTTTTCTAATTCTTTTCTTAGTGCTCATGGTGAATTTTAAACTATCTTCTCCATGTCTTCTAAGTTGGATGTACCTGGGTCAAATTTTGTCTTGATGACATTCCCCAGAATCTAACCTTGCCTGGATCAAGATGATTCCAGCTTTCCCCTCTCTTCTCTATGGGAATAGTGGCCAATTAATGATTACTGTGTACTTTTATTTTGTTTTTAAATTAAAAACTAATTGTGGTAAAATTTCTATAACATAAAACTTTTATTTTTTAAAATTTTTATATGTTTCCTCCCTTCAGCCCCTCCCAGCTACCCACCCTCAAAGCCCTCTCATCCCCTACTCTCAAACTGCTAGCCTCTTTTCCTTTCATTATTAATGTATGTGTATGCACAAATGTTTAAATAAGACGGCCGAGTCTAGTTTTGGTGTTTGTGTGTGTATGGTTTCAGGGATTAGATAGCTGATAAAGAAGCTCATCCCTGGGACAGGCTACTTCTTCCTCTCCCAGCAGTCATTAGTTGCCTGTAGTTCTTTGTCTCTAAGAAAATTTACCCTTTTTATAGTTTATATCTTTTGACGCACATAAAATTTATCATGCATATTATTTAAGTTTCTCTGTTTCTGTGATAAAGACCACGACCAAAAGCAATTTGTGGAGGAAAGAGTTTATTTCAGCGTCCAGCTAACGAAGGGAAGGAAGTCAGGACAGACACTCTAGGCAGAGGCCTGGAAGCAGGAGCTTCAGAGGAGACCATGGAAGAGTGCTGCTTCCAGACTTGCTTCCCAGACTCATATTCGGCCACCTTGCTTATACGTCCCAGGACCACCTGTCCAGGGATGACATGGCTCATAGTAGGCTGGGCATCCCATATCAACCACTAATCAAGAAAATGCCACTCGGAGTGGCCTGCTTCCCAGATGACCCTAGTTTGTGTCAAGTCGACAGAAAAGCTAATCAATACAACATGCTAACACTTTTAATTGTATGGTTATCCAGCTGATCTCTGGAATGCATCCTTATCCCGTTTTACATATTCTTTTATTTACCAATGTTGCAGCATTGGGGATTGAAGCTGAGGTCTTCTGTATTCTAAGCAAGCACTCTTCCACTGAGCTTTTCCCCCACTGTTTGCTTTGACCCAGGGTCTCATTGGCTTGTCCAGGCTGGCCTGGCATTTGCAGTCCTCCTGCCTCAACTTCCCATGGAGCTAGGATTCCAGGCCCACACATTAGGCTTGGCTGAAAATTTCGTGTAACTTAAAAACATTCCCACTTATGTAATCAAGAGAGAGGAGCGTCAACAGAGTTGGAAGTTGGCGAAAGGAGTTGGTTGTGTCTGTTTGGAGTTCTCCTTCTTGGCTTAGCTGTTACGTGGTACTGTTGTTTTGTTCTGGGAGATGGGACAGTGCCGTCTTGTTTACTTTGAGAAGGCAGCAAGCCAGGAACACACAAGCAAACAAGGGAAGTTTCTGTGCTGGCGTAGTATTTTCCCGTTAAAATGGCAACAAGTAAATTGTAGTTTCCTTTCACTTGGTGTGTGGCCACTGTGTGCTGGAGTTTAACATTTCACATTGATTAAACCCAGTGCAGCCAATATTTGCAGTAAAATGGGCCCATGCATACACAGCTCCATGCCCTTTCACACACTGGCTTCACAGAAGTGTACCCTGCCTGTCTCCCGTCTTTCAGACTTAGAGGAAACCCACTACCTTCTCCCAAACTCCTGATTTTAGAGGTCTTCAAAGGGCTCGTATCTCCAACAGTTGCTTCTCATTTTAATTTCTACTTCTTGAAATTCTCTTTTTCTTCCATCTGCTTTTTTGCTTTCTGTGACTTTTCTGTACACCACCAACCTGGTCCCCAAAATATTATATTTTCCTTAACTTCTCAAAACGAAAAAAAGAAAGGAAGAATGAAAAGAAGCAAGGAAGAAAGGAAGAAAGAACCTTAAATTAACTGGTTGTATACCATATTGAATTGAGAAACGGGAACTACACAACTGGTGTTTACTCAATATCATGACAATGTAGAAAAGCTCCACCTGGTTATCAGGCGCCCTGTTTGCCACCTTCCTCAGTTGTACCAGTGACACTGAGAGTTGACTTTTCTCTATTCCATGGCAATGACACTGAGCACTGACCTCTCTCTATTCCATGA
>NC_022016.1:69299833-69327021 GCF_000317375.1 Microtus ochrogaster
CACACTAACCTCTATTCCATGATGGTGACATTGAGTGCTGACCTCTCTCTGTTCCATGATGGTGACATTGAGCACTGGCTTTTCTGTATTCCAGGGTCTTATCATATTACCATGTTCTTCCCATTTCCTTTATTGTGCATGTCTAGAATTCTAATTTTCTTTTGCTTCATTGGTCTTCAATTACCAATAAATCGTACTCTGTTTACCTTATTCTGCTGAAGGAGACTCCCACATAGTGTGAGCTCCCTCCCAGAGCCCGGATTAGGCACAAACCACACCTAAACACCTATTTTCACAGAGAGATATTTTATTAAACAGGGAAGAAAAGTTAAAATGACTGCTTTCTGACCCAGAAAGATAAACAGCAGTAAAGGACCTTGCCGGTGTAATTTTAAGAAGAGAAAGAGGGGTGGTCTGTGTTAGGATGGGCTAGAACGTGGTAGTAGAGGAGATAAGGGACAAGGGGGAAGGGGGCAGAGATGATGGACTGCCTATGGATAGAGAGGAGACAGACACATTAATCTATAAAGGTAAAATGGAAAACCCGTGTTAGGAGGAGGTGTTTAATTTTAATTGGGCATGTTAATTAGTTGAGCTGAAGGGGGCTTCTGATGCCGGACTTCAATACTTAGATAGCTGGACCTTGGTATTCAGTCTCAGGAAGAAGAAGTGACCAAAAAAGAGAAATGGCCTTGGTGGTTAGCTTTAGGTATGTAATCTAGCTCTTTTTAGCAAGGTGGAAGGAACGGGAGAGAAGGGCAAGGCAGCCGGAGCTACATGCTTGAGTGGGCTATCTATGGCCTTCACCAGCCTTTGTCTAGACTGTACCAGAACTATTTTCTCGTTTACACACCGGCCACATTTCTTTCTTTTACCTAAATACTTTAAGAGGCATTCAGTCTTTTCAAAATTATTTTTAGCAGCTTTATATCTAAAAAAAAGCAACAAAGACAGAGATGTTCACAGCTACGGGGTTGTCATGACTTCTAGTTCCCTGATAAAGGAAACACAAGTTTCTGTGTTTATCTCTGTACGGCCACACATCCCTAGCTGCTCCTGCCTGTCTCCATCTGTTTCGACATCCAGCTAGGCACAAGTTCGTTTGCTTTCATCTCTATCTGCTTTAAGCTCAGCACGAACTCAAGCTGCAGCCCCATGAGTCAGTTTAGCCCTTTCGCTCCTCTTGTCTGTAGTCTCCTACTCAGACGGTGAGAAATGCATCTCTCCCATCTGCCGCACGCAGTTAACAGTCAGGTTCAGCCTTTGCGGGCCGCGTTTCAGAGCAGTTTTGCTGCTCTCTGTGGGTACGACTTTATCAGAACAGAAATGAAGGGGCGCATCACGTGGGGTTTCTTCTGCCTCTGGGCAAGATTCCACCCATTTTCCCTGTTGCTCAAGGCTGTGTCTTTTTCCCCAGTCCCCTTCAAAGGTGCTGTTTCACAGATCTACAGTCTGGTCAGCTTGATTCACCGCACTCTGAACTCCTTCCTCTCTGTGGTTCCTTAAGTGTGCTTTCAAGTTTGCATGTAACCAGATTCCCATAATAGTTCTGTGGAGTTTTTGTCTAAAGTATCACAATGAGGAATTTTCCTTCCTTAAAATGGCCCACACTTCACTTGATCCTCTCTCCTCTTCCCCGTGAATCTGAGACATCATTGATTTTTAAATTATGCATTACCAGTTGTCATACAATTGCACGCCAGCCTGCAGCCTTTTCAGGTGGATGCGTTTTACTTTTCACTTGTGCTTTTGCATGGGGCGGTGACCTTTTTTCTTTTATTGCTGTCATTGTACAAATGTTACACTGTATGAATTTTACCTGTAAAGGCTTCCGTGTCTGACCTCAAGAAGTTTGTTCTAATATTTCTTTCATTTCCAGTTCTTCTGGAAATGAATTCATTAAGCTTTTGGTTGTTTCAAAAGGTCTTAATATATCCTCTATATTGAAAAATGTTTTGTCCAACAATCAAAAAATGTTTTCTGGTCTTTTCTTACTTGCATGATTTCTGATGAGAAACCTGCTATAATTCTTATCTCTGAGCTCTTTGAGTTAGGTGGGTTTCTGTTACTGATGGTGCTCCTCTTGGGAGATTTTGTCTTTCTTTTTGCTTGTGTCAAGCTTAAGTATACCAAACACGGTTTTTAAAAATAAAAGTTCATCTGTTTAGCATTATCTAAGCTTCCGAGATCTGTGGTTTTTGTGCCTTTCGTTAATTTTGGATTTTTAAAATCTCTTATTACCTTTTCTGGCCTCAATATCTTCTGTTCCTGATATCCCAAGTGTGCATATATTATTTTATAAACTTCCTCAAAATTCTTATATATTCTGTTCTGATGATTTTTTTGTTTGTGTATTTGTTTGAATTTCATTTTTGGATGTTTTCTATTGACCTGTGCTCAAGATCGCCAAGGCTTTTCTTGGTTATGTTAAGTCTACTGATGAGCCCTCAGAAGATATTATGCATTGTTGGTTTTGGTTTCCAACAATAAGAAAGTGATTCCTAAATGCCTGTGTACGCGTGTGCATGCATTACATCTTTGCAAGTGTGTAAGCAGGCACATGTGAAGGCCAGAGCTTGACAATGGAGTATTTTCCTCAATCAGATTTCCACATTTTTTTGAAAGACTCTCCCACTTAACCTGCAGTTCGCTGTTACGGGCTCGACTGACTGGCCAGAGAGTCCCTGGGCTCATCCTGCCTCTGTGCCCCCGCTGCTGGGATTATAAGCAGGTCACCTGGCCCTTATGTGGGTTCTAGGTATTCAAACTCAGGGCCCCATGCTTGTGGAAAAAGTGCTTCGCCTACTGGTCCATCCCCCCAGTCCTCTCTTAGAGTGCGTATCCCTCTCCTTACGGCACGCACCTCTTGCTCGCTGTCCATTCTCTCTACTGTAGCCCTTAACTTACTAACCATAGCTCTCTGAAATCTCCAATATGATTATTTCAATGTCTGTTCCTATCCGAGTCTGTGTCTGATAGTGGCTTTGTCTCCTCTTGTGGCCACCTGTAGCACCTTCCTTGCCTGCCCCAGTGGCCTACTCCCTTGCAGATGATATTTCTAGGTAGCCACCTACACTCAAAGCTCGATCTCAGACTGTTTACTGGGAGAAACCAATATATGACACACAATGAAAGGGGCCTGAGATTGTAGAAAGGCATGTCAGCTTCAATCTCTTTTCTAATGCATGGAATTAGATATCAACAGGGATAATGGTAGAAAGTAATGATAGCTAAGAAAACAATGGAAGGGTTTGAACCTTGTGTTAACAGTGAAACGGGAGATAGAGGACATTGATTGGTTCATAATGGGTTGTCAGTATTCTGTGTGTGTGCATATATATTTGTGGAGTTGAGTACTTATGCATGTGCAAAAGCCAGAGGTGAACATCAGCTATCTTCCTCTGTTTTTTTCTACCTTATTTCCTTCCTCCTCCTCCTCCTCCTTCTTCTTCTTCTTTCTCTTCCTCCTCCTCCTCCTTCTTCTTCTCCTTCCCTCCTCCTTCTCCTTCTCCTTCTTCTTCTTCTTTCTCTGTATAGCCCTGACTGTCCTGGAACTTGCTCTGTAGACCAAGCTGGCCTCCTTACAGAGATCCACTTGTCTCTGCCTCCCCCCCCCCAACCACCTACGTGCTAGACACCACCACATGACCTCCTTACTTCCTTAACACGGGGTTTCTCATTAAACTGAGATCTTGCCTTTTTTCCTTGCCAGGATGGCTGACCAGCAAGCTCCAGTGGTCCACCTGCCTTGTCCAGGGCTGGTACATCCATGCTCAGCTTTCTCTGTGGGTGCTGAGAATCTGAACTCAGTCCTACATACTTGCATAGTTAGCTCTCACGCCATCTCTCTCACTTGGGTTGACAGTGTTCCAGGTGTTGGAAAGATAGATAAGACATGATAGAGTTCTTCTAGGATACTGTTTGAGTGGGTGGAGAGTTGGGAGGGAGGAAGGCAGGGAGGGGAGCTGTCTGGGCCAGAGTATTAAAAAAAAAAGGAATTCAAAAGTTCATACAAGTTCAGTCTGTGAGGTCTTGGACCCTGTTAGCTTTTTGTGAGGTCCCATGTATCATCTGTAGTATGAAAGGGGGCAGATCCTCACCACCTGTTCTGACCTTGCTTCCAAAGGGGGAGGCAGAGGCCAGGCCATCTGTGGGGAAGCGACTGATGGAAGTTTCAGAGTTTCTAGTCTGTTTGTAGCCATCACAATGGTTTCACTCTTGCCAGGATTCCTTGAAACAGGGTGAAAAGTTGACCTGTCAACGCGCCAGGGTCATGCTGTGCATCCCGATGGAGCCAGAGCTGCTTGGCAAGCCCAGCAGCCCTCGCCTTTGGAGTTCCCTATCCCTCTGACAAGCTAGATGGTAGCTGGCCGCTTCCTTCATCTCACCGTCACGATGATAGAGTTTCCATATCCTAGCATCGCTGAAACGTCAGTGTGCTAATAACAAGTGAGATGCATCTTGTAGGTATGTCCCGAGCGGGCCTTTGCAGGGCAGGAACCATCTCTGCTTAGTTCACTGTTGAATGTTGATCTGGCTTCACATATGAGCTAAGAGTAGGTAGGCACTCTGCACATTGTTGGAAGACTTTGACCTAGTCACTTAATATGTAAGGTCTTTTTTTGGCATCTACTGAATTGGAGTAGAAAGTCTTGTCAAGTATTTTAAATTATTTATGTGAAAGTGCTTTGATTGGAAAAGAGTAGCCACGTGGACATTTCTGTGACAAAACTATTGAATCTAATCATTTGACAGGAAAGGAAACATTGAGTTCATCCTTGCATGTCATGTGGAAACACTTTCTGCTGGAATGCTGGCAGATAGTTATATTTAAGACTTAGACACTATCATCGATTGGCAACCCAGCATGTCCAAATGAGTGCCATTATTGGATAACTCTTGTTCACTGTGACCCAAGAGGCCATTCTAGAACAAGCACATCACAGCAACTTAACAACTTGTTATGAATGAAGAACCTCAGACTCTAATCAGGACCTGAAAACAAAATTCATGTTTAATAGGACCATATGCATATTACAATTTGAAAAGTATTTCTTCAGAGAAGTTTCTTTTTAATACACATTGGCTGAAAGTCTTGTTCTTTGTACTCTTTGGTCAATTATCTCAATTTTGACTCTTGTTACTTTAAGCCTAAGTTATTCTTTATTGCTTGTGACAGCTATTCAGATATTTGCAGATAGGATCCAAATGTTTCCTTGACTGGGTTCCTCTGAGATCTGAGACTAGGAACCCTTCCTACCCCAAGCTTGCCAGTAGTACCCTTGTTCGGTGGGATTATTTGAGCATGGATGTCAGGGATGCGAGGTAGTTATGAAAGGAGACACAGCCAGTGTCTTGTGATGGGTGGAACAGGAGTGAGAGAGAACATTCTGAGCTAAGTGTTTGTGCATCCGAGCCCCAGAGCAAACAAACAGGACGAGAGCACTTGGTTCAGCCTTCGTGACTACATAACGCAGATGCCCTCTCCCCTCTCTTCTCTATCCCTGCAAGCGTAGCTTTTTAAACCCAGTCTTTTAGTTTCTAAACGAAAATGCCTTGTTTATTTATCTGCCTCTCATATGACAAGACTAGAATGTAGATTTCTGAAAGGATAAATCTGTTGTTTTTTTGGTTTTGTTTTTGCATTCAACTTAAACCAGTTCTTAATCCCTCTTATGCTCCTAACTGATGGTTTTGAATGCACAGGCAAATTAACGCATGAGGTGATGTGATTGTAAACCTCTTGTCATGTTTTCAAGACAGAGCAGCATGCTCTGTCCCTCACCCAGGGTGGCATAATGAAGTTGGCAGGATATGTCATATGCTGTCCAATCACTGTGGAGTTATTATTATTTCTATTTCAGACTTCATATTTGATGACCTCAGCCTAGTTATAACGGACAAGAGTATGCTCTTCACTGTTATGGCTGTTGGGAAGGCCAAAATAACCTGTACTGAGTCAATTTAGCTAACCAATGGGGTGGCGTTTGCTTCAAATGACATCTTTAGAGTCTTCCATTTGGGCCACCGGGGCTTTCCAAGGTTAGGAGGGCCTTCCTGACTCATTACATGCTGGGTTCTTTTCCACTTCCTTCCTTCCAATCATCCTGCTAATGTAGTAGAAGCCATGTCCCTGGCCAGCAGCCTCCCTTTCTCTATAACCATGACCAAGGCTACAGAGGAGAGAGATGAATACAGAGTGCATGGATAACACAGTGATCCTAAACGCCAATGGGAAGCATGGCATTTTCTGGTATCGGATATAATAATAGGTAGAGACAGAGGAAGGAGAAAACAGACTGGCCCCTTTGCCATGGCAACAGTAAGTGCATTTATTACATAAACAGAAGAAGGAAGGGCATTTATTCGGTCCCTGTGCTTTTCTTTCCCAATCCCCAGGCTCTCTCTCCTGTTTTTAGTTTAGTTTAGATTCTCCAAAGGGCTGCCAGATACCTCACAATGACATCAATGGTTCCTCTAAATGCCTGTGCTATGCAGGTATATGCTTGACTTCATGATATCTTGTCATCTAAGTACAAATACATAAAGTTTTCTTTAAAGGCTCACTGAAGAATAGCCCAAGCCTTCTTTTGTCGGGCACAAAAGGATGATCTCTTTCAAAGTCTGTCTTTATCTGGACGCAGTCTGCTTACAAGCAGGAATCAAGGCACTGCTTTCTCTCTAATTCAGTGTCATTAGAGAACAAGCTCATTGACAACTGTCTCAAGGGAGAGTGTTCACTGGCGCACCTCTGATGAAGGTGCTGGAAAGGAAAACCAGTGAACACCTGAGCACAGCTCTTTCACCTCCAGGCACCTCAAAGGGTATTGGTCTCTACTGTGCTGCTGTGTTTTTCTATCCCCTGGTCTACTGGAAGAGTAGGGGGAGGCCATTAAACATTTATGAGTCCGGCATTGTTCTTTCGGAGGTAGGAAAGATGAGGGAAATGGAGAGTAAGCTCCTCAGAGCATTGTTGTGTTTTCACAGACTTCTCTGTGGGCGAGTCAACAGATGGAAAGGGAAAAAAAAAAACAAGCCCCTCAAACCCCATTTAGTGAGTGTTCCAGGTAGCCCACACCCGCAGCAGGAGCTGTGACGTGGTTTGGCATAGTTGATGAGGCAAGGACCTAAACTAGACCACATGGATGGGGAGCAATATCAGCTCCCTCTTTTGTGGAACCCAGGGCCTTGCGCAGGTAAAAGACGTGCCCTGAGCTGTTGCTCCACACTCCCCGTTTACTAGCTGGGAAAGATGCTTAACATCTCTGAGACTCAGTTTCCACAGCAACCATGTACAATCAGAATAAATTCTGTCAGAGGGAAGTGTTAGGATTATCACAGAATGTGGAGGATGCTTGGCATCCTGGAGCGGTGGTTTTCAAAAAATAAGAACCTTGGTACATTTCCATTCCCACTGAGGAATGTGTTTGTTGGGCAAAGAAGATGTCTTCATCTTCTTTGGCTGTCATCAATTAATTTTTGCTTCTCTCCTTGTATTTCTGTACATTTCATATACAACCTTCCTAATCTGTTTCTTGTGTTGCATCTCAATTTTCAGAGACACGTTCAAACTCCTTATTGCATAACACTTAAAGATATTCAGAATCCGATACTCAGTGTCTCCTCCATACATGCCATATTTATTAGTTCTGAGACTGAGAACCACTACATAGTGGGGGCATATCTCTGCCCTTTTCAATAGAAAACAAGAAATAATTGCTCCCTGGAAGAATAATTATTGTGGGTTGCACTGTATCTCCCCGAAATATGTATGCTGAAGCTCCAAGCATAATTGCCTCTGAATGTGAATGTGTTTGGAGGTAGGCCTTAAAGAGGCCAGAGGGGTGGATCCTAATTCTATCTGACCAGTGTTTTTAGTAGAGGGAATTTGAAAATACAGGGAGTTATTGGAGGCACAGATTTATAGAAAAGAGCCCTGGCAACTCAGCAAGGCCAAACACAGGCCACGGGACGGACATGATCTTGAATTCTAGCTTTCAAAACCTGACGAAAATAAAATTAGATTGTCTGATATACTCGGCCCTGGCTAATGAATAGAGTGATTTTTAAAGTGATTTAACTAGCGAGCCATTAGCATGGCTAGATAGTGGGCTGTAAGATGTGTCACAAAGGACCAAGGGCTGCAAGGAGAAATGAAGGAATTTGTCATTGGAGGACTTCGATTTTGTGTTTATGAGGGCTTCACTGTGGATGTGACATTTTAGCAAACATGTAAATTAGATGTAGGAGATAGATGACCAGGAACACGCAGAGCAAGAGAGGCTCTCACGTGCAGGGGCAGGCAGTGGGAAGGCTCCCATCTGGGACTGTGCTGTGTGACCGTTCGCGGACAGCAATGCCTGGCCAGTGGGGCTGAAACGTGAAGAGCGCAGGAAAGAGCGACATTGCAGAAAGGTAATGTCATTCTCCATAGCTTCTGGGGACTGATTACAGAGGAAGACAACCTCCAAAGTTAATACAGAGAAGAGTGGGAGAATGGATGAGGGCACGAGAGGGAGGGGAGAAGACACACAGAGACACACAGATTGAGAGAGGAAAGAGAAACAGGCAGACACAGAGAGAGGCAGAGACAGAGAGAAGAAGCGAAAGAAGCTAGTTGAAAAGGGTCAGATAGCATATGAATTTACTTGTAGGATATTACAGAAAGGCAAAACCAGAGACAACAAATAGATCTCAGTTCCTAAGGGAGGAAGAAGACTGAGTAGCTAAAGCACAGACAGTATTTTATGTAAGTGGCCAAACCATTTTGCCTGGTGTACTGATGGATTCACTCAACACTATGTATGGATTTGTTGAAGTCCATAGAATTTTACTTATAATACACACTGGGCTTTAATACATAAAAATGTTTAAAAAACCACCCAAGAAGATCCCAGAGTAGAATATGGAATATGACAAAGTAATTTATTACTGTTTTCTAATCTCCTTCATTGGGACTGGGGAGAAAATTTGATGACCTAAAAGCCTTTGGAAATGAATATAGGGGTTATCCATTAGCCCTGTAGTCCAGTTGATAAGGGTTTCTTCTTGAGGGAGGCAATAAATAGATATAAGAAGATGTTTCTTGGAATCAAACAGGTGAATGGAACTCAGTTGCATGCTGGTTTCTTGTCATTGATGAAAGAGTTTGTGGGTGAACAAGGAGAGATGGAAAGACTGATCTTTGTGGTCATAAACGAGAAGTGGAAACATCAACATGAATTTATGCCTTCATTGCAATAGTTACAGAGGTTAATATATGTAAACAATTACACACACACTCTCTCTGGAAGGGTGGAGAAGCAAGGACACACTCAGCCTTATCCAGATCTTTCTTTCTAGTACTATTCCAATGGAGAAATTGTTTACTCAAAAATAGGAGATATAAAAATGAGTGTGGCAGATGTTATTGTGCCCCAAAGCAAAGAAATAATTTAAAATATACCTTCAATGATGGGCTATGTTAAAGGGAAATAAAAGCCAGCGTTTGGAGCCTTTAATGGTTCTAAGCAGTGGGGCATCACAATAAAGTATCATTGGCCTATAACCTTAAATACAAAGTATGCATTTATATCTACTGATATAAATAATTCAACACACCGTAAGCCATGGAAAAGATAGATCTCCCGTGCAGAGGAGCTTCAAGGAAGTCAAGCTGATTCCCTAGTCCTCAAGTGTGGGTCGCGTATGGTGATTTCTTCCCAAAGAATAAAGTGTCGAGAGGAGAAGAGTTACTTTAAGAGGTAAAACCCGAGCTAGGTGGTGGTGGCACACGCCTTTAGTCCAAGCACCAGGAAGGCAGAGGCAGGTGGATCTCTGTGAGTTTGAGGCCAACCTGGTCTGCAAAGCGAGTTCCAGGATAATAGCCAGAGCTGCTACACAGCTCTTGAAAAACCAAAACCGAAACAAAACATAAAGGAAGTAAGACCTGATGCTACCTCAGCCGTGTGACTAAGACCAATTTTGGAGGAGGGAGTTGTGTGGCTAGCATGCGCTCTTGGTGTGAGGGGATGGGAAAGAAAAGAAAGCATGTTGCTTCCCTGGTCTTCACTCCCATGAATTGCACAGCCATGGCCTAACCCCGAGAAAAACAAGGCAGTGGCTGGGGTTTATTTCACAAGATGGGGACTCCTCCGGACTGTCAATGCTACCGAAACCCAGCAAAGTCTAAGGAGCTGTCATTCATGCAGCACCCTAGAGGGGATTCTGTGGCTGGAAGAGGATGTTTGCAGAAAAAAGAAAATATGAATAATGTGTGGACTTCCACCAAAAAAATTATGTGTTGGTATTGGCTTATTGATTTGGTCAGTGCATCCTACGAATGTAGGTTGTAGATCAGAAAGGAGACTTGATTTAAGGGGTGTGAAAATTGCACTTTTTTTTAAAGATCAAATTCTGTAAATTGAAAGCTTCTAAAATAAAAAGAAATAGATTCTTGAAAAAAATCCCTTTAAATCTTTACCCTATTTAACCAATCCAGGATGTGTGGTGATGGGAGCCCAGTACCAGGGCTTTTTAAAGTGCCCAGGTACCATCCACATGCAGCAGTCTGGAATGCTCTGGTAAAAGTGGCTCTCTGTAATTCATGGCAAATGGTCTGAATGAAGTGCTTGATGGTGTTTCTATTTTACATCTTTGCGAGGCTGCAGTTTTAATCAGTGAGATAAATAAAAAGTCCTGGAACAGGTTGCCCGTTTCAGGACCACTTGGTGCCATTCCATTGGATGTTGAGCCGTTAATTAATGATCGTTTCAAGTGTGGCTACAAGCAACATTAGATCTTAAAATTTCTCCTGTAACTTTCCTCTACTAAATGAGAAAAAAGAATGACGGGGAGATGGCTAGTGGGTAAAGAACCAAATCTCAAGAGCCCAAGTAAAAGCTG
Source organism: Microtus ochrogaster (assembly GCF_000317375.1). NCBI lineage: Eukaryota > Metazoa > Chordata > Mammalia > Rodentia > Cricetidae > Microtus > Microtus ochrogaster. The sequence goes on from NC_022016.1 coordinate 69,310,718, forward strand.
GCCATTATGCCATTGGCAGGTACAGTGTGTGTGTGTGTGTGTGTGTGTGTGTGTGTGTGTGAGTGTGTGTATGTGTGTTTGTACAGGTGGATCCCAGTGGCTCTTTGGCCAGGTAGTTGAGCTGAAATAGCAAACAGCAAGTTGTAGGTTTAGTGGGAGATTCTGTCCTAAAAAGGTAAGAGGAAGAGCAATGAAGTAAGACACCTGATGTCAACCTCCAGCCTCCACACATGTGCAGTTTCTACACAAGGGCTTCTCAACCTATGGGTCTCCATCCCTTTGGAGGTTGACTATCGGGCATCCCACATATCAGATATTTACATTATGATTCATAACAGTAGCAGCATTAGAGTTATGAAGTAGCAACAAGATAATTTTATGGTTGGGGGTCACCATAACATGAGGAACTGTACTAAAGGGTCTTAGCCTTAGGAAGATTGAAATCAGCTGATCTACACAAACAAAATGAAAAAGAAAAAAGTCATTTATATGCATACCCTTTTCTCTGCCTGATCCCCATCCCCCCATTGCCAAAGCCCATCAGTACACTGTAGTGCCGGGCTCTCTAAATCTTGTCTATGTATGATTTCTTTGTACCTGTGAAATACTTGCGTTATCCTATTAGCATGTGACATAGGAATAAAACTCAAAATTTACAGATCATAAAGAAATTTATTGTAGGGGCTAGAGAGATGGCTCAGTGGTTAAGAGCACTGGCTGCTCTTCCAGAGGTCCTGAGTTCAATTCCCAGCAATCACATGGTGGCCCACAACCATCTGTAATGAGATCTGATGGATGCCCTCTTCTGGCCTGCAGGCATACATGCAGGCAGAACACTGTGTATATAGTAAATAAATTAGTCTTTAAAGAAAGAAATTTCTTTTAAATAATTCTTGGGTATTTATAATTTTACCATTTATTAAAGGGGAAAACAAAACTGAACACAAAGGAGATGGGTTGGCTTATTTATGTTTATATATAAGGAGTGAAATCCTGGCTGAATATTTCATACTGAGTGTAGAACATCACCAATGTATTTCAGAGTTGGTTAGTAATTTGGTTTTATAATTGTCGGTGCTGAGATGCTGCTTCAAATAAATCCATAGTGTAAGATGTCAGAGTATTTAGGGCCATCAGAAGTTGTTGGAAATTCTGCCATAATCCCAAAATTCATTGAACGATGTGTTAGTTAATCAAACTAACGACTAAAGCAGCAATTTTTAAAACCAAACATTCTAGCACATATTCACTAATTTATAACTTACATGTTGAAGGATGATGGCAGAAAATATTAGAAGTCTTCCTTTTCTATAATTATAGTATCAAGTTCCTGTAGGAGCAGAAAGCTTCATTTGCACAGTAAGACACTACAGTCTGTGATGTCACAGAATCATATCTGGGTTGGGGTGTTGCAGGTAGTGTTTGTTGGGGCAATGGTGCTTGGTTGTGTGCACGATGCAAAGTGCACACATTGTGCGTCCCGAGTCAGAGCCTCAGTGACGTCACCCAGGGTGGAACACAGGAAAACCTTGCATTTATTTAACTTACTATTTATGATAAATATATTCATCTAAAACATTGATTTATACTTAAGTTTGAATTGAACTTTAGTGGTTGTGCCATTTTCCCCCGTCAATCCCCATATTCATTTTTTATACACCATATGGCGTTTAGATCCACAGTTAATGAAGCTGAGCTCCGTTTTTCATCTTGTCTGGCCTGTTCTCTGCTCCAGGGGGCCTGACCCACCAACTACAATCTTCAGACCCTATTGCTTGGACTTTCGGTTGGTTTAGTTGGAATGGTGACGACAGATTCATATCTGTGCCCTGATCTTCTCCTTTCTCTCTATTAATCAATTCCAGCTCTCATTTTCCCCTGGAAACATGATTCCCTTCCCTCTTCAGCCTGTGTAGGGCTAACAGCTTCCAGCTGCTGCTAGTCCCTAGGTCTCTCTCTTCTCTCTCTCTCTCTCTCTCTCTCTCTCTCTCTCTCTCTCTCTCCATATGTATGTGTATTTTAGTTATCTTCTATTAGATATATATTTGTAATTTTCCTGTCCCTGAATACATTTAAACCTTCTATTTATTAAAATATTTTTAATCTGACCCTTTGAAGGTACTATTTATTTTCCGTTAGGGTATTGATGGCTATGATTAGCTTATAGTTATTAGCTTCCTGTTCTTGAGATTGATGAATCCCCTGCCTCCTTTCAAGCTAAGGCAACGTCCCATCTGCATTCTTGGACTTAAAAGGGGCCTTTTTTTTTTCAGTTTGACATGGTGATGTTGGTAGAGAACATTATTTTCTCCAAATCCTTATTTGGCAAAAGCAAGAATTGGCAAGAGCAAGGTGGTGCTCCACACATTTTTTAAATTTTATTTTTGAAGTACAGAGCCTGGGAACCACTCATCCAAATGGGAGCCCAACTTGGAAGATGAAGAGCCTTCAGCCGCAATTCATTTTTACCACAAGATTCTTGCATAACTGGGGGCAGTTGCCAGTGATTGTCACAGTGGGCACTCAGGTTCCTGGGGTCCCACTGTTTGCATAATCCTTTGGTAAAGGGGAAAAGTAGCAGGGGAAACTAGGAGGAGTGAAAAAAGTTAAAGTGGCTGTGTTCTGTTTCCGTTGCCCCAGAAGGAGATGTTACAACACACACTGTTTGAATCTCGAAAACACAGTGTTGTGTTTCATTGGAAACTTGGTAGAGGATCGGCATGGGAAGGGTCCCAGAGGGCACTGGGGAGTTTTATCAAGCAGTTCATGGATGGTTCAGTGAAGTATGGGTGTTTGGTGACAATGATTAAATTCTAGGTTTGTGGGACATAGAGAGGACCGATGGGGGAGGGCATAGAGAGGCCCGATGGGGGAGAGGCTGAAAGTATATCCAGAACTGTTTGCATCTTCACTATGACCAAGCCTTTGATGATAAAAAAAATTACTAACGTTCCTTTATAAATGATTCCATCACTAAGCAACACACACTGGACATTTTGTATGTATTGGTGTTTTAAACTGAATGTGTTTCATAATGTCAAGTCCGTCTAATCTATAATTGAAACAAGAGTGCTGAAGTAACCTAAGATTGGGTGATGTCCCAGAACTCATCAGTCTCCTTGGCTTTAATATCATTCCAAGCTGAGAATGCAGTGTCCTTTCTGTAATATCAAATCATGATTAACTTTTTTTCTGCAAACTTACTTTTTAATTTTCACCTTTGAAGCAAGTCTGTTGGTTTTTATTCTAAATACCTTTTCTTCTCTGTGATACAAAAATACAAAGTTTTCTCTTAAAATTTAGTTTTTTTCTTTATGCATTTCTGAAATGGAATTTTAAGAGTTTAGTTATAGGGGCTAGAGGGATGAATCAGCAGTAAAGAGTACTTGCTGCTCTTACAGAAGACCAGAGTTCAGTCCCCAGCACCCATGTGATGGCTCATAGTCATCTGTAATTCCAGTTCCAGAGAATCTGACACCCTCTTTTGGCCCTGGAGGATCCTACAAGCATGTAGTGCTCTTAGACCACACAGGCAAAACACTCATACACATAAAATAAAAACCCTTAATTATAAGAATTTTGTTTTATAGTTATAATTTGAATACCAGCTATTATTTATTTCACATGAGAAAAATCAATAAACTCAACAATTTCCTTTCTTTTTACATATTTACTATGGAAACCGAATTAAAGAAGCTTTAAGCACAGACAGACTTTTACTTCGTGTTGGGAAGTAGTTTATGGAAAACTTGGGAGTGGCTTCAGCAGGTTTTCTACTACATGGAAAAAGTTGGTCCTAAAAGATACTCATATCAAGAAGATGGGAACAGCTTGGCAAGGTGATGATGCATACCGGTGATTCTAGCCCTGAGTTCTAAACTGCATAGTAATAACAAGTCTACATACAGTAAGAAAGGCTGAGCTATTGGAGGTTCCCAGTGATTGTAGGGCTTCTGCGGACCACCTACATGTCTGCTTTCCCTGCTACTTGAGTGTTGAAATATCCATTTCAAGGAGATAATAAAAACCACGGCCTCTTGGTCTGCCTGCTGTCTTGGGTGGGATCCTTCAGGGTGGGGGTGGCAGAAATGTGGCTGGGACATTGGGAGTGAAAAGGGAAGCAGTGGCTGTGGTAACTCAAGAAGTAGAAGAGGAGGAGTTGGGCTTCTAGAAGGCATGGCCAAGCCCTTGGGGTGGCACACAGAACCCAGGACCAGACTCGTGCTTCATGCTGGGCATTGTGCCCGCTGTGGAGGGTTATCTTGGTTATCTGGTGTGCTTTTTTCCCCTGGAGCTTTCTTTTATGTATCCCCACAACTCCGTTGTAATTTTGGTCCATTACCACAGAAGGAGATGTTATATAGCACACTGTGCTTTGGCTCTACAAAAATAATAATAAACCAAATTCAAGTAAGAGAGCTGTCCCAATTAGGAAGAAAGGAGAGACACCAGAGAGGCAACACTGATGCTGCCCTGAGTAAAAGGGCCCTGCATCCCTGAGACGACTCCATCACTGAGCGATGCTCGGTAGGCATTTGTACTCAGTGATGGTTAAACTCAGATGCACTTTAAAAGACCAAGGACGGTAAACGTAAAACCGTAACCCAGAGTCTGAAGTTGCCGGCGAAGTTCGTTTCTCAGATGGAGCCCAGTGGGGAAGAATCAGTAGATGCTCTGAGTGAGTCTGGAGAAAAACGTTCTGAGAGACTCAGTGCAGCAGAAGGGGCTGCCATCCCTGGTGATCTGTTTCCAGCTCGACTCAGCAAAGCTTCGGAGGAGAGGAGTAATTCCCAAGCAAGAGGCAGACATCATGCATGCGAAGGGAGCCTTCGCATGGTGCCTGCGACCCAGGGTGTGTTGGAGCACACGTCTCGAACGTCTCTATGCTCTTCAGAGAGGCCTCGAGCAAACAGGGACAGTCATTGGTCTCAAGTAACCTTTGGCATGGATCCATGTAGACCAACACTAGAAGACAGAGATAGTGGAGGCAGAGGCCAAATTCAACAGATGTCCAGGGATCAGGGCCTTCGCTCATGCTGACCGTGACCTCCGCACCAGCGCTGTCCCCTCCCTGCCTGGAAGTTAGATATGAAAACAAAACATACCAATCAAGAACTGGAATTCTTAGACCATTTCTATCAGTTGGTAAACAGGATCCTGTTGAGGAAATTAAGTTCGGATATACCAGAAAAAAAATAGAGAGCTACAATATCTGACATTTATTTATGCGGCCTGAAATTCTAATTCTGTATCTCCCACCAGCTCATGCTGCCTTCACTGAGAGGACCTGGCTGCCGGCAGCTTCGGCTCCGCTTCTCAGCCACACATGCATCCAGCTCTTGCACCAGCCGCAGACTGGCTCTAATACCTCCACATATCCTGAGAGCGGTGGATATTCAAGTCTTGGATTAGTGGGAATCCCTAGTATAATATAAATAATTATACTGTGAAGGGATGATGACAAGGAAATACTGACACCCATTTGGTATGCACACAACTGAAAAATATTTTTTAATCCTCTGTTGATTGAACATGGAGGAGGGTGTGGGCAAACAGCACTAAGCAGCTGACCGGGGAAGCTCTTTGCCCCTTGGCTCGCAACACCTTGGTATCTCACACCAGATCTTGTTGGAGAAACCTCAGAGAACAATCTGGACTGACCCGTCTCCAATCACTTTCCCATGCTCTCTTCCAGCTGGAGTCACAGGCAGGGGTTACTGCGACAGGTCCAGCGTAAGCCACTTGCTGTGCGGCCTTCCTGTGCTGCCAGGATACTACACTTGGCAGCCTGATTAGACCCACGTGCTAGGAGTCAAGGAAAAACAGAGGAGGGGGAGGAAGGGAGTGGCTGAGAAAGTTCCTCAAGGTCACAGCGGTGGCCAAGGCAAGAGATAATTCATCTTTCGTGACCCATTAATTGCGAACCAGAGCCCTGGAGGAAGCAGCGCTTTGGCTTTTATAGCCTCCATGGCTGGTGCCGGGGAGAGGTGGATTGCTGGCCGGTGAATAGGCCTGGTGGGCTTCACTCTCAAATCCCATCATGTTCCTGCGGAGAACAACATGCTTTATGCTATGTGAAAATTGGTTTGTAGTGTGTGTGTGTGTGTGTGTGCAGATGGAGCATCAGGAAAATCAAAGGTATTGGCCACTTCAAGTTCTGTAAGGACATAGATTGAAAAACGTTTCAGTGCAAAACTCCATTTAGTTGCAGATTTCTCATTTCAGCCCAACCGTGGATGTATAACCCCCTTTCAAGAATAAGTTCTCAATACTTATTCTCGTAACTTTATTTCTCACTATATTTCAGGGGCAATGAAATAATAAATTTGCCTCACCTGTAAGACTTTATAAAATTTTCTTACACACTGGTGTCTACTTCTGGTGAATTGGTGGATAGACAACAAATATAAAGATATAGCATGAAGTATTGAAATGGTGTTAATAAATTCTAGAGGAAAAAAAATCATGCTCTGGTACTGATATTTAATCTTGCATGAAATAAATTTCATCCTTAATACAAAATTGTAAACAATGTTACGTGTGTGTGTGTGTGTGTGTGTGTGTGTATGTGGGGTATGGTGCGTATGGTGTGTGAGCACGCCTGTGTATGCGCCGAGGTCAGTGGCGGCCATCAGGTGGCCTTTCCTATGATTCTCTACCTAAATCCTTTGAGGCTGTTGGCTCTCACTGAACCTCACCTCTGCTAGGCAAGCACTTCACTGTTGAGCAAGACCCCAAACCCTGGAACTTAACAGCTGTGCAGGCAACCAGCAAACCATAACAGTCCTGCTGCCTCTGGCTCCATCAGTGCCGGAGTCACAGTGTTGTGTTGGACCGAGCCTGGCTTGTTGCACAGGTATTGTGGTCTGAGCTCGGGTCTTCTTGTCTGTGCAGCAAGCATTCCTAACCACTGAGCTCATCTCTCCAGCCTGTTGCTTACTTAGTTTTGGATCACAGTGTAAGGAGGGGCTGTGAACTTCCCTGGCAGGCAGCCAAGGGAATATGATTCTTCTGTATCCTTGCCAACAGCATTCCCCACGGGGAGGGATTTAGATGAAATAAATGAGTTATGGATTGGGGCACTAGGTGGGAAAACAGACTGAACATTAGCTGGGCTGCCTCAGCCTTTCAGGACCATGTGAATGGTTTTACTTCCTAGGGCTCATTTAATAAGGGACACATACTCCCGTATAGCCGTTTTCAAATGGCCCTTTTGTCTGACTCTGAAATGAACAATCACTTGAGGTTAGCTGGAACTCACAGAGATTCACCTGCCTCTCTCTTTGTCTCTGCCTCTCCCTCCCAAAGCCTGGGACTAAAGGCATGTACCAGCACCTCTGGACAGTATTTTTTTTTTAACGATTTATTTTATTTTATTGTGTGTGCATATTAGCATTTGAATGTGCATACGGGTATGGAAGAAGGCCTGGAGACAGTGTCAAATTCCCTGAAGCTGGAGTTAGAGGCATTTGTGAGCTACCAGTGTGAGTGCTGGGAACCAACCTCCAGTCATCTACAAGAACGGCAAATGCTCGTAAGCACTGATTCATCTCTCCAGTCCCTAGCATTTGTTTCTGACAGTACAGAGCTTGACCATAAGATAGTTATTTGTTCTAAATGTATTTGTCCCCCTTGTGTTTCTTTTCATGACATGCATTCGCTCGAAAAGCGCTCATAGAGCAACAGCATGAGTATAATATATTACACGGTATGTGTGACTTATGGCATAGAACATATATTATAATACATAATGAGAAGACTCATGGTATAGAACATGTATTATAATACGTAATGAGCAGCAGAGGAGCTGGTTCATTCTGCGCCTACAGACAACACCATTGCTAGAAGAGCTTTTGAATATCATCAACTTAAAGAAGTCATCGCCAGCCTCTCAGTTAGCGCTACTTGATTTGTTGATATTATCCTGTTTCACAACTATGTTAGAACTTGGATTTTTCTTATTCTTCAATTTCCCTCCGAAAGCTTTATTTTTCTTTCATTGATTGTTAGCTATTTTGTTTAGAATACCTTGCTAAAACCTGTTGAGAACTGAGTGTGTTTTAGAGGCACTGCTTGTGTTTAATATGGAAAACTGATCTTGGGCTCAAATGCTATCAGTTTTGTATTATCTGCTTGGAATGTCCCCCTTTTAAAATGAATTCCTGGTACAGACAGAGGGACTAGCTACTGTTTACTCAAGTGGGTCTACCGGTTATCAGCTACTGGCATGTCATGTGACCCTAACTTAAAACACCTTTATGTAAAAGGATTTCTTTGCTAGTGTTCACTTGGGCCTTAGAGTCCATTATTTAATGAAATGGTTTCATTATTTACCCAGCAAATGCAGTTCAGTGTAATTAAATAGAAGAGGCCCTTTACTGTCATCTAAGATTTTGATTGAATATTTGTCATTATTGATTGTATTAGTGAATTTCTTTTTTTTTTTTTGCTTTAGCATTAGTGAATTTCTTTTAAAAAACAAACTGCAACATCCTTCAAGTTTTCAAGAACAGTACTCTTTTGTTGTTAGATCTATGTGGTACTCATTTCATAAAATTCAATCATGTGTGTGCGTGCGTGCATGCATGCAACAGGAGACTCATTCTGGATTGTGGTCACAACCCAAATCACTGACCACAAGGTTGATTGCTGGACGAGTCTGACCCCCGTATGTCACCCAGTGTGATTATTCAGTGCATAGTGGTTGCATCTCTGTTAGTTGAGGGTTCAGATGCAAAGGGTGAAGAATGAGAAGGAAAGCTGAGGAGGAAAGAGGTGGTCCAGGAGAGAGTCGGTCACGGAAGTTCAGGGGTTCATGAAAGGCTGCATCAAGATTTCCAAGGCAATAATCAGGCACTGTTTATACTCTGAAACTAGCAACCAAAATAGTTGGATAAGATGTTTTACCCAGTTTCTGTAGCGGTAAGCTTGGCCACGATTGATTGTTCCCAGTGGGGTTTGCATCTGTGTAAATGTGCAGTTTATTGATTTTTTTTCAAAAGAGAAAAAAGGTGAACACATTCATTTATTTTTTCACACTAGGTTTCCTTTTATGGATCTTTTCCCTCCCCTCCAAAAAATATGGAGTGAGCCAGGGTGTTAATCCGTTTTGCTCTGGTGAACTCTATCTCCCGATAGAGATGCTCTTCAGTGTAGGGATGACTCTGAACCGACTGGCTGTGATTTTTTTCTAGCCCATATATTCCTTCACAGCTCTTTACCATGGCTAAGATAAACAATGAATCCTTGTGACAGCAAGGCGGAGATTCAAAGGTCCAGTTAATTAGAATGTAAAGCTAGGGGTGTGGTGACATTCAGTGCAATGACATGGTACAGAAATACGGACATATCTAGGTGGGATTCACTTCTGCAGTAGGGGGGCTTGCAGTGGGTTGTGATTAACCTTCAAGTAATGCACGAGACTCCAATGGAATGGAGACTTTGGGTCTCTGTACTTTTTCTAGGGTAGTTATTTTTTCATAATGCCCAGGTTTTTAATTTTTTTTCTTGAAGTTAACATGTGAAGCAACAGGTTTCTGCATGGCATTTAAGACACATGTGCCATTTTGCCCTGTTTCCATTCACCTCCTCCCCCACATTCCCCCTCCCCCACATTCCCCCTCCACCATTGTCCTACCCTCCCTGCCCCCTTCCCAGTCTTTAACGCCCCCTTTCCCTCATGTCGCCTGTATTTTGTTTCTTTTCTCCTCCCTCCTCTCCCATATAAGTTTCTACTTTAATCTCTCTCTCTCTCTCTCTCTCTCTCTCTCTAATTTGGCTTTCTGAATATGGTTTATTTTGCTTAATATAGTGACCTCCTGTTGTATGTATTTTCCTGGATAATCATGACCTTATTTTTCTTTATGACTGAATAAACCATTTTTTATACAAACTGTTTTCTTTTTCCATTCGTCATTTTTTTTTTAAATTTTTACTGTGTACATGTGTGTGTGTTTAGGACAATCTTAGTCTTAGATGTCATCTTCAGGACACTGTTCATCCCTTTTGAGACAGGATTTCTATTGGCCTAAAGCTTACCAGTTAGGATAGACTGGCCAGTGAGCCTCAGAGGTGCTCCTGTCTCGATTTCCCCAGTTCTGGGATTACAGATTCCAGTACCTGCCATTTTCACATGGATTTTGAGGATTAAACTCAGATCCTTACGCTTGCACGGCCATGCTTGACCAACTGAGGCACACCCCGCCTTGCCGCTCTCTTGATGGACATTAGACTCACTCCATTTCTTTTTCTTTTTAATTAATTAATTTATTTATTGAGGATTTCTGCCTCCTCCCTGCCACCGCCTCCCATTTTCCTCCCCCTCCCCCGATCAAGTCCCTCTCCCTCATCAGCTTGAAGAGCCATCAGGGTTCCCTGACCTGTGGGAAGTCCAAGGACCGCCCACCTCTATCCAGGTTTAGTAAGTTGAGCATCCAAACTGCCCATGCCCCCCCAAAGCCAGCACGTGCAGTAGGATCAAAAACCCATTGCCATTGTTCTTGAGTTCTCAGTAGTCCTCATTGTCCGCTGTGTTCAGCAAGTCCGGTTTTATCCCATACTTTTTCAGACTCAGGCCAGCTGGCCTTGGTGAATTCCCGAAAGATCATCCCCATTGTCTCAGAGTGTGGGTGTACCCCTCGTGGTCCTGCTCACTCCATTTCTTAACTAGTGTGAATAGTGCAACTGTTAGCATGGGTGTGCAAGAGTCTCTGTGGCCTGTTGACTTAGATCCCTGTGGGTGTACACTCAGGAGTAGCTGTTGTGATGCTTTCATTAATGGCTCTCCTCTCAATAAATGTCCATGGCCAAGTCCCTAGAATCTATGAATATGACCATATTTGAAAAAAGGCAAGTTTTGTAGACATCATTAAGTTAAGGAAGTTGAGGTGAAATCACCCTTCAGTACTGGGAGGGGCCCTCACCCCAAAGGCAGTTGTCCTTACAATAGAAACAGTAGACACAGGAGCAAAGAAACCAGCATAAGACAAAGGCAGGCGTTGGAATTATGTGGCCACAAACAAAGAATGCCTGAGATGTAGGGTTGGAAGAGGCAGGCTGGAGTGTCCCCTGGTTACTCAGGAAGCGGGAGGAAGACTACAGACCTGTTGAGGTCCCGAGCAGAAAGAATAAATCTCTACTCTTTTAACCATTATGTTTGTAGTAATTTGTTATAGCAACCACAGGAAATGAATATGCTAAGTTGATTGTTTAATTACTCTGTTAAGGTTTCTTTTTGTGTTGTTAGAATAATAATAATCTGGAGACACCAAAATCTCCACTTCAGTTTTATCCTCTGTCTAACATTTGTCCGTTTCCTTTTTTGCCACAGTTTGGTGAAAACCGAAGGTAAGCTTTCCTAGGCTGACGCTGACTACCTCAGGTGTCCATAAAGCCTATTTAATAAGTACTCGTGCTATTTCTGGATAAGTTGGCTTCAACATATGGTCCGCAGGGTCACGTGCTTGTCAGAAAAGGGTCGCTGGTCCTGAAAGAACGTGTCTATGGAGAGGAGATGTATTACAGATCCCACGGGTGGCAGCTTCCGTAACGGGTCATCCGTCGGAGCAGGAGCTGGCCGCACAATCCAAGTGTCTGCCTTGGTTTAGGTTGCCTTCTTCAGACCTGCGCGGTCCTCTCCTTTCATCGTTAGGGCACTTGCCTTCGGGGTGAAGACCCATCCCAATAATGAAGGATGAATTCTTCTCAACCCTGTTGTGGCTGGGTTAATTCAGGCAACACACTCGCTGTGCCCACTTTTGATGGACTTCCTGGGGGGGGGGATGCGGGTTAAATTAACCTTGAAAGACTTTTGTGTATCGCTATCTGCCCAATCTAAAGTATCTCCACTTATTTTTATTCTTTTTCACTCCGTTTTCCTTCAGATCAGCTGTAAAACTGGAAATCTATGAACGCGGATGTCCTCCTCCCCCAAGTTCAAAGAAAGTAATGTAGCACATGTTCTCAATAAACATTCATTAAGGAAGTAAACAGATAAATGAATACACATTTTGATCAGAGAACAACAAAATATTTATGTAGTTTGAGATTGGAATCTGACTCTCTATAACGACAGATACTTTTTTTTTTTTTCGACTTGCTACATCAATATCATTGAGTTCTAGTATGGAAAACAAGGGGATCATTAACTAACTAGATTAAGGAATGGCCCTCCTTCCTTTGGGACAAGCAAGGCAGAGATGATGACTGATGCACTTTGGGGGACAGGGAGCTCGCGACTTCCCTGTTTGGGGTCTTTTCTGTTTCCCTTTTCCACTTCCCCCAGTCCTTGTGTTTATTAGTGCAGCATTTCCCACACCTGCTGCTGTAGAGGCCAGGGAGGACAGGAGCAGCCCAAGGTTCGCCCGAGCGCCGGCCTCGGCCACGCGCGCAGCGTCCCCGCTGCCGCGCGGTCACCTGTGTGGCCAGTGCCCCAGAGCGGCGCGCCCGCGCGCTAGTCACCAGCACCTCCAGATCCAGCGACACAGAACCCAGGCACTCCCTGCTTCGCATCACCCCGCGACACAGGCGGGACCCCATTTTCGTCCTGAACCCCTGGCACGGGACCTCCCAGGACAGCGAAGCAGGACGCAGCAGGTCTGGGGACCAGGGCTGTTGATTTGGGCGGCACCTGCGGAGGGCTGTGTAACTTCTCCAGGCCTCCTGCCACTTTGGAAACTGCCTGGGACTGCGACAGCAACCCCTTAAGCCCCGCGGGCCGAGAGAGGGTGGGTTGGTTTGAAAGACACAAGGGAAAAAAAAATGTGTTGTGGGGCGGGTTTAGTTTCCCACCCTCTTCCCTTTCCCTGAGCAAATTAAAAACAAAACAAATAGAAAAGCCAGCCGGCCAGCCAACCAAAGCCCCAAGCCGAGCCCCAGCCGGAGCACTCCTTTAAAAGGATTTGCAGCGGTGAGGGAAAAACCAGATTGGACTGAGGAATCCTGCTGCAAACTCAGGTATGTTGACGCCATCTAAGAAACTGGGTATTGGGGGAGAGACAACACTTGGGGGGGGAGGGGGAGAGAGAGAGAGAGAGAGAGAGAGAGAGAGAGAGAGAGAGAGAGAGAGAGAGAGCGCTTCTGAGGGGCCCAGAGGGTCTGTGTGTTTGTATCAAGGCAGCGACACAGGAGCACCTCCAGGGCTCCGGACCTGGGGATATAGCACCTGAGTTCTGCTGTGGTTTCCCGTTTATCTCTAGTGGTGTGTGCTTAAACTAACCTCTGTGAGTTTCTTCATCGATTATATTTAGAGGGTTGGATTAATATATTTTCTGAGGTACTCTTAGTAATAGCTCAGGTGTACTCCATATTATAAAAAAAATGTAGACTTCTGAAATTGTCAGTCTTGCTAATTTCATGGTCTTGTGGTTGGGGTTCATATGTGCACTTATCTATGTTTTCAGGATTTTTCAGTTAACAGCTGTAGAGAAAACAAAAACATTTGTAAAGAACTTGGAAATATATAGTCTATACATGAATGAGTCCCTTGGCACTAATGTACAGAATCAAAGTACCTTTAAGCTAATGTCTCCAACATTGAAACCCAAAAGAAATAAAAAGAAAGAAAGAAGAAAGAGAAATGCCTAAATGTGTAGCTTTAACATAGTACTTTTTTTTTGGTATTGCATATTTGGAGGAAAAAATACTTTAGACCAAAAATTGTACTTTCCCATCAATTACTAGGTGGTGCTCATGGCTTTTTAGCATAAGCTGTGTGCAGAATGTAGAAAAAGTGGTTTTTCAGACCACTTCAGAGTGCCTCTGAAAAGAACCTCAACAACGGAGGTACCAACTTCAGTGATATGTTTCACAGTCTTGGAATGGATCCCAGAAAATAGCAGAGGTTTACTAAATAGATCAACCAGAAATTAGGAACACACACACACACACAGACACACACACACACTTATACTATAAAGCATCAATGCCATTACTTTTTGCTTCACTTTTGATAAAAAAACCAAACACCTCGACTCACTTATGCAGGTACAGAATGAGACAGTAGCTTTCATCACGACATGCAATATTTTCCTGTTACTGGTTTGAAAATTGAGAGTTCAACATTGCCAGTTAGGATAGAGAGAATGATTTTCTAGCTCTTTTTGTTGGGCATGGTCTAAAATGAAATAATCTTTTACCACCCACAAATGCTTTGTGTACAATCTGGGAGAGCAGAATGGGTTTGAAGTACTCCTTTGTGAGCACATTTTAACTTATGTCCAGCTCTTTTGCTGCCTTTAGGCTGGAAAGGGCATCAGCTAGCCAGACATTTGTCTTCCCCATAGAATGTCCTGAAGCAGACATTTGTCTCCCCCGTAGAACCCCCTTTGAAATGTGAACAGAGTGAAGTGAATTCCATGTTGGTGAGCCAGGGAGTCTTAGAACTCAGATACCCTGCTGGTGCTTGTCTGTGAAACAACTGGGACTTTGCAACCATCTGCTGCTCATACCCAGGCCAGTTCATTCACAGCTGGGGGAGCTGTGATGCTTGGCAGGGGCCCCCTTCTTCTTTTGCAATGTGAGGCTTTATTCTCCCATGAATTTATCGAGGAAAAAAAAACCCAGTCATTGCTTCACACTTAGATCACTGATATAGGACCAAATGGTTTGTGTTTGTCAAGTGGGAGGTCTTGGAAATAAGACCTAAACATATCCAGAAAAAAAAAGCCAAAATAAATGAATTCCCTTGGCAGATACTGTATTGCATTCTTTTTTTTTTATCCTTAGAGGCAAACATTCATACTAAAAAAAATATGTCCTGTGGAGTTAAAAATGAAGAAAAAGCTTATGCTCAGTTCAAATTCTTAAGATTGTATGTGATTTACAAATTCCAATTTTAATTAAATTAGGAAAGTGCAAAATCCTCACCTACTGGCCAGACTTCACACATACAGGCTTGGGAGTTTCTATTTACATCTGATCTGTTTATAGTTTAGAATATTCCTTCTCAACCACATACACACACACACACATACATACATGTACACCCCAAACATACAAACAACATATTGCCCAGGCTGGCCTTAAGCTCACCTTGTAGCTGAGGATGATCTTGAACTCCTGCCTGTACTGCCCGGGTGCTGAGATTACAGGTATGGACCACCCTGTTTATGGGGTGCTGGGAATCAAACCCAGGGCTTCCCAGGCAAGCACTCTACTGAGCGAACAGCATCCAGCTCTTCTAGGTGGATTTTAGAGTACAGCAATGATATGTCTGTTGTCATGTGACCTTGGTCTTTAGCATTTGAACTGTGGCAAATATAGAGAGAAATGCATAAAATGATTTTGTTGGCTGCTAAACTATATAGCAAATCATTGCAATGGGTAATTAATTATAAGACAAATACCTCTCTACTCATTATTCATGGAGGATAACCTGATAATGTCCAGACTTGTTACTTGCATCTCTCTTACCGCAAGCCTAGTTTTGCCTATTTTAAAGGAAAACTTATATGAATGTTGAGTGTGTCCTTTTGTAGATTATTTAGGCTATATATTATGTCTATGATATTGTTAGTTTCTTCTCTTTCCTCTAAAACAAAATACTTCCAAAAGAGCTGTTCATATTATCTATGTTTTTACTTTTCTCTCCTAAGCCCATTCCTATGGCACTTTAGTTCTGAACACTCTGCCCAGGTCTATGGAACTGTCAGGTCTCTGATGACGTCACCCTTGCCATTTGGTCTCAGTGTTCACTGCTCTTCAGCCATTCACAGCCTTGTCCCAGCTGCCCCCTCTTTCTCCTCCTGCCCAGGACGGTATGTACTTCCCTGCTTTCTTCTGTACCCTTCTGTCTGCTCAGCTGGTCTTTCAACTCCTTACGTGTTTGTTCTTCTCTCTCTACTCTTTGAACATTTCTTGTAATTTCTCTCTGTGTATACTGAGGACTCAGAAAGTGACAGTTCCTGCCCTGAGCCTCAGACCCCTTTACCCAGCCTCCTGCTCAGCATCTTCACTTGGCTGTCCAGTAGATACTTATTTCTAGCTCAATGTGCTCCCAGTAGGATCTCCATGATCCCCTGTCTGCAGTCTCTCTCATCTCCATCTTTCAGATTAGTTAGGTCCGAAACCTTGGAGTCAAGGTTTATCCCTTACAGTCTATCATACCCCATGTATATATGTATATATCTTCTTGGCCTCATTTTCAAAATAAACCCAGAACACAATTGCTTCAATTACTTCAGTGGCCATTACAGACTGCCCTAACCTTTGGATTATTGCAGGGACCCTTAAATTAATCCTTTTGTAGCCTTTGTTCTCTTCGATCTATTCTCAAGAAGAAAGAAAGTAAGGAAGAAAGGAAGAAA
>NC_022016.1:69327631-69340989 GCF_000317375.1 Microtus ochrogaster
CAGGCTGGCCTCAAACTCACAGAGATCCACCTGCCTCTGCCTCCCGAGTGCTGGGATTAAAGGCGTGCGCCACCACCGCCCGGCCAAATGTGGCTTCTTTAGAGGAGCTAACCACTGAACCATCTCTACAGCACCTAAAATAAAAATTTTAGTAATGTGTACCCATCACATCATGACACTTTTCTGCTCCAAACACTCTGGTGGCTTTCCAGTTCAGATGTTGTCAAAGCCCAAATCATTGTAATAATTATAAGATCCCTCTGATCTCTCGTTCATCCTGTTCCTACCTCTTCCTCCTCCTCCTGGGCTCCTAGCTTTCCTTGAGTGTATCAGTGACCATCTTTCCACTTCAGCTTCCTGTTTGGATTGCTCATCTTTGGATGTCTATATGGTTTTCTCTGTAACCCACATCTCCCAAGTCTTTGTTCAAATGTCTGCAGGCGATATTCGATCTTGCCTGACTTCTTACTTTGCAATGCAAATGTCCCCTTTTTCTTTGCTTTTTTTTCTCCCATAGAGTTTATTCCCCGTCTAAAACGCCATGTGTATACTTTTCAGTTCCATTATCGCTAGATTGAAACGATCACAAGGGCAGAATTTTAAATTTTGTGTGTGTGCTTCATTCAGTCTCAACTCCAGTGTGTGGACTCGGGTGTAGTGTGTCAGAATTGTTCAGGTATTTTTTGTTTTGGTTTTGGTTTTTTTCCTGCTGATTAACTGTTTTGACTTTCTGTTTTCATTGCTGGAAATTCAGTGGTTCTCAACCTTCCTAATACTTGTGAGTCTTTTAATACAGTTGTGGTCACCCCAACCATAAAATTTTTTCATTGCTACTTCATTTTGCTACTGTTCTAAATCATAATGTAAATGCCTAATATGCAGGATATCTGCTATGTGACTCCTCTGAAAGGGTCGTGACCCCCAGATGAAGAACTGTTGCATTAGATGATGGTATTAATTACTTTGGATATTCTGTGGTCAGAACAGAAAACGACAAAGTAGGAAAAAATCTAATTTAAATCAAGATTTTGGAGGACTAGGTCCTTAGTCTCTTGCTTCCATGAATCTGAGCAGACTAGCATGAAGGCAGGAGCAGGTGGAGGAAGACCTGTTCACATCACAGCAGACAGAAAGCAGCTAGGGATAACATACCCCATAAGACCCAACCCTGGTGACCCACCTCCTTGAGTTTGATGTGTCTCTCCCCCCAACCCCCTGCTGCCAAAGCCTTTAGAACCTTCTCAGATACTAGCTGTGGAATGAGTGTTCAAATCAGAGCCTCCCAGAGACTTTTCAGATTCAAACTGTGAGAACAGATAGAACACATTTACAAAGTTGATTCCCCAAATATGGCTATTTAGGCTCCTCCCTTCTTTTTTCAATCCCCCTCACTTGGTCCCTTCCATACTTTTTCCTATTGCTATAACAAAATGCCACAGACAGGAATTTATAATGAAGACGGTATAAATAATATTCAACGCAGGATTCTGAAGGTGGAAAATCCAATGGCAAGGGGCTGTATCTATGGGACCTTTCTTGATAAATTACATCCTGGCAGGGTTGGAAGCAAGCATGAGACCGAGGCCAAGGAGGACAAATGTAAACAAAACCAAAATAGTCCAGCAATAGTGTTAGCTTGTGTACGACCTTAACCTTATCGCTAAACCTTAACCTTCCAATAATGCTGTTCTGTGGCCTGAGCTCCCAACACATGTGCTTTGGGAAGCATATTTGACCTATGGAACCTGCTATATAGAAGCTACAAGAATTCAGGTGCATGTTGCAAAATAATCTTTAGAGGACAGAACTAATGGTCACATTATTAAGTCACAAAGCAACAACAACAAACCCACGCAAACAAATCAAAATAAGCAGGGCTCCATAGCATGTGCCTTTAATCATAGCACTTGTAGAAATATCTCTGTGAGTTTGAGGCCAACCTGGTCTACATAGGGAGTTCCAGGCCAGCCAGGGCTGCATAGTGAGACTCTGCTAAGCATGATATATATTTTTATTAAGTAATAACCAAAATTTTGAACCAAACAGATTCGTAGGCACTTTTGTAATGATGTTATAATCGGCTTTAAAAAATGTGAAGTCGTGTGTAAGAACGGCTGTTACCAAATGTCTGTCTCATGAACGCAAGGACAACTTAGGTTTTTCCCCAGAATTATATTTCCTCATTTTGCTTCGACTGGCAGCTATGATTTGGGTGTTTAACCTATGAAAATTAAGAAGCTATAAACATGAGATAATCAAACAATTGTATTCTGTATCCACCAACAGAATTTCTGAGCCAAGATGCTCAAGTGTCTGTCTAGGAGATGAAAAAAGATAAATCGTGTACATACATAGTTATGATGTGTGTGTGTGTGAGAGAGAGAGACAGAGGCAGAGAAACAGACAGACAGACACACACACACACACACACACACAGAGAAAGAGGGAGTGAGACCACTGACTCATTTTAAATGAGAGTAAGTTCACTGGCACAAAAACAAATATTCGTTAATCATATTTCCACCATGTTTATAAGGTGCATCCTTTACAGTTATGCATATTAATCATATGAGACCCACGTGGGAGATACCTAAGTATTTCTCTAATGGCCTTGGGTTTTAGAGCAGTGGTGCCCGTCACAGGTGTGATCGAGGAAAGACTGTCTCATAGAACTGGTAGGAGGTAGAGAGCAGACCATAGAGAGCAGTGCCTGCTTCTTGGCTTGCTTGTCTTTGGCGAACACATTCCAAACCTGTGAATCAGATCTTCCACAGGATTTCCTATTGCCTGTCACTGTCCCCATGGCTGGTCTCACACAGCTCCCTGACTGCAGCGGGCCTTCCATTCCTTTCCATTCTTTACACAAGAGCAAGCAAGTATTCACTTTTGGAAACTTTTATGAACTTTAAGCAAATGCAATATCACTGGTTCCCTCTTTTTAAATAGTTGGATTCTTTAAATATTAGGCACCATCAATCTTTAATGATACGCCACCATGAGCTTAGGATTCTTACTATTTTCTTCATTTAAAATTTTAGCTCTAAACTCACTGGGAAGAATTTACTTAGGATTATTTTTATTTTAAGTGTTTTATTACTTTGTTTACATGCGCACACACACATGTGCCTCAGCGTGTCATGAGGTCTCCTCATGAGGAGGTCAGAGAACATTGTGTGTGGGAGTCAGTTCTTTCCTTCCCCAGAAGGGTCTCGGGGATCGAACTCAGGCTGTCAGGCTTGGCAGCAGGTGCTTTCACCAACTGAGCCATTTTGCCAGCCCCTGGTCTAAAAAAAATTAAGCCATATTATTCATATAAGAAAAGTACAGAAATAAATATTTTAGTTAGGGAATTCTTTAGTAAGGATTTAGTTATTTTTTTTAAGGTTTACTTTGTTGTATAGTTACGTGTATGTGTATAGAGATGTGTAGGTTTGTGCGTGTGTGTGCAGATTCCCACAGAGGTCAGAAGAAGGCAGCAGATCCCCTGGAATTGGGAACACAGGCTGTGTGAGATGTCTCATGTGGGTGCTGGGAACCAAACTTGGGTCCTCTGCAGGAGCAGTAGGACTAGTAACTGCTGAGCCGTCTCTTCGCACCCAGGGATTTTTTTTTCGGTTGTGTTCAGGTTTGTGCGTGCGTGCATATGTGTGTGTGTGTGTGTGTGTGTGTGTGTGTGTGTGTGTGAAGTTGGCATTGAGTGTCTTTGCCGAAGCTGGATACTGTAAGTGATGAAAGCACTTGAAGCCTTTGTTTTCAAGGTAACAGATACATATGCCAAGGTAATGGGAAAGTTTTGTTTTGTTTTATTCCAAGACCTGATGAAACCCTGGCTGGCCTGAAACTCATTGTACCTTCCAGCTGGCCTCAGTCTTGTGGGCATCTTCTGTCTTTGCCTGTCTAAATACTGTCATTATAGGAGTGTGCCACCCTACTTGTGAAAAAAATCTTGTTTACTTTTAAAAAAAAAAGAAGATTTAAGGGACTGGAAGGATGGTTCAGTGGTTAAGAGCACTGGCTGCTGCTTTTGGAGGACCAAGGTTTGATTCCCAGCACCCACATGGTGGCTCGTAACTGCCTTTAACTCAAGTTCCAGAGGATTTGACCATTCCTTTTGGCCTCTTCAAGCACCAGGCACAGCGATAAGAACACATAAATTCCTATTCTAAGTGAAGAAAGGAAAGCAGACACACTTAAAATGATAAAGTCACTAGAAATAGATCAGGCTCTATATATTTTCTTAAAATTTGACTCTTAAAGAAATAGTAGTTGATGTATATTCAAATGAAATGCGTAGAGGTTGTTATTTAAGTATGAAATAGAGGCGTCTTTAGCAGGAAGTGCAGAAGCATTAGCAGTAGCTGGAACCATTTGAGATATTTGTCAAAGCAAGCAGAGTGTCAGGCTTGGTTTTCTAATTCACAGGCATCTCCACAGGCTCAGAGACTGGGAGATCACTGGAGCAAGTTACAAAGGATTTTCTTTTCAGTCTGATTGCTCATCAGACACTGACTGAGACTGCTCTTGAGTTTGTTTGTGGATTTAATAGATAAAAACGGCGAAGTAATCATTTGTTATAAAAACTGAACCATCTGATCCTTCTCAGAAAATCCAAAATACGACCATTCAGTAGAACACGAGTCTGATTTTTTTAGCTTTTGTCTTTATTCTTTCTGTCTTTCACATCATGCATCTCCATCCCATTCATTTCCCCATCCTTTTGTATCAACCCTCTGCCCTTGCAACCTCTCCCCCTACCGCCAAAATAAAATAATAAAATAAAATTTAAGCGGAAAAAAAGAGAAAGAAAGATTAATCCCATCATGGAAGCTGCGGTGCGACACAGCGAGTCACATAGCCAACCCTTTTATCCAGAGATCTTTCTTTACTTCCAAGTGTTTATTGCAAAGAGTCATCGGTCTGGTTTGAGACCTCTGGTTTCTGCTACACTCTCGATGCTGGGCCTTTACTGGGACTCCTCTTGGTTATCCTGCTGTTTTCCCGTGTTATGGAAATCCTGCAGCTCTGGGTCCGCAGGACCAGTCCCTTCATGTACTCCTGCAGATCCTGCATGGGGGTGGATGTTGGCGTTGGTCAACCCGGATTCTGGGCCTGGGTATTTGCAGGGTTGGTCAGCCTGACAGTTCTCCCTTGTCCTCACCACCAGGGTGAGCTCTCTTGGCATTGTTCTGGCAAGTTCACCTCTTGCAGTGATGAGCAAGGGGCGGAGCCAGTTCTCCCACTTTTATGTCCTCATGGTTGGTTCTTCCACACCTTCACCTTCAGGGTCAGCTCTACTAGGTTGCCCAGGAGTGGAGTAGGGGCCACTCTCCTGAGTGTTCAGCTGATGAGGGGCAGGGCCAGTTCTCCCACCTGCCTCAAACACTGATGGTCCGGGCGCAGGGGCGGGGGCGTCTCTCCCCAGCCCATGCCACCATATGGCAGATGTGGAGTAGGGCCAGGACTCCCATGCTCCTATCCACGGACCAGCTAGTCCGTGTGCCCTGGCTGCGGAGCTCCGCGGTGCTGCCCAGATAAGGTTCAGGGCCCTCTTTCCTGAGTGTTGCAGCTGGGAGAGGGGTAAGCTCCCTCACCAGCTGGAGGCAGTAGATACAAGGGGGCGCATCTTGCCCTCGTCTGTGGCACCCAGACAGTACCAGGCAGTACCAGCTATGCCCTCTCATACCCTCAGGGCTGGCTCACTCACGCCTGTGTACAGGGTCAACTCTGCTGTGCTGCCCAGGCGAGGCAAAGGGCTCATTCTCCCGAGCACTGGAGCTCCTGAAGAGTTGCCAATTTTCTTTTGTGTGGAGTTTATAGTGAGATGTGTTTACCAGGCCCTCAGTGTCTGGTCCACTCTGCAGGGTGGATGATTGACTGAACATCCAGCAGTCACGCTGGTTCCTTTCAGGCCTAGACGATGGATTCTCTAAAGATTTCTTCAAATGTTGCATGTTCCAACCAACCATCTTCTCTGTCTAAATTCCTGAAAAGCTTTAAAAAAATGTCATTTTAAAGATATGGAACTGTATACCATCTGTGTTAATTTACTCCACAAATATTTACAAGTACCTATTATGTTTCTTAAAATATATAAAAATATTTTATTTTTGAAACTCAAATCCGGATTTAGGAGAGATGGGTCAGCTGGCAAAACGCCTGCCAGACGAGCACAGACACCCGAGTTTCCATTCCTACAACCAATGCAGAAAGCTGGAGACAGTGAGTGGCCTTCTCCTGCAGCTCTGGTGCTGCAGGGTGAAGTGCTGTTAGATCCCTGAAGCCCATTGGTCAACCAGCCTAGCTGAACTCATGGCCTTCAGGTTTAGCGAGAAACCTTGTACCCAAAAACATAGAAGTGGAGAGCAGTTGAGGAAAGACAGGCACGGAGTCATCTCATACCACCACACGCATGCACGCCCACGTGATGCTTCCCATGTGCACATGCGCACACACCCTCATACATATACACATACGACATGATAGCTACACAATGTACATATCACATACTTCGCATATATAAACACATATAAGCATATATATACATGTACACAGTCTCATCACATAGATGTCAAACACCCATGTGTTGACTTGATCTATGTCACCTTGACACAAGCTGGAGTCATTTTGGAAGAGGGACTCTCAATGGAGAAAATGCCCTCATCCGATGAGACTGCGGGAAGCCTTTTGTGTAGTTTCTTGACTAATGATTGATTTGGGAGGGCCCAGCTCACTGTGGGCACTGTCACCCTGGGCTGGTGGCTCTGGGTGCTGTAAGAGAGCAGGTGGACAGAGCCAATAAGCTTCTGTTTCAGTTCCTCCTCCGGGTTCCGGCCTTGACTTCCTTGATGATGATGGACGGTGATGTGAAGTGTGAACAGGATAAACCCTTTTCTCTCACGTTGTCATTGGCCATGGTGTTTGTCACAGTAAAGGAAAACCCAATTATACAAATAATCTATCTAATATACCATCCATTCACACACACACAGACACACAGACACTACATGTACACACATACTCATAGACCACTCATACATACACATACCTCACATATGCATATACACTATATAGACACACAAACATAGTACAAAACACATACACATAATCACACATGTACATCATGTATATATGCTCATATTCATATATCATAAATACATGGATATAGAGACCATACATGTAAACACACATAGCACATATACAACCTCCATACATACACATTCCATAAACCTCATACACACACCATATACATACACAGTGCACACACCCTACCCTTTCCACACACACACATGCACCACACACACACACACATATCACACATCATACCCAACATATACACCATAATTCCACATCTCCCCACACAAGCAAACACATGACACACATACACAGAATATATACCATATGTATGCCTCTACATACACATATATTCCATCCCCATCATATACAAGGCATGCCACACATAATACACACACATGCACAACATATAAATATTACAC
Organism: Microtus ochrogaster; assembly: GCF_000317375.1. NCBI lineage: Eukaryota > Metazoa > Chordata > Mammalia > Rodentia > Cricetidae > Microtus > Microtus ochrogaster. The sequence continues at coordinate 69,335,125 of NC_022016.1, forward strand.
ACAACCATATACATACACATATAACATAGCACACATGTATAGGTACACACACACTATACATGCACACCAGACACAAATACACATGTACACATACCACATAAACATCATACATACATACTGTACACACACCACACATATCATACACTGTACATATACACACAACAAATACCATATGCAACATATATGCCATATATATTCTGCACACACCCATACATTATAGCTCTCATGCCATACACTGTACCACACACGCTCACATACATATATACCCCACACAGTCCACACAGTACAAAACACACATATATACATGTAACATGCACACACTGTGTACTGCACAGACACCATGCACATAAACATATAACACACTACACAAGCATACATATACATATGCAACACACACTTGCATACACGCATACCACACATAATACACAACCTCACACAATACACACCTCACATATACACAACACCTTATAGTTCACACACACACTGTGCACATAAACATACAACATACACAAATACATGTCCACATACAACACACACTACACTAACCCCTCACAATACACATAGTATATACACCACATATATACAAGCTTCATATATTTACACACACTGCATATAATATAGAAAACACATACATCTTATACTACACCCATGCACATATATACATACACATATATACCTACACCCTATGCACATAAACACACATCACACATGCCAGTACCTCATGCACACATACACCACACATGCTATATAAAACATGCATATTAAGCAGTCCCACATGCGGATTACATACATACACACAGTACATACACAATGCACCCCATCATACATATAAAGCAGTACATACACACCACACAATACATCTACAATACATACATAATACATACATCATGTACAACACACATACCATTCTCTCTCTCTCTATATATATATATACACACACACATACACATACCATATGCACTGAACATACAACACTGATACACATACCATGTACAACTCACATATATCACACACATACTACATACCACACACACACACTGTCCTTGTTGACTTTTTGTCAAATTGACACAAGCTAGAGTTATCTGAGAAGAGGGAACCTCAGTTGGGAAATGCCCCCGTCAGACTGGTCCGTGAGCAAGCCTGTGGGATGTTTTCATGATGGATGACAGAGATGGAAGAGCCCAGCCCACTGAGGGTAGTGCTACTCCTAAACTGCATAAGTAAACAGACTGAGTAGGTCAAAGGCAGCAAGCTAGTAAGCAGGGCTCCTCCATGGCCTCTGCTTCTGTCCCTGACGCCAGGTGCCTGCCCACTTGGGTTCCTGCTCTGACTTCCCTCAGTGATGGTCTGTTACCTGGAGGGGCCCTGCTGAATCTGCTCTAGCGGAGACATCAGGGGGTGGAGTGAGTAGGAAGAGCTGGAGAATAAAGAAATTTAGAAAAGGCCACAATAAACTGATCTCTTACTTTTGAAAAGTAGTAGTATAGATAGTGACTAAACTGTTACGTTCCAGGTCCAAGTGAGAGGCCCTGTTTCAAAGACAGAAGGTGGGTACCAAGTGTGGAGGGCATCTGACATGCACTTATACACATGTGATCACACACACACACACACACACACACACACACACACACACACACACAAGCAATGAGGAATTGAAGACAAAATTAAAGGTGAATACCTCATTTATAGTATTAATGTCCTTATTAAAGAGGCCCAAGGGTCTGGTGTTGGGTTTTCTGCTCCCTTTTTGTTAAGTAGCTTGGATTTATTTGATGTCTGCAGGTACGGAAGCTCTGGCTTGTTATTAGGAAGCATATTCAAATGAACGCGTTTGCAGTGTTAGGTTTATTTTGGTCAGCTTACCATTAGTTTACTCTTTGCTTGATTTTTTAAAAGTTCTTTGTTAATACCTATTTCTTAGATATAAGAAATGGCTTCCTTATGATTTCCCCACATGTAGATAATATATTCTGATCATGTTAATCTCCTTATCCCTTCTCTTGTCCCCACCCCCTCCCAAGGATCCTCTTTCCTTTCCCAGCTAGTCCTCCTTTACTTTGCTTTTGTTTCTTCTGTGAATCAACTGTTAAATTTCTGGTCAGTCTAAGAGACCAGATCCTACAGCTAAAAGAAATCAGGCATGCCCTTCATAGCTGTCTTTCAGAGACTGAGAATTAAAAGCCATGAATGTGATGGTTTTTATAATTCCTTATTTATGGTCCTATCCTGCAACTGACTCCTCCATGCTCCATGTCACACAGACTTTTCTCGTCGAAATCATACAGTCTAAAACTTCCCCTTACCTCCTAACATGTATAAACCGTGGCTATCCCTTCTATTCTGGGCTTTTTTTCCCCCTGAAGCTTCCTCCATTTATATCTAAGCTCCACTTCTGGGCTTCCCCCATTGCCGTGTCCATGATGGCTCTTTTTCTCATTCTTTTTTTTTATTTTTTATTGACTTTATTGAGCTCTACATTTTTCTCTGCTCCCCTCCCTATTTCTTCCTTCCCCTTCAACCCTCTCCCATGGTCCCCATGCTCCCAATTTACTCAGGAGATCTTGTCTTTCTCTACTTTCCATGTAGATTAGATCCATGTATCTCTTTTTTAGGGTCCTCATTGTTATCTAGGTTCTCTGGGATTGTGAATTGTAAGCTGGTTTTCTTTACTTTATGTCTAAAAGCCATTTATTAGTGAGCACATATGATATTTGTTTTTCTGGGTCTACATTACCTCACTCAGTATGATGTTTTCTAGCTCCATTCATTTTCCTGTAAATTTCAAGATGTCATCATGTTTTTCTGCTGTGTAGTAATCTCCATTGTGTAAATATGCCACATTTTCCTTATTTGTTCTTTGGTCAAGGGGAATTTAGGTTGTTTCCAGGTTCTGGCTATGACAAACAATGCTGCAATGAACATAGTTGAGCACATGTCCTTGTGGTATGATTGAGCATCCTTTGGGTATATACCCAAAAGTGGTATTGTTGGGTCTTGAGGAAGACTGTTTCCTAATTTTCTGAGAAATCGCCATACTGATTTCCAAAGGGGCTGTACCAATTTGCACTCACACCAGCAATGCAAGAGTATTCCCTTTACCCCACAACCTCTCCAGCATAAATTGTCATTAATGTTTTTGAGTTTGGCAATTCTTACAGGTGCAAGACAACCACCTTAGAGTTGTTTTGATTTGCATTTTTCTGATGGCTAAGGATGTTGAACATTTCCTTAAGTGTCTTTCAGACATTTTAGATTCCTCTGTTGAGAGTTTTCTGTTTAGATCTGTACTCCATTTTTAATTGGATTATTTGTTCTTTGATGACCAATTTCTTGAGTTCGTTGTATATTTTGAAGATCAGTCCCTTGTCTGATATGGGATTGGTGAAGATCTTTTCCCATTCTGTAGGCTGCCGTTTTGTCTTGTTGATCTTGTCCTTTGCTTTACAGAAGCTTTTCAGATTCAGGAGGTCCCATTTATTAATTGTTTCTCTCAGTGTCTGTGCTACTGGCAGTTATATTTAGAAAGTGGTCCTGTGCCAGTGCGTTCAAGTGTACTTCCCACTTTCTCTTCTGTGAGGTTCCGTGTGGTTGGCTTTATGTTGAGGTCTTTGATCCATTTGGATTTGAGCTGTATGCATGGTGATAGATATGGATCTATTTTCATTCTTCTACATGTTGATATCCAGTTATGCCAGCACCATTTATTAAATATGTTCTCTTTTTCCATTTGATACTTTTTACTTCTTTGTCAAAATACAAGCGTTAATAGATGTGTGGATTAATATCTGGGACTTTGATTTAGTTCCATTAATCCTCCTGTCTATTTTTATGGCAATACCAGGCTGTTTTCAGTACTGTAGCTCTGTAGTAGAGTTTGAAGTCAGGGATTGTGATGCCTCCAGAAGTTCTTTTATTTTACAGGATTGTTTTGGCTATCCTGGATTTTTTGCTTTTCCATAAGAAGTTGAATACCGTTCTTTTGAGGTCTGTGAAGATTTCTGCTGGAATTTTGATGGACATTGCATTGAATCTGTAGATTGCTTTTGGTAAGATTGCCCTTTTTACTATGTTAATTCTGCCTACCCCAGAGAGATCTTTCTATTTTCTGGTGTCTTCTTCAATTTCTTTCTTCAAAGATTTAAAGTTCTTGTCATACAAGTCTTCCACTTGTTTGGTTAGCATTACTCTGAGATATTTTATGCTATTTGTGGCTATTGTGAAGGGTGATGTTTCTTTGATTTCTTTCTCATCCCATTTATCATCTGTGTACAGGAGGACTACTGATTTTTTTTTGATATATGTAGAGGTTCCTTGGTAGAATATTTGGGGTCTCTTATGTAAGCTATCATATCATCAGCAAATAGTGAGAGCTTGACTTCTTCTTTTCTGATTTATATCCCCTTGATCTCCTTTTGTTGTCATATTGCTCTAGATAGGACCTCAAGAACTATATTGAATAGATATGGAGAGAGTGGACAACCTTGTCTTGCTCCTGATTTCATTGGGATTGCTGTGCATTTTTCTCCATTTAGTTTGATGTTGGCTGTTGGCTTGCTGTTTATTTCCTTTATTATCTCTTGTAATGAAGAACCTTTCTAAAGGGAAGCCTCTCCTTCCATTTAAAGCCCTCTTATGCTGTTTATGGTACATTTTATTGTTCCTTTTCTAATGCTTCCCTGCCTCATGGCCGGATCGTGGTCTTCAGGACCTTTCTCCTATTAAACCTCATCCCGAAAGTCTTCTTTTGCCTGCCAGCTTCTCTCTTGAACCAACTATTGTTCTCTTATTGCTAATGCCAAATAGTTTATTTGTGGTTACTTGTGGAAACACGAGTGTATGGCTATAAATAGGTGAACTTACCTGTCGCTACATCACTGAAGAAAATCTCTCTCTCCCTTTAGTAACTATTAACTGCCTATGTAGCCTCAGGAGGGGTAGAATCTCATGAGGCCACTTATCCTTTGTTAAAGAAGGTCAAGGGGTCCAGTGTTGTGCAGGTAATAATAGCCACTGTTCAGAAATGCAACATGTTATGTCCAAAACCAGTGTTTCCCCCAGCACTTATTTTCTTCCTGTCACTTCTTCCTTTGGCTATGGAGGGGCCAATAGTGATGTCCCCTTTGGATCTGAGCACTTATTCTCTAGACTTTGACCAGCAGTAACTGCCGCCCACCACAAGGAAACTTGTCTGACCAAGGCTGTAGCAGAACTAGTCTCTGAATATAAACATTATATTACATAGGGCATTTTGTACATCCTTTATGTCTATTTTTATTATTCTTAATCATAGGTTTAAAATTCTGTCATTTTTATGTCATGTTTGTGTTTCTGTAAGTGTCCTTAAATTCCTTTTGTTTTGGGTGAACATAAATATTTCTCTTATTGAATCTGTGTAAGAAACCACTTTCACAATCTGTATGCCTGTTCATATCTGTAATTGTTTGCCTCCCATATATGAATGGAACCTGGTGGCATGAATTAACATTGTAAGAATAGTTTCTGTCTTGCATGGGACAGTGAACTTCCTTATTCAAAGGATCAACTGATGCATTTGGCCACTTAGCAGATTGGTTATTTAAATGCAAATCAAATCTGTTTGGGGATGGAATTACAGTTAGTTTATCAAAGTATTCCAGCAATACACTGTGTTCATGACACATCCTAATTATGAATATTCTTCTTGGGTTTATTTGATGAGAAGTCTGATACTAGGAATACGTAATATAAAATTGTGTGTGTGTGTGTGTGTGTGTGTGTGTGTGTGTGTCTTGCATACATTTCTTACAATTAGGTTATGAGGATTCCAAGCACTGAACCAATTTTTAGAGATTTCAAATAAAGAATCAAAGCTCTGGGGCTGGA
>NC_022016.1:69341414-69342505 GCF_000317375.1 Microtus ochrogaster
AAAAAAACCAAAAAAAGAAAAAATATTTTAAAATACAAACTGTTTATACATGTCTAGGGTCCCCAAGAGTATACAAACATACCCATCAACTGGTGCTGTTTCTCATATGAAGCATGTTTTTGGATCATTTATAGCAGTATCTGTAGTGAGGGTGCTATTTCTATTTTAAAATAAAACTTCCACTTACAGGCAGCTCTGGAAAAGGTTGCTAAAATCATCCAACAGTTAGATTTGCAGATAAGCAAGAGGGAGGTGGATTTGAAACCCCGAGTCCTAAAGGCTGGTTAGAAGAGCCCAAACTTGAACCTAAGACTTATAACACCCAGTTCAGGGCTTGTCATCTCAAAATACACCACACATCAGGCTGAACTTCAGATTGAGATCATAGGGAAGACAGAAATGGCACTGGGCGATGACTCAGTGCCTGAAGTACATGTTGGCATTGGCACTATTCCTGGAGAGACGAAAAACGTTTGCTCGCTCCACAGAAGGAATTGACAGCAGTCCCAAATAAGACCACCACCAAAGCCCAGTTTAGTCAACTGATGTTTTTATTGGTGTTACTTATTGGAGTATAGATGAGGGGTTACTTACAAGAGCAGAGATGATTTAATGACAGCAGCATCACCAAAGCCCATCTGAGCCTGGGTATCAGCTCATGAAAACCGTAAACCTGGAGCACCTGCACAATGTGCAGGCACCTCAATGGGCTGGAAAACGTCTCTTTCAGGCAGCTCATGTGATCTTAGCCCTTTCCAGGCAGTTGGCTGGTCTGCCTCTCCTGGGCAGTTAGGCTTTTCTGAGAGTGTCTCTCAGCAGTCCTTACTGCCCACATATACTTTGAGAAAGAGGGACTTAGTGAATCTGATCAGTTTCAGGGACTTCCTGAAGCTTTTGAGTTGTTTACTTCCTGAGTTTAAGGAGATTCCCTGTAGGATGAATTTCTTCACCTCCCTTAGGACGTTCTGTTTCTTAACAAGTTCCCCTCCATGATGAAATGTTTTATCTCAGAGGAATTTGTTACATATTGGGGGAGCACGTGTCTATTACCCAAATGCTGGGAGGTGGAGGCAGGAGGATCCCTGAAATGG
>NC_022016.1:69342752-69349040 GCF_000317375.1 Microtus ochrogaster
AAGTTTTATCATTCTAACTCTTGACAGCAGAAGAAATAACCTTATTTACAGAGTGCATTTCTGATTGAATAGAATTTATGTGAAACATTATCAGAAGTTATCCTTTGTAGTGAGGTGTTCTAAGCCATGAGACAGACCTTTAATTTCTCTAATATCAATATTACTTTATCTGCAAATTAATGTGTTTACAAAGGCATTTTGTAAACCTTTTTCTTTTTTATTGAAATTGAATCTAAAATTATTACCTGTGCCATAACAGCTTGACTTTGTAGTATTATAACAATAACTCTAGGAAATAAGGATAACAAAGATATAACAGTAGTGATATTAATGGTCTCGCTAAGAATTCAGTCTTATCCTGCAGTGCTTACCCTGGATTGTATAGCATAATGAAACAAAGTGTATGTATTTTTCATAGATGACCAATGAGTTTTCTATGTGTATTCCTTTGTTTTTGATTTTTGTTTTGTTTTCCAGGTGTACATCTCTGAAGTAAGATGATTTGTCAGAAATTCTATGTGGCTTTGTTGCACTGGGGTAAGTTGCATGCACCTTTGTGTATTTGGGAGGATATTTCTGTAGATTAATTTCTAAAGAGGAACTTTTATATTAAACAGTAATTTGGTGTTTTGGGTCCCAACCCATGTCTATAAATCACTCTTCTTGTGCAGTTCCACTAGCAATGCATGTCACCATTCTTTCACCTTTTACCACATCAAAGAAGACAAGTATTGTGTTTCAATTTTATTGATTTGAATTTTATGTGTGTGTGTGAGGTTGGGCAGTTAGTTGACTATATTTCTGGTGAGATTTTTTGGTTTACACTTCAAATACCTGGTTGTTGAGTTTGTTGTTCTGAGACAAATTTTAGGACTTTCTAAACTGTAAGAAACTTTTAACTGTGTTTTAAAGCTCCATAAAGAAACAGAACTGATCTGATGGTGATGATATGTGTATGTATGAGTATATACATGTGCACATGTGTTCACCCATGTGTGCATATGTTTATAAGCAAATGGATCATTTAATTTCAAAGACTGAGTGCTTCTAAATCTGCAGTTGGAAAACTATAGACTCAGGAGAGCCAATGGTATCTAAGTGCAAGGTCTGAAACACACACACACACACACACACACACACACACACACATACCTACAATCATATATATAAATACAGGTGTATACTTTTGTAGTCATGACAGTATGATGCTCTGAGGGGGATATTATCAAGGAATGCTGCATATGTTTGGAATGGTCACTGAATACCACATTTTTCCAAAAGAGTTAAATATATGACTATCCCCCCTCTCACCAGTTGTAGACTTGTCCTTCAGAGGAAGTTTCTTCAGCTGTTTTTTGTTTTGTTTTGTTTTGTTTTAATGGTCTTGTAGTTTTAGTGAACCATCATTTTCAAACATTCTCCTGTTTGGAACTAGCCATACATTGCCCATAACTTTTTTTTTTTTAACATAGAGAAACCTAGTTTATTATTTAGTTTTTGGTGCATAGACTTTTTTTTTCAAATTCATTTGTAATTATAACGTATGTATTTTGTTACTATGTATTTATCACATAAGAAATGTTTTGGAATCTGTAAAATATGGAGAGTTGAAATTAATGGATAAGTGTATTATGTCATATTATCATTTCAATGCTTTGAGAACTTCATATCTGCTCCCTTAACATTTTCCAAGAAGGTATATATTGTCACTATCTACAGTTGGCACACTGTGTGTTAGATCTTTGGCCCTCCTCCTGTCTAAGTATAGATATACAAATTATTTGACTGACTCAGCTACAGCTTCCTCTGCTATATCATAATTCACAGTCTGCTCTCTACTTGTTTAAGGTAGATTCATGGCAATGAAGTCCTGTGGCATTTGCCTTTTTGTGCCTGGCTTTACTTAACATATGCTCTCCTTGTGTTGAGAATGGTAGCTTCCTTTCTTTTATGATGGAATAATATTTGTTGTTTGAGAGTGTATGTAAATTGATTGTCTCCCAATGATCCATTGTGATGGGAAATTTGGTCCTTGGATGATGGTATCAGGAAGTGCCATGAAACCTTTAAATTCTGGCTCCTAGTGGGTGTTATCCTATTGAACAAACCTGGCTTCATCCAATGCTCTGCTCATACCTGACCCCATGGTATCCTCCTGCCACTGATGTTTACACCATCAGGTTTCCTTCCTTGTTGACAGAGGTTTCTATCCTGTCCAGTCCTGCAGCTGTTCAGCCCCAAAGAAACACACAGAGGTCTACATTAATTATAAACTGGTCGGCCTATTAGCTCAGGCTTCTTATTAACTAATTCTTACATCTTAGATTAACCCATTATTCTTGCCTATGTTAGCCACATGGCTTGATACCTTTCATCAGCGAGGCAGTCTCATCTTGCTTCCCCTCTGTCTGGGTGACAACTGCAGACTGAGCTTTCCTCTTCCCAGAATTCCCCTGTTCTCCTTGCTTCACCTCTACTTCCTGCTGGTTGTCCTGCCAATACTTCCTGCCTGGCTACTGGCCAATCAGCATTTTATTAAACAAGTACAAGAAGCAAATCTTTAAAGGGTAAAACCATTGTCCCACAGCACTTCCTTGAATATTTACTATGCTGTTTGAACTTTTAGTCTCCAAAACTAAACCCCTCTTATTGCAAAGCTAGGCTGTGTCCAATATTTCATTATGGAAATGAAAAGCTGGTCAGTGCAAACATGTGTATATAAACAATTCTTTACCCATTCATTTGTTAATACTTAGGGTGACTCTGTATCATGAGCAGTGCTATGACCAGCATGAGTGATTTTGCTTTATTTGATAGACATCCCATAGTAGGATTGCTGGACCACATTCTTCCATTTCTGAGGCCTTTTCCCCCTAATGGCTATACTGATGTACACACCTATCTGGTGAATATTTCCTTCTCAGAGACAAACTAGAGTTCGACATAATCTTTGTCTTTTTTTTGTTGTTGTTGTTGTAATTGCCTGTGATTTAGGAGTATGTCTCAAAATATCACATAGCTCAATCTCAGTGTTTCCCAGCTTGACTTTAGTCTAGTCCTAGTTACAAGTCTGCTAGGCCACCGATCCATGTTAAGTTATTTTTGTGTATGATGAAGGATGGTGGTATAGTTTCTTTATTTCTTATGAATGCTCATTTTTTCCAGTGCCATTTACTAAACAGATCATTAATTTTCCAGGGAACTTTTGACAGGCAGTTTTGTTGAAGCTTCATTGGTTCTAGATACACAGATTTATTTCTGAGTTCTTAATCATGCTGTGTTGATTCGGGCATCTTTTCCTGTTGGAACTATGCTGTTTTACTTACATGACTTGGTCCTATGTTTGGAGTCAGATCTGCTCCTTTTTTCTAGAAGGGGTTTCTCTCTATAACCCTGTCTGTCTGAAAACCTGCCCTGTAGACGAGGATGGCCTCAAAGTCAGAGATCTGCCTGCTTCTGCCTCCGAGTTCTAGGGTTAAAGTCATGTGCTACCATGCCTGGCTGGAGGCAGCTTTGTTCTTGAACATAATTTCCATAATTTCTTTGGTTTTTGGTGGTTTTTTGTTTTGTTCCTTATGAACTTTTATAGTGTTCACTCTCTGTTAAGAATGTTATTGACATTTTGATATGGACCATATTTGATAAATTCAAATACATTGAATTTATACACTGATTTGGATAATAAAAATTTTAAAAAGATTTAGAAATTCTTTCAATTGTATGAAAATATATTATTTCCCCATATTTCTTTAATTTCTTCCATCCATGTTCTATAGTTAGTGTAGAAATCTTTCACTTCTTTACACATTTTTTAAAAGTGTAGTTATTATAAATAACTCCCCTCTTTTTTTATTTCTTTCCCCCTTCTTTGAGACAAGGGTCTCACAATGTTGCCCAGGCTGGTCTTGAAACTAACTGATGGCTCCAGTGGTCTTCCTGCCTCAGCCTCCTGAGTAGCTGGAACTACAAATGTTCTGTAAGTGTATTTTTTTCTGGCTATTTTTCCTTTACTTGGATGCTTATTATTACCTAATTCTATTGTTCTCATCAGGGTTCACTCTTGTCCACCTGTGGCCTTGGGCAATGACGTTTCCCACTCCTATAGAACCAGACAGAATAGCGTCCACACATCCCGCTTATTCACCTCTCTGCTCGGCTTAAGTCCTGGCAACCAGTATCTTTGGTGGAACCATGCAGATTGTGTCATCATGATGGTCTCTTACGGATATATGTGTACATTTCCTGTGTCTTTTCATTGCTTGGTTTTATTCTTTTCCTTTGAACTGAATATTATGCCTTTGTCTGAATTCTTCACTTTATCTGTTTCGAAACCACAGAACATTCTGTTTGCTTCTGTTTCTTTACACTTTGTTGCATTTAATTCTTCAAAAGCTCTCATTCCACATACAGTTCTAAGAATTCCCACACTGTGTTAGGGAATGTATACAGCAAGGAGATCATCAAATTATTCAGATTCATTTGTAAAATGAAGAAAGGTAGAGAGTTAATTGTTTATTTTCAAGAATTTCTTACTTAAAGACCAGCTCGAAATTTGCAGCTTTTTGGGTACAGTGCTGCAGATGCTCTTAGGTCTATATTGAAAAGGTACTGATTTACCTGCAGTCTGAGTTTCCCGGAAGAACTGTTTTGCATCATTTCCTGGGGATTTTCTTATAGGATATTATACATCTTGAGACTCCTGAGAAAGTTCAAGAGACCTTGCAACTCTCTTTAAGTTAGAGACAAACTTTCTCCGAAAGCATTAACATACTGTCGTGATCCTTCTCATGGAGATTAAGAGTGCTTTAGTCCTTATTGATATCATTAAACATCCAGATATTTCTTATTTATTCTAAAAGAATAATTTTACTATAAAAAGGAAGAAAATTAATGTAAATTTTCTCATGCTAAAATATAAACTTGCTAGATTAACAAAGAAAATTGATGCATGAATTTCCAAAGCAGAGGTGCCAAAGAATGGAATTAGTCCAGTAAATCTATCAAGTTCTCAAGTCTGATGCACTGGGAGGTGGAAGCTCAGACTTATTCGCTTGAAGGTTAAGTGTTTCTGAGGACTGCACCATTTAGTCTCAAGCATTTTCTAGTTACATCTTTGTCAAAATGGTCACTTGTGTCCTGTGTCTTTTTCCTGTCCGAACAGAATTTCTTTATGGGATAGCTGCACTTCACCTGGCATATCCAGCTGCTCCCTGGAGATTTAAGTTGTTTTGTGCACCACCAAACGCAACAGGGGATGCCTTTCTCTCACCTGCCGGAATCCCAAAGAGGGCTTCGGCTTTGAGTGGGGCTTATGAAGCAGACATCGAAGCTAGCTTTAACGCAAGTGGTGTCTACGTGTCTGAGTCATCCCAAACTGTTTTCCACTGTTGCTTGGGGACTGAGCGAGGTACAAACTGCTCTGTGCTAGCAAGTAAAACTGAAGGGAAGATGCTGGCTTCAACGGTAAAGGCTTTAGTCTTTCGCCAGCTAGGTAAGTACTTGCATGTCCCAAGTCTACACTGTTGTGTTATGCCTGTATCGGTCAAAATGTTTTAATTATCCATAGCTTGTATGAATTAGCTATCTTATTATGTGATTAACATGCATTATAACTTTTATATAGTTTTAAAATTAGGATTCATTGTGTGACAAATAAGCATGCTCTGCTCATTTTTATAGCTTGCAAAACTATCATTAAGGGAACTATTTTACTTATAAATGTGCTCTTTGGAGTCTAAATTTTCTTGGAAGCAAAAAAAATGCACACTTGAAATAGATAAAATATAAAACTACTAACACCACTGTTGTAGTAGTGAAATTTCAAAATGTTTAAAATTATAATGAATTGTGCAGGCAAGGAATCTCCCCGAAACCATATGTTATGCTGAGTGAGTTTAATTGTTGTCTTAAGAATAATGTATACTGAAAGCAGCAAGCTTAGTTAGTTTTGTATATGAAAATTAAAACAGCAAAACTATTTTTAAGTCTTTTGAAGGTACAGAGAAGACGCAACTGGCTCAATTATATGAAAAGACCCCCAAATAGGGAAGAATAGGCATACCTAAGTAAGGACTCTTGTGTGGTGTTAGTTGGATTTTCCAGTTGATATTAATGACCCTTCAGTCCAGATAATTCTTTAGTCTGACCAGCCCTGGTCTTTACACAGTACTGAAAGAAATAGCTTTATCTGTAACTGTAATATCTATCTTTTTTTTTTTTTTTTTGGTTTTTCGAGCCTATCCTGGAACTAGCTCTGTAGACCAGGCTGGTCTCGAACTCACAGAGATC
>NC_022016.1:69349150-69386614 GCF_000317375.1 Microtus ochrogaster
ACAGGAGGACTGTGAGTTCCAGACCAGCCTGGGCTATGAAGTGAGACATTAAACCAAACAAAAGAAATCTTTAGATATTGTCAGATGTCCCCCATATACCTGGTTTAGCACTTTACACAGGAAAAAGCATCCTAAGTTGAAATCAGTTTAAGAGTAAGAAAGGATTAGAGAGATGGCTCAGTGGTTAAGAGCACTTGCTGCGTTTGCAGAAGACCTGTTTTGGTTCTTAGCACTTACATCAGGAGACTCACAGCTACTTCTAACTCCAGTTCTAGGTGATATGAAGTTCTCTTCTGGCCTCTGTGGACATGCATGCCTTTGGTGCACTTAAAATCATGCAGGCACACACACACACACACACACACACACAGAGAGAGGAGAGAGAGAGAGAGAGAGAGAGAGAGAGAGAGAGAGAGAGAGATAAAATAAATCATTGCAAAAAGAATAATGATAAAACTTATTTTTTTGTAAAACTAGATTTTAAAAACAAGTTAGTAGGAATAATTCCAATAGAGTTCATAAATGTTGAAGCTTTTTGATTACTAAGGGAATAGCTTAGCTGATCCATTGATTATTAAATATACTAAGATTGAACAAGATCTTAATAATGAGTCTTGAATGATAAAAAATGCCACTACATTCTTTATTTCTGAGGGGAAATCATTACCATACTATGTATTTCAACTTTATAAGTGGATAATAACTAGTTAACATTTAAGTGAACTAAAGTTTTTGTGACAAAATTTAGGAGAGTAAGTAGTGGCTTACAAGGATTTTAATTTGTTCTTTTTTCATATAGGTTTCTCCTTCATACAAGGTCCCCAAAAGCTAGAAATACTTCTTATTTGGTTAACTGTTAGTGTTGTCAGTTTTGCCTTGTTAGACATATATTTTTTAAAAGATTTACTTTAACTTTTATTTGCACACACGCGCGTGCGTGCGTGTGTGTGTGTGTATGTGTGTGTGTGAGTGATGGCACATGTGTTTGGTTGCCTGTGGAGGCCAGAAGATGACCTTGGGTCCTGGGGCTCTGGAGTTACAAGTGGTTACTGTTGTTGTCTTGATCTGTTGACCTAAGATAAATAAAAGTGAGTCTTGTCCTGCTTAAGTAGCTTGAGATTAAAAACAAGTTGAGAAATGGTAATTGAATTTAATTCTCTGATTTAAAACAGGTTGGAGCAAGGCAGGGAGGGGGAACACCGAGGTACTGAGCAGAGGGATTGAAGGCCCTGAATGGCTTAGGCAAACACACTCCAAACAGCCTGTTTTCCTCCCTCTCAGAGTGGGCAGTGGAAATAGTATCAGAACATTGCTAAATTCAGTTTAGTGCTTCTTTTTGACTGGGTTGTTGAGAATGTTTTTCAGGTTTAATGCAGTTTATTTTTATGTATGTATGTATGTATTTATTGATGGTTTTTCAAGACAGGGTTTCTCTGTAGCTTTTGAGTCTGTCCTGGAACTAGCTCTTGTAGACCAGGCTGGCGTTGAACTCACAGAGATCCACCTGCCTCTGCCTCACGAGCTCTGGGATTAATGGCGTGTGTCACCACTGCCCAGCTTAATGCAGTTTATTGTTAATGCAGGTATAAACTGGGACATCGAGTGCTGGATGAAAGGGGACTTGACCTTATTCAGTTGTCACATGGAGCCATTGCTTAAGAACCCCCTCAAGAATTATGACTCTAAGGTCCATCTTTTATATGATCTGTGAGTACCGATGAGATTAATCCGGCTAGTCATCTGACCTGATTTGTTTAAAGCACAGATGTAGGTTATGAACCCCTCCCCACCCCTGCACTTTCTTTGCAGCTGTGCACATTATAAAAAGTTGTTTGTATGCTTTTACATCCATCTCCTCCATTAGGTTCCCCCTTTCTCTTCCTGTATATTTAGGTGTGGAGACGCTGCAGATGTGGATGGACATACAGTCTAAAAGAAGTGTGAACATTGTCCTCTGTGTGAGCTGGCTAATGCGTTTATTATAGGAATTACCCTAATGTTCTTTCCAACACCTCCCTACCCACTTGCTGACTGAGAGAGGTTGTTCACTGTGTATAAACTGCATTGAAAACATTGCCAACATGAATGGCTTTTAAAAACTTGATATTGTCTTTAGGAAGATTTTAAATGGATGGGCAGCAACTGGAGACCTGTCAGAAGGACTGAGGTTTTATTGAGGGCCTGATATAATGAGGAAGATGAAAAGATGCCTACTTTCTAATGACCTGGTAAATTCACAAAGCCAGCAGAACTCAGATGCACCATGGCAGGAGGACTTGGGGTTTATAGGCTGCCGCCCTGAAGGAGACTCCTTTTGTGGTGGATGGCTGGATTAAAGATATGTCCAGGAAAATACCCAAATTGAAAGAGATGACAATGCTTCAGTAATGAAAGGGGACAAGGAAGAAAGTGAAGGATCTAGTTTCCAGTTTATATGGATTGATTAAACCATCATAAGAACACTAAATGTTTTTGTAAGCTATTTTAGAGATTCTGTAAGGGTGTAAGGTGCCTAAGATAAACTTCCATCCTTAAAAATATCTATACAGTAAGAGCTGAAAGATAGAGAGAAGTGACGTGAAAAGCCAACTTCTGGGCAGGGCACAGACACTGCAATCAGGAACTCACAGCACCTGTGGTTGCCTGCACTGGGCCTGCTCAAGACTGGCTCCGTCCATAATCATTCATGGATGTGGGAGAGCTTCTTGGGGCTCTACTCAATGTATTAGTCACTTTTTTATTTCTTTGATAAAACATCCTGGCCAAAGCAATTCATAAAGAAACAGCTTTTAATTGGGCTTATGGTTTCAGAGGCTTAGGATGGCAGAGAGAAGGGATGACAGCACAAACAGCTGAGAGCTCACATATCAAAATGCAAAGTTGGCAATAGAGAGCACAGGGGGAATGGTGCAAGTCTTTTGACACCTCAAAGCCAACCCCTAGTGGCATACTTCCTCCTACTAAGCCACGCCTCCTAATCCTTCCCAAACAGTTCCACCAACTGGGAGCCAAGTATTCAGAGATATGTGTCTATGGCGGCCATTCTCACTCAAACTACCACATCCTCTATGCTGAACTAAGAGCTGCAGATGGATTCTGGGAGAGGAAGTGTCATTGTCTTTGCTTTTGTAGCCACTGGTGATCCTACCAGGTCCAAATCGACAGTTCAAAACCCATGATGGCCCTGGTTAAGTTTAATGAGTCACAACGCAAAATAAAAAGAGTTGACTATAGGAAAAGGATTTGTGGGGGAGGGATAGGGGTTGGCAGAAGGGAGTTAAGAAAGGGTAGAGTGAGAGCAGTCAGAATGTTTTACACACATGTATGGAAGTGTCAAGAGACTAATCATTGACTAAGTATTCAGCGTTTCTCCCTCAAACCAATGACACAAGTTCTATTATAGTTTTTTTAATTACTAATTTTCCATTTTTGCCTTAAGTCTCATTTATGTGGCTCCAGCTACTGAAATTTGCAAACAGTCCTTTTTAGTAGCAGAGAGACAAATACTTGTTATCTGGTCCAGGTGTTTTGAAAGCATCTGCCTATGACTAAACACAGCTGTCCCATCTTTGGTTCCAAGGCAGGTGGTAAAGGAACACCTGCTCTTATAGCACAGCAGAAGTTGAGTGTCATTCCCGGATCTTTGGCTTCTAGGACCAATTCTATTCTGAAGACTACTGCAACATCTCTGAATGCTTTGGCAATGCTCTTATGCACAATGCTTTATGCAGCATTATTTTATGGCCAAGTTCCTTATTCAGAAATGCTGGTACTTGCTTTAAGACAGTAGTTAAATGTATCTTTTTATTTTAAGGAAATCACCATTTTGTTCCATCAAATTCACAAGTGAAATAGTTCAAAGGCTTCCATGTGTGAAAAAAGTGTGTTTTTCCAGGAGCTAAAATTTGATGTTTAAAAAGGATTTTAAAACCCTATAAATATGTCCTCAAATGGACAGCATTGTTTGAGCTCAGTTATTAATGTTTGTCTGAGAACCTGAAGGAGAGATACTCTAACAAATGTGATATGCTGGGACTGCTTTAGACATTTATTTTTGACCAGGGAGGAAGTTCTTCCTTTCCTTTGTAAGGTCCCTACTGTGAGCCTCACGTTATGAGTGTGTGGAAATAGTGTTCACAACGGGATTTCCCTTTGTTATGTAAGGAGACTTTTCTTGGTGAAGCTATACACACTGCTAATCACTCCAGATAGGGAGCCCACGACAGACCAAACTAAGGATACCATCAAAGTCCACCTTGGTGAACCAATGAGTTTTATTGGGGTTACATACAGGAATATGGGGGGGAGTTACAGGAAAAGAAATGACAAAAACAGACGCACCACCAAAGCCCACCCCAGTATGTGTGACAGCGCAGCAAAGTCAGGGACTTGGAAAACACTGCACACCTGCAGGCAGCTCAACAGGTTGTTTCCAGTGACTCAGTTGATCTAAACCCCTATAGTCATCAGTCTGGCTGATTTCTCTTTCTTACTGTTTACTCTGGGAGGGAGGGTGGGACCTAGTAAATCTAGTCAGTTTCAGGGACTTCCTGAAGCTATTTGAGTTGTCTACCTTCTGGCTTAAGGAACTTTTCTGCAGGATGTTTCCATCTGGTAGGAAAGCCCTACAGAATACCTTTCATTGTGGAGCTGACAAGGTGTTGTAAAAACATAAAATGCTGCAGCCAAGTTTGGAATTGTGGACATGTAATAAAAAGAGGCACACATGAATTAAGAGGGCGTGGAGAGCATTTGCAAATGCCCACGGCACAGACGACAGAGCTGGAAGACTGAAGGCTTGAGCGTGGTTGAGCTAGGAAGCCAGTGAACACAGGAGCAGTGTCCAGGTCATGTCAAGAAGAGTTGCCTGCCAAGTCACGCTGGGAAGCGACTTTGGACCTTCCTGGCTACTAAAGGCAGCTTCACTTTTTCCACTCCCAGATTTTCAATCAACATTTGGTGATTTCAAAATCCACACACATGAGCTTCAGAGCCTTGAACGGCTTCACTGTTCTTCCTGACCCCGCCTACTGTACCTGTTGTCACATGCATTCACCAGACTTTGTCAACACTTATAAACCTGCTTTTCCTAGAAACTCAATACGAAGAATTCCACACCTTGACCAGCTTTCCTCTCTGCCATGCTAGTCCTGTCCCTCTGTAGCTTCAGGAATGATGCCCCATGAGTCTTGGCTTCTCTCTCTTGAGGTACTTGGTCTCATTCTTTGTGACCTCCCTTTTTTGTCTCCTTTGTGAAAGATACCCATGTCTTTCCCTGAGTTTTCCCTGGCAGGTCGCTTCACTGTGTTTGTGTCCAATATTGACCTAAGTCAGTCTTCATTATCTCCCTTTCTACCGGGAAGTGCCTGACCCCAGATTACCCAAAGGACTGCTGGGGAGGCTTTGGATGTGGCTTCACCCAGGAGAAGTAGAAAAGATTTTTCAAGGAAAGTTACCCAGAGTCACTAGGCTTTTGCTACCTCACTGACCCTACCACAGTTTTCAGATTTATTGAAAAAGCAGATAAGCCCTCTCACTTCTGTTTTTCCTCAGATGCCATTTCTTGACTTTAACTTATTTCTGGAGAGACTAGATATTACATAATTCCCATGTCCTAGTAGTTAGACAGATTTTTATTAGCTGGTAGGACAATGAGGATGGATCTGTCCCTCATGGACTTTGGGCCCTACCTCCTATTCTTCTGGTAATGTAAGAAAGGAAGACCCTCCTTAGCATTTAAATTCCTTATTGAAAAGTGAAAGTATCTAGGCTCTATGGAGGCCCACTAAGACAAAACTTTTTTTGTCAGAAGAACAGAATCGAAATTCTACCTCTTGGCCTGGGGGGTGACGTGACCTTCTAAATGACCTTCTTCAAAGAGTTACTATAGTTGTCCTGTCAATCACTGGACCAGTAACCTACTCTTCACTCACTCAGACCTTTTCAGAAACCTGTTTCCCCGACAGACTTGTGAGGTGAGGGGCGGACTAATTAGCCTCTTAGTGAGATAGTCTGTCTTACCCGGAAGCCCCTTCACCACTCAGTGGTTTATGGAGCCACTGCCTGTTCACTTCTCTGAGTTACTCAGAAAATCATAACTTCTTATTTTCTTTCCATTTTGGCTACTGGCCGAACCCTAACCATGCTCTCCCTGGCATTCTGGGTTTTCCCGTTTTTCTCCATCTTCTACCATGCAGCTGCTTGTCGACATCCAAATGGTTGTCTCCCTCTCTTCCTCTTTTTTATCTCACCCCTCCAGATAGCTGCTGAGGTGTGCAGCCTTCCTGCCCTGGTGCTTTTCTCTCAAATTCCACCAAAATTATCCTTGAACTTCCTTCTGAGTCTCCCTTGGATTTTTTTTTTTTTTATTAACAGGCTCAGAACCTAGAGGGAAACCTCAGTTTCCCTGGAAACACTGGTTCCTTTTGTTTAATGGCTTTTTTTTTCTTTGTTATCTTTTCTTTTACAAAAGCAAACCTTGAGAACCTTCACCACGTCTAAGGGGCGTTGGCCAGGGAGGGTGGTCCCTTTGGTCATGGTTGTTGCTCCTATTGGTAATGCAGATGCAGAGGGCCAGCAAGCAAACTGCTTCCTAAGACGAGGAAATATTTAGAAAATCAAGCATGAGCTGGTGAGAAGCTAGCTGATCTCATACTTGGGAAGAGCTTGGGGTAGTTCAAACCTATCTTTACATTAATTTATTTGTGTTTATGTGTATACACATGTGTGCATGAGTGTGTGGGTGCGTGTGTCACGGCACGGCCATGGCCAGAGAACTTGCAGGGGTCACTTCTCTTTTTCATGGGTCCCAGAAATCAAACTCAGGCCATTAGGTTGACGACAGGTGCCATCTATTAGGGTCAGGGGTGAGGGTTTTTTTGTTTGTTTGTTTGTTTTCCGACTTGGAGATGTTGACGAACAGCGAGTATTTACTGAGGGTTCTTTGACTAGCTCCATCTTTCAAATGATATAGCCAACTGTCTGCCAGACTTGGGCATATGCACGTTTTCGTTTTGAGTTATGGGGCATTATTGTCATTACCGGGGTATCCCCAGCTGAGAAGGCAACACCAGTGGATTGGTAAAGGGCACAGAGATGAACCACTCAGGAGATGACTTCAGGGAACATCATCTACTTTATTGCACGGGAGTGGCCTCTTACATAGTGGAAGGAATAAAAGCAGGCTCTAAATTGCCTGAGCTGTTTATGATGGGAGAAGTTTCCAGAATGCAGCACAGGACTGGGAAACTTGGGCAGCACCTGGCGATATTGCTGAACTGAGGTGACAGAGAGAGGGATGCAGAGGATGTGAGGGGACTCATATCCCATGTGCTTGAACCCAGGACATGGTCAGTGTGGACTCCTGAGCTGAATATCAGCCTCCTCATGATGCCGGATATGAAGAACTTGGAGAAGAGAAAATTGATTGCCAAGGGCTATAATCTAGATAATTAACGGGATATATGCATATATATATGTACATATTATATATAATTTTTGTTGTTATTTAGACAGGGTTTCTCTGTGTAGAACTGGCTGTACTAGAACTTGCTCTGCAGACCAGGGTAGCCTCAAACTCACAGAGATCTGCCTGCCTCTACCTCCCAAGGGCTGGGACTAAAGGTGTGCGCCACTATCACCCTGGTTGGGGTACCATTTTTTTCAGCTCATGGTATGAAACTTCAAATAGTCAATTTGCAAAGCTAATGTTGGTGAAGTTACTCTTCAAGAGCTATAAACTGGGGTTGGCTGTCATCTTTCCTAAATTAAAACCTCAGGTGCCCACCCTTTGGTGGTATTTCATACCAGTTTAGCATAGACCTGACTTAGAGAATGCTAGTGATTTTATAGAGAAATTTCCTGGGAAGAAAAGAATAACTGTATCAGAGGATCGAAAGTGCCTCCTATGAACCATGTCTGGCTGTTAGCAACAAATTTTGAGCTCTAAATACTTATGTCTCTACCTAGAAAATTTTGCACAAGGTAAGTCTTGTAAACAAGCCAGATTTAAAATCAATCTGACAGATGTTTTTGCATCATTATTCATTTTCAAGTAAAGCTTTTTCATATATCTAAGAATTAAACAGATTGTAGCAACCTGTGTGTGCGCGTGCATGCTTTTGTGTGTGTGTGTGTATGTGTGTGTGTGTGTGTGTGTGTGTGTGTGTGGTGTGTGTGGAGAGAGGGGTCAGAGTGCATCAGTCCTCACATTCCACCTCGTTTTGGGGCAGGGTGTCCTGTTCGTTGTTGACAAACCAGGCTAGTCTGAGAGCTTCTGGGGAGTCTCCTGCTTCTGCTTCCATTTTGCACTCAGAGTACTGCTCACAATCACATCCAGCTTTTAAGTGGGTTGAGTTCCAAATATGGTCCCTATGATTGTGTAGCAAACACTTTACCCACCGAGCCATCCCCTCAGTCCCTGCCCTCCCCCTCTTCTTCACGCTGTGCTTAATTCTTAGATGTAGGAATAAACTTTACTCGAAAGCAAATAAGAACTAAATAAGCAACACGTTACATATTTGAGTCTACTTTCTTGTTGCCCTATCAGAAATTCTGCAGCTCTTGGTGAACATTGTCCTTCTATGTGAGGGATGGCTTGTTTTGACAATTTGGCACTGCTAAATGTTGGCTTGCTGCAAGGTGAACTTGCTATGGTTAGCGTGTGGAGGACCAGTCCCGCAACATGGGTCAAGTTGGTTGACAGCGTTGTTCAGCTCTTAATCCCGAATCATTTTGTCTACTTGCTACATTCATTATTAGAGAATGGTTAAATTTTCCACCAGTAACTATTACTAAGCCTATTTTTGCCTGTTATTAGATAAATACTTATTATGTACTTTTATTGACCCCTCTTCACATTTTTTTTGTTATGAATGATCCTCTTTACCATGGTAAATAATTATTGCCCTGAATTCAACTTTCTTGACGTCAGTGTAGCCATTCAGCTTTATTTTGATTTGTCTTGGAATAGCGTATCTTTTTCTAATGCTCTCTGTTAGTAAATTTGCATTTTAATGTTAAAATTGATTTCTTATGAGAGGTTTGTAATTGGGTCTTTTTTTTTCTTCCCACTTTGCTACTGACTGCCTTCTAAGTGAAGGCTATTTGCATTTAATGACACTAACTCTATTCCCAAGCCTCTGTTTATTTTCTCATCTCATTATTTCTTGTCCTTTTCTTTTCTCCATTTTCTTTCTCAAAGACAGGGTTTCAAAGACAGGGTTTCTCCATGTAGCTCTGATTTGCTCTGTAGACCAGGCTGACCTCAGACTCAGATCTATCAGCCTCCAAGTGCTGGGGTTAGAGGTGTGTGCTACCACTGCCTGGCTACTTTCCTCCATTCTTGTAGGTTATAAATACATACGTGTGTGTGTGTGTGTATACACACATATATATAAAACCTTATATATACATATAATATATATGTATTTTGTGTATATTAATGTGTTGCCCACATGATGTCTGTGTGAGGGTGTTGGATCCCCCGGAACTGGAGTTACAGAGAGTCGTGAGCTGCCATGTGGGTGCTGGGGATTGAACCCAGGTCCCCTGAAAGAGCAGCCAGTGCTTTTAACTGCTGAGTCATCTCTCTAGTCCCTCTTTTAAGTTATGTTTTATGATTCCATTTAATCTTCTTTATTGACTAATTATTTTTAGTGGCTTTTGAATTAGGACATGTCTTAGCATCTAAGTGACCGAATACCACTTTGTACGCCAGGTGACATTTCAGTTGACCACTCCCAGCTCCCCCAAGTCAGGTTGATAATGTCACATACGTTAGTCTAGTATCCCCACCCCCATGCTCACATTTGGCTCTTGTATTTCAATGCAGGCCTGAAGTCACAGATGATTTGTCCCGGGCCCCCTCGAAAGACAGTTTTCAGGCCGTGCAGTGCAACTGCAGTGTTCGGGGCTGTGACTGCGATGTGCCAGTGCCAAGTGCCCAACTCAACCACTCTCTTCTGATGTATTTGGAAATGACAGCTGCTGGTGTCACTTTTCAGTCCCCTCTGCTGTCCGTGCAGCCCTCACTTGTCGGTAAGTTGTCCTTCAGAACGACAATGGCTCTTACAAAAAAAATCAGTCACGCGAAGGGGTTGAAAGGTTGCTTATGGGTTAAAGATTGTCACTGGCTTCCATCACTTTGAACAATACTGGAAATCATGGGAAATGTAGTACTGGGGATTCACAGGCAGCGTCTTCTTGTGTTCACAGTCCTAGATGTCTCTAACCTTAGCACCGAAGCGATCCTTTGAAGCAGCCGTGGCCTCTGTATGTCTTGGATTTAGTGGATGGATATGTATTATTTGACTCTGTTTACATCTTGGATAACTATTTCTGGAAATTATTAGAAGCATTTTTACCTGAATTTATTCCTCCAAGAAATCTGTCTTAGGAGTCATGTGTGCAAAGATTATTATAGGGGCTGGAGATGCCATGGGGAGCAGGGCAGGGTTTCTACTCACACAGCAGGCCTGATCAGTGGCAGCAAGTGCTGGGCTGGATATAGGAGAGCCAGGGGAAAATGTTTTTAATATATTTTAAAATGAGTGTATGATGGTAGAAGATAGGGAATGTGAACTCACTTGCGATTGTGTATAATTGCACCCCTCTTTGTTTTTTTTAATTTTTGTGTTGTTTTTGGTCCTGGGAACCCAATAAAATTTATGTGGCATTTAGTGTTTAGTCACCCTGCTTACAATAACCTAAACTTGTAGTAAGGCACAAAAAATAAGTGTCAGTAGGTTTGAATAAATGAAAAGACAAAAAAAAAAACCCAAACAAAAAAGCTTTCTCTAAATTCCTGAACAGATGAGATGCATGAGAACTAAGGGAATTTTGGTTGAAAATACAGTTCAAACCAGTAAATTTGTTATTGTAATAGTAATTTCTACAAGCTCAGAAATTCCTATTAATTGTATAAACCTTGTAAACACAGAGTGTTCAAAGAACAAATATATATACATATATATTACCATTTATGCACACTTCTAATTTGCAATATCTATGCTATTCACTATTTTTAACATCTCGGGGATATAACTTGAAGACTGACTCAGCATTTGAAAGCTCTGACTCTTGCAGAGGTCTCAGATTCCCAGCACTCACCTAACAGCTCACAACTCCCTATAACTCCAGCTACTGGTGTGTGGGGGCCCAATGTCGCCTTCCGGTTTCCTAGAGTACTTGAATGTGTGTGCACGCATGTGCACACAAGCACACACACATAATATTAAATACATTTTATAAAAGAATGAAAGTATGACTTTGTGATAAACCTCTTGAGCTTCAGAAGTTAAACATTTTCAGTAGTCTACTGCAATGTGATTTTTAATGGCTGCGGAATTTCCTTTATGCTATGAACCATAATTTATTAACGTAATTTTTATCTGTAAGATATTTAAATTGCTTCTTGCATATTTGAAAGGTTTTCATAATGGTAGACATAATCAAGTACTTCTGTATGCACATACACATACAGATGTTAATAAGCACGTGTACTTTTAGACACAGAAATTATTTACCTTGTTAAAAGTCCCCATTAAGCTAAGAGACCCCACTCCTATGTCGAGAGACAACCAGGGCCTTACAGTGGTCCATTTATTACACGGGAGTGTCTGTTCTGAGCTGAGGGGGTGTGTTTGGATGGGTATTTTACATGGACAGATATGCTGGCTTTTACCCAGATCTGTACATTTTCTGAGCAGTGTTCTGCATTCTCCTGTTGTCCTCGTGGCCAGTGAAAGCAGGTGCAGTGACTGCATCTAGGCAGAGGCTCCATGTAAGTTTGAAACTTACCAGGCAAAGTGAACTTAGGCAGACGTTTTACAGAAGGGAAATCGCATTTATCAAAACAACTCGACTTACTGGTTTATAGTCTTTCCCACACAAGGAAAAGAAACCAAGACAGTGGTTTGCTGTGCTAAGTGTGGTACAGAGGAAGGGCCCACCATATATCTCTGCTTTAACTCTGGAATTAGCCCTCAAATGATTTAATTTTTTTAAGTATCTGAAAGGCAAGCTATACTGGCAATTCATTTCAACCACATTTTACTCGGATATGGTTGCTGTGAAAACTGCCTGGGTTACAAGTCTTTTTTCCCGTTTCCCTTTCAGTGAAGCCTGATCCACCGATAGGTTTGCATATGGAAATCACAGATGATGGTAATTTAAAGATTTCTTGGGACAGCCCAACAGAGGCCCAGTTTCCACTTCAGTATCAAGTGAAATATTCAGAGAATTCTACAGTTACAAAAGAGGTAAGTATATTTTGGTAAAGAAAGTGAGACTTTGGGAAGCGATTAAAGATCCTTAAGTCTTGCAGAAATTACCCTTGCCTGCTAAACAAGCCTGTGCTTTCTAGTGAGGACTGAATTATATTGAATATTACATATTGAGATAATTTATATATACTACGGAAAGTCCAGTTATGAAATTTTAACTTATAACCATTTTCATCGGTAGAGTGCGGATGTACATTGCATCCTCCCGTTGTCGTTGCTCAGTGTGTTAATCAGCACCTGCTCTTGCTTATGCTGATGTGTGTTTTGAGTGCCTGTCTGTCGCCAGGGGCTATTCTAGATGCAGCAAGATGCCGGGGCCAAAGGGGAGGAGGAAAGATTGCCACACTAAGGGGCACTTGGGGCGTGCCTCATTGGGAGGCTGATATTTGAGTAAGGATTTGGAGGAGATGGCCCTGTAGGGATCCGGGAGACTGGGTACCAGGCAGAGCAGTGCAGAAGGCAGGTGTGGCTGAGGCTGTGAGTGATTACAACTGTGGCGGGCATGGTGTCCGAGCCGGGAGTGGGTGAGGAAGAGGAGGTCACGAATGACCTGTGGCCTCAGGTGAAAGCTTTCACAGCACACAGTGAGCCTTCCTGCCGCACCATTCCAGGTAGAAATCCATCTTCTTGGGACTGTGTTACTTTCTCAGGCCTTATTTTTAGAGAGTGGTTCAGGAACCCTTGGTGTCGGTGTGTAGTCACAGAGTGAGGGCTGCCGCGAAATGCTTCCTCATTAGTGAGTCTGAAACCACAAGACCGTGCTCTAGGCACGCTTCATGCTTTTCATGATTTTTATTTACCCTTTGACCCCTGTCTTCCTCTCACAGTCTTGAAGAGAGCAGGAAGTTCAGCTGAAGCATCTTATTGGAAAACGGAACGTGCCACACAGGGAGATCCTAGCTAGAGTTTGCTTTCCACGGGATTTGGCCTCAGATTTGGCCCCCTCTGGTTTATAAACTGTGTTGGCTCCTGGCCTGAAGTTCAGGGTCAGGACGTCACTATCACTCCCGTTCTTTTTCTTGGGCAACTTCCCTCTCTAGGACCCTGACAGCCCTCTCTGCATCTCTGCTCATTGTTCCCTACCAGATATGCAATGGACAGAAACGTAGCTACCAGATTTTCAGGAACTTTGGCACCATTTCTCAAAAACCCTAAAGCCCACATTGGCGTTAGCCTTCAGTTAATACTTGTTAATTGACACAATTGTTTGACCTACGGGCTCTTTAAATTCCTATTTATCGATTTTTTTTTTCATTTGGTCAATGATTCCTATTTCAATTCTGTGGCCAGACGTCTGTGATGCTCTGCTTCTTTGAGATTTGCGGAGGCTTGCTTCTTCTCAGCTTTGGCAAATGCTCCTCACCAACTCGATGCTCTGTTGTTTCAACATAACATGGCACAGGTTACTGAAGTTGTCTCGGCTGCATTCCTGCTGGTGCACAGTGTGCTTCCCGGATCTTCTTACGAAGTTCAGGTGAGGAGCAAGAGGCTGGACCACTCAGGACTCTGGAGTGACTGGAGTTTGCCTCGAGTCTTTTCCATACAAGGTAAGGCTTGCCAAAGCTTCTCTGGAAATATTCTCCCAGACCTTGCCTTCCTTGCCGTTGGTATATCATGAGCATCTCAGTTTTTATTTCCCTCCACAAGAGGGGGGGGGATACTATTGACATTTTATTTAAAATTCTTTCTGCAGATGAGGTCTGAGTATATAGCCTTGGCTGCTCTTGAGTACTGGCGTTAGAGATCTGTGTGTCTATGACACACTACACTTCCCTCAATCTTGAGCAGGCTGATTTGTTACTGAAAATTGCATCTGAGTGCCTATTTGCTTTCCAAAATACCCTCTTTGGAATTATTTTTTTTTTAATACGAAAACGTGAACAATTATTCATGCCAGTGAATTCCAGGATTCTGACACACGAGAGAGGAGGATTACAAAGTTTGAGACCAGCCTTGGCTACATAATGAAACACGTCAAAAAGATACAAAATTAACATGAAATTTCCATTTTAAGAATCTAGAGTGTATGCCACTTATGTCATTAATTCTTTCATTTTTGTTTAGAATCCATATGTATTCATTTGAGATAAACACTAAGGGCTGGAGAGATGGCTCAGTGGTTAAGAGCACTGGTTGCTCTTCCAGAGAACCTGAGTTCAACTCCCAGCAACCACATGGTGGCTCACAATCATCTAGAATGAGATCTGGTGCCCCCTTCTGGCATGTAGGCCTACATATAGGCAGAATATTATATACATAATAAGTAAATCTTAACAAAGAGATAAACATTTAAAATGTTTATTATTAGATGCGTGTGCACTCAGGAGAGAGTGGGTGGGTATGGGGGTGTTATGCTTAAGAGGCCAGAGGTTGTTTTTGGTTATCTTCTAACTTCACCTTATTATTTGAGACAGGGTCAAATATTTGACCTGGAGCTTGCTGATTCTCAAAAATATTTGAGAACCTGGAGTTTGCTGATTCAGCTGGGCAAGCCCCTCAGATCCTACTGTCTTTGCTTCCCAGTGCTGAGATCACAGGCTTCAGTTACTGGGCTTGGCTTTTTCTGTGGTGCCAGGGATCCGAAATCAGGGTCTCAGGCTTGTGCAGCAAGCTCTTCACCTACTGGGACATTTCAGCAGACTGTTTTAGGAGTTTTCAGAGTAAAGTCTTTGTACTCTCAGAGTATATTTTAATTGCTCTGCATATTTTATTAGCTATAATTAATAGGGAGAGGGGTCAAAGCTCACACGCTACACAATTTCATGAGGTATAATACAGGGGAAAGAGAATAATTTTTATTTGCAACATCCTAGAGTCTTGGTGCATGCATTCCTGGGGAAGGTGGATCTCTAATTTCTGGTGGAGGGCATTCATTCATAAAGAGAGGCCTGTGTATCAGTGTTCCTTGAGCAGGGGGCAGGTCTATTGCTGGGCCTAAGAGTTGTCTCAAGCCAGGTAGAGGAGCTGCAGTTCCTGGAGGTGGGGATGGAGTACCCATCACCCTGTGCTGGAGTATACTGGGGATCCAGCAATGCTGGCAGGAGCAGCAACAGCAGCGGCTGCTATGGTGTCTCTCACTTGTGCAGTCATTGGCTGCTGGGCTGGACTCCAGCCACATGGACAGAACCAGGTGATCCAGCAAGGTTCTGGGGATTAGGAACACCAGTTGTCCCCCTAACCCAGGACCACTGGTAGTACCACCAAACAGCACCCGAGCATTGCCAGTATCTTTAGAGGGTAGCCCCTCTACAGTAGTGGATACTATATTTTCCCCCATACATTGGCCAGACCCTAAAACTGTGTGTGTGTGGTGTGTGTGCGCGTACACGTGTGTGTGTCTTGTTTTGTTTTAAATTTTCCATTCTTCCCTCACTTTGACTATTTTGCAATCTTTGTTTTGGTCTCTAAATTCACCATAACTCAGAGGATCAAATCTGTACTCATGTGAAAAGCCTTTGAGGTATCGGTAAAGATCAGCCATTTTGCAGGCTGCATCTCGTTCTGTAGACAGTGTGCCGCAATATCTTGCAACTGTTCCCTGTCGACTTGATGGCTGTCCCACCGTATCAGGTGTCAACAGTAAAAAATTGATTTTATCCCTACATCAGGTTTTCCTACCAATAAAGCAAGCTTGGTAGAGGCTGTTCAAACTGTGGGTGGGTCCTGTTCTCTCCTTGGAATCCTAACTGATACAACAACCTGTTGGTATCAGCTAAGAACGCCTGGCACAGCTCTCCCTGGAAATCCAGCCCAGGAACCTGCTGCTACTGAGAACACTGTGGGTACAACTGACACTCTTGGGGGCCCACTGAGACTGTCCCACACTCGACCTAGACTTCCACCTCCTGTGCAAGTAATCCAGCAGTCCTTTGCAGGTGTGAGCGATCCCCCGGGCTCTCCATCTGGCTGCAGTGACTCAGAGGCCTGTGTGTCTGGCATCCAGCCACCTCTCAGGATTATTTTTAACATCAGGGAAATGGTGGTTTGTGCACGTGTTCCTCAGGGAGGCAGAAAGCAGCATTTGTCGAGCCCCGAGAGTCTGTGCCATTTCCAACCCTGCTCCCGTTGGGTTGTGACTTTAGGAAGACACTTAATCATCCTTTGGCAGCCTGCTTGTTCAGTTTTACTCGGGTTGATGGTGGATGCTCAGACATGGCAATGTAAAATACCCAGCATAGTCAATCTCTTTCATTCAGCAAGTTCCCTTATTGATTACTTAGTATTGAAGACGTGTTAATTAGACAGAAAGCAAGTTGCATCAGTGTCTGAGAAGCACTGGTTTTGGAGTCTGCCAGTTTATACAAGGGCCATCAATATGATTTCTCTGGAGAGGTTCTTCACCTTTCTGTGCCTCAGTTTCCTTGTCTGTGAAGTCAGGATGCTTTCATATGGATGGCCTTTCTATGGCGAAATAGCACAGTGAAGCGTGTGTTATGGCTCCTGACTCATAACAAACATTCAGTAACTATCAGATGTCATTTTAGTTTATGACTTCACAGCCTACACATTCAGAATCTCAAAACCTAAAAAGACGGGAAGATGGACACTAACTGCTTGGCACAAAGTAAGATCGCAAGAGGGAGCTAAACTGAGTGTTGGACAATAAATAGTTTAGCCTGGGAGACTCGGGGATCTGGCATGAGGAGCTTTAGATGGTGATTTTATGTGTTTATTCCTCGGATAACCTTCTACTGTTTCCTTATGTGTAATGGGGTGCTGGTAATTCAGGTTTTGAACTTTGTGGTTGCTTCCCGAGGGAAACAGAGTCTTCTCGTAGCAGGTCTGACTGACTAGTTGTGCCCTATGGAGTCACATGGGGGAAACACAAACCAGGGTATCCCAGGTGGAGGCTTCTGTGTGGTGTGATGGGTCAGGTCTGGAGGAAGAGGGAAACTGTGTGAAGGAAGGAGAAGGCCCCCATGCCTATACACACCAAAAGCCTGTCTTTATTAGCCACAGGGCATTGCGCTTAGCTTCCATGGACAGATGTTGCTTTATTTTCTTGTTTTACTTTATAATTAACATTTAAAACTTCCCCTTCAAGAAAAAGAGGCAGTGCTAAAAGAATCAAGGTTGTTTTTCAAAGTTTGCTAGGATTCAGGGCTGACTATAAAAGCTTTTCTAGAAACTTCTTACAATACACTGGTTGGTTACATTTTGCCAAATAATTGATCTCATTCAATTTAAGTCTTTAGATGGATATGTTTTTAGTCCTTTTTTTCTTTACAATGTATGTCAATAACTGTAAGTTTAAATTTGCTTGTTTTTTTCAAATATCAAGCTCATATTTTGCATTCTTATATATTATAGTCATGTGGGGGGGGGGGTTCCAGGTGTCATACAGGGAAATGAACTGCACCAAGAGATAAAAATGGAAATTCAGTGCAGACTGACTTTGTCAGCTTGGATCAGACTTCAGAGAGTCTAATACCAGATGGTTCATTGTCAGCATATTTAAAACATGGTACAATTGGGGAAAAATTTCCAGGCAACAATCCGTCCAATTCCAGGTGCACAATAAAGCTTAAGGTGTGACTACATAGGGACTTTTTTTTACAAAGTGCATGTGACCATGAGGGTAGGTTCTATAGCTCGAAGACCTAGAGTCTACTGTATTCTCTGATAGCATAGAGGCCATCAGACCATAAAGTACTCGTGACCTCTCCCCTAAGGTGGGGAAGAGTCTGGGAGGGAAGAGTCTGGGATAACCATTCTGGGGAATTAGGGTGAGGTCTGCCCTTTCAGATAGCAAAAAGATCAGCAGGTTGGTATGAACCTCCACTCTCAGCTTTCTGGATGGAAGACAGGTATTTGATTTGCATCTCCTCCATTGAGGAGACACCCCTGCATGGTTGACATTTCTTGTTCATGTTGGGGGACCCCTGTGCCCCCAACATAGTCAGATATTATAAAGCACACACACACACAACCTTATCGTTTAGCTTGTGTAATAGTCAACCACATGCATATTAATAGCTAGACTGTCCATTATCACTCAGGTGTATCTCTAGACTTCCGACACCCTGAACAGAAAAAAAAAGTGATTAAATAGCACCTTCTAGTCAAAATTACCCCCAAACGTAATTTTATAAGATTAAAAAAAGTACTTGGGCTCCTATTTTAGGTTTTAACCTTGATCCTGTTGCTTTAAGCCTGTGATTAACACAGTTCACCAGCAGTGGGAACGAACCTGCAGGAGAGAAGGTCTGTTCAGCTCACTGCCGCCAGAAAGCAAAAAGAAATGAAGAAGGAGATTGGGTCCCAATGTCAATGACCTGGCTCCTTCCACTGGACTGTCCTTCATGAAGGTTTTCTAGATCCCAATA
Source organism: Microtus ochrogaster (assembly GCF_000317375.1). NCBI lineage: Eukaryota > Metazoa > Chordata > Mammalia > Rodentia > Cricetidae > Microtus > Microtus ochrogaster. The sequence goes on from NC_022016.1 coordinate 69,367,761, forward strand.
GCACCACAGGCTGGTGTCCCAGCCGTTAGCTTATGGTCCTTTGGGGACATTTAAAGTCTCAGCCATCGTGCTGCCTGATGATCTTAGCTGCCTCTGAGGGCCAGTAGGTGAGGATTAAGAGAAAGAAGCTCACTATATGAGAAAAAAACAAAGATACTTGCAGGGGAAACAGAAACTAGTCCACTTAAGTAGCTCCCCCAAACCTTTCTCTTTACATCATCCACCGTGCTGACATAATGGCTGGTGATTGGCTGGTGAGGCTGGCTGAATCACAAACCATCTCCATCGAGTCAGGATCCATGTTTCCCCTTGACAGAAAATTCAGCGCATCTGCTCCTGGAATTAAACAGTCCATGTTGGGGCCTCCGATGAGCACATTCTAAAATCGAAGCATTCACCTAGAAATGCTTTGATTCGTGGCCTATATTCTTTTGAGAAATTAGTAACAATATCATCACTAGACTATCTCCTTTTAATAAAATTCATTAATGTAGATATTGCAAAATTATCAGTGGGTTTCGGTCACATAAAGAAAAAGTCATGGCTGTCCTATTCCTCGGGCTAAATTTTGGATAGTATTTAAGTGTTCAGTGTTTATTTCATCAATTTTTAGAATAAATTTATAGATTGTCACTTTTAATGTTTGTGTTAAAGCCTCGATTTAAGCATTTAATCAGTCACAAACCGTCTGTATCTTAACTTTATTTCTCAACTAAGCCTCACTAGATGCATTAGATGTTGAACTAAAATACCTTGCGACTTTAAAAATAATCTGTAAGTGAAAAGCCTCAATTGATGAAAGTCACCCTGTGCCTCTCTAGAAAATAACAGCAACTCGGAGGCTTTGAGACAGCTCGGTGATGAGGCTGTGGAGCCCACCCAGTGGAGTTAGCCATCTCTCGGGTGTGCGACAGACAGGCACAGGTCGGCAGTGAAGGCGGCATGTCCCCGAGGCTGGGATTACACCCAGTCATGTCCATAGTCTAGTGCGTCTGCCCGCTGCTATCCCGTTTCTGTTTACCACAGATACACTCAGTGCAAGTATCCAGTGTGGAGAGTCCATACACAAACCATCGCAGTAAATTTAGCATGCTATTACAGGGCCAGCCATTTGACCCATTTCTTTGCCTGTTTATTAGAAACTTTCATATGTATAAATAAAAAACAATAACAACATCCCCCTTTTCATCAAGATTTTGTATCATAGTGATAACATGATACATGCTATGTTTCACTGATCCTCTTGAAATTAAAAGTTCACTTATTTTGCATGCACACACATGCCGCCATGCACATGCTGAGATCAGAGAACACCGTGTTGTGGTTAATTCTCTCATCCCATCATGGCAGTCCTAGGAACCAAACTCAGGTCCTCAGACTTGGTGTCAAGCACCTTTACCCGCTAAGCCATCTCACTGCCCTTCTCTTTCCTTTAACGTGTGTTTATTTACTTACTTATTTTTGTTTGTGCCCACATGTGCACGTTCAGTTTTAAAAGTCTTATAGAAAATGTCTCATTGTGGAAATGATAAATGATACTCCATTTGAGTTCATTTCAGTGACAATTGCTACAACAGTTGTTAAGCCCCATGTTTAGAAGCTTGTCATGGTGCTCCCGGAGGTCCTCTTCACTTGAGAGCAGGGATTCCTGGGGCTCTAAAGGGCTGTCCACAGTGACAGTCAGTTTCTCAGTACACTGACTTGATGTTGGCAGGGTAACTAGACATATGGGGATCTCTTTGCTATGGTATCGGCTACTCACAGGATGGTTTCCGTTCCCGTCTGAATGCCCACCTTTCTTCCTGTGTTACAGATGTCATGTACTTTCCACCCAAAATTCTGACAAGTGTCGGATCGAACGCTTCCTTCCATTGCATCTACAAGAATGAAAACCAAATTATTTCCTCCAAACAGATAGTTTGGTGGATGAATCTAGCCGAGAAAATCCCTGAAATCCAGTATAGCGCTGTGAATGACCGTGTGAGCAAAGTTACTTTTTCCAACTTGAAAGCCACCAGGCCCCGCGGGAAGTTTGCCTATGATGCAGTGTATTGCTGCAGTGGGCAGGAGTGTCACCACCGCTACGCTGAGTTATATGTGATCGGTAAGAACCCCAAGGCCTTGTTCATTCTGTCCCACGAGATCACTCGTTGTCATGGACTGTGTTAGAGTCCTATTAAAGAAAATGTTTTTTATACTTTTTTTGGTGTTTGTACTTTGTATTAATATTTTAATGTGTTTTAAATAGATGTCAATATCAATATATCATGTGAAACTGACGGGTACTTAACTAAAATGACTTGCAGATGGTCACCCAGCACAATCCAATCACTTGTGGGAAGCACTGTGCAGTTGAGGTATCACAGGTATGTATTATATTTGCTTCTTGGTTTTTCTCCGGGCAGGGCCAGTTATCTATTACCATAGCAGAAATCTGGCACATTTTTTTCTCCCTGAGCAGAAGTTTGAATTGAATTTGCTAGAAAATTTGTGAGAAATTACATACATTGTAATCTTTCACAACATTCACACCTGAGGTTTATATTATATGTATACTATATATTGTGCTTTAACCTCATTTTGTCATGTTTGCCAAACGGTTTCTTGGGATTGCATTTTGAGTCTTTGAGTGACATGCAAGGGAGGCAAGAGACTTATTTCCTATGCAGTGTATTTGGGCTCCAAGAATGGCCTAAAGTGAGCCGTGCCAAAAAAGAGTTGATTATCATTCAAGTAATGATAAGTGTTTTAGGAAAAAGGCAAAAGCGCCAGATCCTACAAGATATGACACTTTTAGAACAATGTGATTTAAGTTAGGAAGCAAACAGTAGTTAATTAGGGGTAAGAGATTAATAATTAATAATAAAGAGAATTGTGTGCTTATTTATTTTTACCTTTCTTTGCTTAAAAATTTAAGACATCTCCATACAGTATTTCCCTTGTCTCAACATAGCGTATTTCCTAAACTGTATCTCGTTGTTGAGAAGATAAACACGTCCTGGTTTTCAGAGGATCCCATGGTGGTCAGCCAGCATGCTTACTCTCTTATACTCTAGGCTCTGATACTGACATTTGTATTGGGCAATCTCAGTTTCTACAATGTTCCCATTTCTTCTTAAAACTAAAGATTTCAGCTCAAAAAAATGTATCACAGGATCAAATCCTGTGATCTGAACTCTGTCCCTCATGTTCTGCGTTGACTCCTCTGCAGGGTTGGAAGAAAAATGTCAATTTCTGCATTTCTTAAGTGGGAAGAATTATTGTCTTTATCCTATCTGCTATGAATATTTTTAAGCCAGTTGAAAGTTGAAAGTTGATAGGCCGTTGTAATTACATATGTCTTTCCATGTATTTTCCCATGGAAACACATGTTTGCCGAAGACCATTTTATAAGCCTCATGGCTCATTTACCCTCCTGACATTCACAGGGTCATCATGTGACCAACTACAAATGCTTAGTGAGTTTGTGATCCTCTCACATGTTAATTTCCTTGTCTGCAAAATGGAGAAAATGCTATGATTTATATGGTTCCTAGGGGGAATTAACGGCATTTCCTTTCATTGTAATTAAGTAATACAATATCTAGGAAACATCCCATTGGAGCATCAATACATGGTTATCGCTGTCATGATGGTGATGCTAATCATTCCAAGGTGGACCTTCGCCTGTGTTTCTACACCGCTATTTTCTATCCAGTGATGATTACACATCCCTCTGTTACTGTATTTCTCTCACCATTAATTATCTGAACACACACACACGCACACGCACACACACACACACACACACACACACTGATAACCTTGAGGAGAAAATATTGCAAAGATGGTAAATGAGAAAATATTTTAGTGTTTTCGTTCTCTTTTTTCTTCTCATTTTCATCCCTGGAGAGAACAGTCAGAGCTTTAGTCAGTTAAATACCATTCTCAGAGCAAACAGTGATGTCAGAAGGACCATTTCAAAGAGAAGAAACACCTTGTGTTCTGTGAGGAAGTAGGTTTGTCGAGATTCCTAATGTTTAAAAGAATTCTTTCTGAGAAAATGAGTAATAGATTTCATTACCATTCACGTATGAATCAGGATTTGGCATTAATTACATCAGTTGGACCTAGAAAGCATTAGGGCACTATTGATCAAGCCAAATATTTCCAGCAGCTGTATTCTCACTTTCTGTTGGAATTTAACCCACTTTATGAAGCAAGAAGAACCTGCTTTGCTTCCACCTCAGGAGTGCCCAGCTTTGGATCCATACTGCTACAAGCATGTCACCGATGCAAACCTCTAGTACAGGAGTTCTCAGTCTGTGGGTCCTGGCCCCTTAGACAAACCTCGATCTCCAAAAAATCCTTACATTACAACTCATAACAGTAGCAAAATTACAGTTGTGAAGTAGCGATGAAATTATTTTATGGTTGAGGGGGTCACCGCAACATGGAGAACTGTTTCAAAGGGTTGCAGCGCTAGGAAGACTGAGAACCAGTGGGCTCCTAGGACCATCACAGTCCTACGACTCTAACTTACCTTCTTGTCGGCTCTTCCCAGTGCCTTCACTACTCAGTGCTCATGCAAGGTTTTTATGGTTACTGTTTCCATGGAAAGATTGAAATCCGGATAGAGCTAGGAGCTCAAGAATGTCTTTTTAATAAAAAATATTAATTTCTATACAGAGAATGCTCTCTCTTTTGAACAACAAATCAGAGTTCTAAAATGTCTTCTTGTCTATTATTAATACCACATATTAACTGGCTGTTTTCTTTTTTAAATATCTTTTAAGGAGCAGCCTGTATTGTTCCGATAGTCCATCTATTCATCCTGCATCTGAGCCCAAAAACTGCATCTTGCAGAAGGATGGATTTTATGAATGTGTTTTCCAGCCCATCTTTCTATTATCTGGCTACACAATGTGGATCAGGATCAACCATTCTTTAGGCTCACTTGACTCTCCACCCACGTGTGTCCTTCCTGACTCTGTAGGTACGTCAGACGGCGTTGTGCATTTTCCTGAGGTTTGGATGCCATCTGGATGCTGTCTAATCACACTAGATTCTGAAGAAAAAAAAATGCTTTCCTTTATAGAGAAATTGAGAAGATGATTGGCCTTAGGAAGTTTTGATTTTTATATTGCCATTTTGAGTTTATTTTTTATATATTATTTGTAGCGTGTTTGTTTGTAAATATAGATAACACATTCATGGCAGGTGGATACTTCCACAGAGCACCTAATGAGTTGCCTGGGGCACTGGGAGCACAATTCTATGAATATAAAGTATCCCGGAAAGCATTTGCTATTTTAATCTGAAAGCTTCACCTGGATAATCTAAAGGCTTTGTGACCTAAGTAACCGTATTTCAAGACTTTAATTTGTGAGGCTGGGTAAAAGGCATTTGAAATATCCAAAGAAGGTGAAGAAAGTGGGCAAAGACGATGAGATCTGTAATGATAGTCACAGACTACTTTAGAGAGTATCTTGAGATTAAAGGATTCCAAGAGCCTTTGAGACATTTGATGTATTCTCCCAAAGTCACTGTGGGATATTTAAAAATATGACCCATTTCTGGTTATTTATTTTGTTGCAATACATTATTCATTATGAAATTATGTCAAAAATCAATATATTTTTCAATTAATCAGCACACATTTGAAGAAGAAGCTAGATTTTGTTAAATATCAGATGAACTCATTTTAACTATTAGATGCTTTCCTATATAAATACCAATTGAATTGATTATCTTTTTCTTTGCACGATTCCATTTTTCTTTTTAACTGCGATTGGTACTTTCCAGCTACTCAATATTCTAGGCTAATAAAGGGCCATGAGCAGTCACACACAACACGAGGTCAGCAACATCCTATCTGGATACCATTGGGTGTTTTGCTTTCCTAAATTAAAGCAAAGAATTTAAGTCGGGCTCATCTTGCCTCAGGAAGAGACCAATGTGGAAATTAAGCTTTGGGATGTAAGTGTCGGCTCCACCTCTTTGTAGCTTTTAAAACTTAGATCAGGCCCGTAGACATTCTGTACCACCTGTCAACGATGTGTGGCTCTTCCTGCTCCCCCCATGTGTGCGTCACTGGGGGCAGTGTTTACACCCCCTCTTGGTAGCCACTGAATCCATCCATGGGACCCACTGAACCACAACCAAAGAATCAATCCCTACAGAGCCTCAAATGTGGACTTTTCTTGAAAAGAAATGGCCTTTTCCAGAGATGAAAGTTTGATCAACTTACAGGGTTAGTGATGAATACTATCATGAGCTATGAGAAATTTAATGATCACGAGAAACTACATACTAATGGCAAGTTCAAGGTGTTTTGTCCTGAATGGTCTAAAGTACTAGTGTTGATTGCTTAAATGACTGAAAAGGGCTGCTCACACAAGAGGCCACACTTTTTACAGTGGTTGTTCTTAGAAATGAGACTCGGAGGAGAAGAACGATGGCAAACACTCCTGTTGGACCAGTCCAGGTAGCCGCCGCCCTCTATGACCAGTCCAGGTAGCCTTCACCCTCTGTGAATCAACAGTGTCCTGATGTACTGAGCTTGAGGGAATCAACAGGTTTTGGGGACAGACCACGAATATTTACAGAGACCTTTCCTATCTTCCCTCATACAACACCTGTACATTGCCCTCTTTATGGGTTGGTGGGTTTCTTTCTATACCGTGCAGCCACCAGGGTTGTATACTTCATATTCCAGCCAAGGATCATTTCTCTTTGGATAGTTCAATGGTTGAGGTACCCATGAAATAATTCCCAAGAAGAGAAGTGTCCTGGCCATCATCCTAGAGACTCAGACCTGTTAGATGCTGACTTGTGGCAGCTGTGGAGGGGAGCCGAGAAGATCTGAGATAGGAGGGGATATTCTCAGGAGAAAAGTTCCTTACCAGTGGGAAAGTATAGTACCTAAGTATTTTAACATGTTGCTATGGCAGCTGAACCCATTGCCCCATTCAGGCGTATCCCCCAAACGTGAAGTCAAGACGGGTGTGGCACAGTGAAGTTGATGCTTGGTGTCATGAAGCAATTAGGAGATCGAGATGCTTAATTTGTGCTTGGACTTCCAGATCCTATTCCAACAAGTCACATTTCCTTATTGTCCTATGGTTAGGGAAAATGGTGCTGCATGGGAAAAAATGATAACATTGGGCAAATGCACTCTCAGGTGTAAGTCAAAGTTAGGTTGAGAGCAGCAATATAAGATGTTAAGAAAACAAGGTAGCTGGGTATGATGCCCACCTTTAATACCAGTGCTAGGGAGGCAGAGACAGGCAGATCTCTGTGAGTTCAAGATTAGCCCTGAACTATGTAGTGAGTTCTAAGGCAGCCAGGGCTACAAAGTGAGACCTTACTGAGAGAAGGGGGTGGGGAGGAGAAGAGGAAGGAAGAGGAAGAAGAAACAAGGTAATTATCTTCGGTGTGTTTCTGTACTTTTATGCATTTCGTTTTTAAACATTTATTTTTTTAAAAAATCGCATTATTTTGCACCTCTGTTTTCTGCTAATTAAAGTCTGCTTTCTCAGATTGTAGAAAGTGAGCTTCTAATGGCTCAGTCAGCAGGTGTTCTCTGACCTTGCAAAGTGACACCGCTAATGTACTGATGAGATTTCCAATGAACCTCTTTGCTTTCAAAGTAGAGCTAATCCTCTTTCCTGTGTATTACACAAAGCTATAGGCATGAGTCAATGAATGAGAAAGCTCTAAGAAGGGTATTCCTTTACAAATATGAAGTATAAAGAGGGTTGACATTACTGTTTAAGTAACTGTTACATGATGTTATGTTTTTAAATTTCTAGTAAAACCACTACCTCCATCTAGTGTGAAAGCAGAGATTACTGTCAACATTGGATTATTAAAAGTATCTTGGGAAAAGCCTGTCTTTCCGGAGAATAACCTTCAGTTCCAGATTCGATATGGCTTAAATGGAAAAGACATACAATGGAAGGTACCTTTTACTTCTAATTGTTGTCCTCTCTGCTCTTCCTCCCGCTCTCCTTTCCCATGCCCCTCTGTAAACTGGAGTCTCTACTCTGTAGCCCAGGCTGGCCTTCAACTTGTGAACCCTCTAATGCTTCAGCCTCTGAAATGCTGAGACTACTAAATGCTATTTTAGTGGTTTATGAACATATATTAATTATACATACTTAACAATGGGTTTCATTGTGATATTTTCATATATATATATATACATATACACATATGTATTTTGATCATATTCATCTCCCTTACCACCTCTTATCCCCTACCATTGATTCCCTTCCTCTTCCTGGCAGTTGCCTTTCTCCATCTTTGGCAAGGATTTCCTTCCAGGAACATGGGCACCTTGCCAGTGGCTGTACTTCTACAGAAACTGTCTCGTCTTCCTCCAGCAGCAGTAAAATCCTCAGGGAGAAGTGTAGGCCCTGTGAGCCCCTCTCCCTTCCATGACCAACCTCATGCATGTCTCATGTAGGTGACCACAAACTTCTGAGAGTCGAACGTGCACCAGCATCTTATAGTGTGTCCCATTGGCACTGTCATAGAGCAGTATACTCTCCTGTATTGTGTAGTTACTTTTATTACTTAGATTGGTGGTTCTCAACCTGCGGGTCACAACCCTTTCATGGGGGTCTTGTATCAGCTATTTACATTATGATTCATAACAGTAGCAAAATTACAGTTATGAAGTAGCAATGAAAATAATTTTATGGTTGGGGTCACCACACCATGAAGAACTGTGTTAAAGGGTCACAGCATTAGAAGGTTGAGAAGCACTGACTTAGATTGTCAAAGTTTAATCCTTGTAAGGAACAAAAATGTTCCAGCATTTCCCAAAGCATGCTTGACAGGGCATTTTCCCAATGAACTGTTCGTGAAACAGAGATTGTCTGGTTGACTAGGCTCAAGAAAACTTACCTCATTGTACCCTCCTGGTGTAGAGAGGCAGTTCATGACATTAAAGTTTTGGAGAAGGCCCTTGCTGAAGAAACTTTTGCCATATTTCATCCTTTGTTTTCACACTCAATTTTTCTTCCAGGGACCCACACTTTGTATAAGCTTCTGATGTCTTTCAGTATGTGTGTGCATGGGGCACTTTGAAAGAGGCTACTTTTAGTAAGCAATCATAGAGTTGAGTGTGCACATGGGAAATTTTGTGTTAGTTTTGCCGGGGCAGCTTGCTAAGAATGGAAATACTGGATGCCCTGATTGTATTATTAGCCCAGTGACATCAGCTGGGGTATATGTATGTGAGAGTCTTATCAGCTTGATTCTCTAGAGAGCGCCCTGTCTGACCGCCATTGTTGAATTCTTGTCTTTGTGGAGAAGAGAGGAACAAAGGGCAAAGGTTAGCAGTAGAGCAAGAGTGTGCTTGGGATCGACCTTGTAAGTACAAGGAGTCAGCAAGGGAATGACCAGATGTGAGAGGCAGCGCTCCTCCGACTAGCCAAATATCGTGTGTTTCTGAAGTGAGGAAATACAACATCACTCTGTCTTAAGTATGGTATAGTGTTAAGGTTTCAAATATAAGCAAACTCACTCCAGAACCCACAGGAGGCACAGGTGTTGACGGTGTGACTTCTGTTACAGACACACGATGTATTTGATGCAAAAGCAAAGTCTGCCAGCCTGCCGGTGCTGGACCTCTGTGCTGTCTACGTGGTACAGGTGCGCTGCAGGCGGCTGGATGGATTTGGGTACTGGAGTAATTGGAGCAGGCCAGCCTACACGCTTGTCATGGATGTAAAAGGTCTGTGAACACCTGCTAATGGTTCTTGAAAGTGCACGCACGTGTGCTTCAGATGCGACTGAAAACGTTCTAAGAACACGTGTCCAATTTGGGCTCCCTGCTGTTTTGCAGTTCCTATGAGAGGACCTGAATTCTGGAGAATAATGGATGGGGATGTTACTAAAAGAGAGAGAAATGTCACCTTGCTTTGGAAGGTATATCTAACTTCTGTCTTTTGTTTTATTCTGCAGTTGTTTGTCTATTCTTTGTTTATAACCCTGTCATATTGCTAATCTCACAAGTGGCCCCAAATCTTACGTTTTAATGCATCTCTGAGATGTGGTTGCTCAGAGCTAAGTATCTGGAGTTTTGACGTGGTCAGGGGCCTTTATTATTGTCTCAGGTCAATTATAGTTGTCTCTGCTCTTTTGGTGATGCCTTGGGCTCTTTGGGCTTCATATTTGTCATCTGTATTGGGGTAAGATTACTAAATGATAATTAGTGTTGCTTTAAGTCCGCAGTTTGATTCCTAAACAGTGTAACCATGGCTTCCCTTTCAATGTTTAAGCACATAAGATGTAAGAGAATATTTCACCTTTGTGATGGCAAAGGATGAATGTTTTCTATATTGATGGATGATCAACTTGGAAATGCCAAGCATCCATTCTTCTAAAGAGTTGATTTTGATCCCAAATAATTAATTTCAGGAATAGATATCAAGCTTAAGTTTAGGAATAAAATGCACAAGGTAGGTAATGTTATGTTTACTATGTAAATGTGAAATTAATTTCAGTTCTCAAGAGGAAGAAAGTTAATGTATGTCTAAAAATGGTTACCTGATCCAAGACTAACCCTATATAAAAATTGGGATATGTAAGAATTTGTGTACACTTTGTTTATAATTCCAGTTACTATATACTTTTGTTTACATGGTAATGCAATTCTAAATAGTCTTCCATTTCAAAATTTTTTGCTTGAAAGTAACATTAAGAATTGACACTGAGGGCTGGAGAGATGGCTCAGCGGTTAAGAGCATTGTCTGCTCTTCCAAAGGTCCCCAGTTCAATTCCTAGCAACCACATGGTGGCTCACAAACATCTGTAATGAGATCTGGTGCCCTCTGCTGGCGTGCAGGCACACATGCAGGCAGAACACTGTATATAATAAATAAATAAGTCTTTAAAAAAATAAGAATTGACACTGAGAGGGACTGACAGTGACATTGCTCAGGCATTAGTTGAGTCAGCCATGAACAAAATAAGTAGCTGTTCTTTATCTCCTCATAGTTGTAACAACTATCCTGTGGCCCAGGCTGTAGTTACCACCTCTCCTTCCTCATACTCTATCATGCTCTTGAACAGAAAAATGGCTTTTCTTTCTAGATCGGTCCCATGCCTTCCTTATGCCTGGCTCCCATGTTTCCTCTGTGATGTTGCCTGGTAGAACTTTCTATAATGGCAAGAACAGTTTGTATGTACATTGTCCTCATGACAGCTACCTATAGGTTTGTGGCTTGAGTTGTATACAGTGTGGTGCAAAACCTAAATTTTCACTTTTACTTAATTTAATTAACTTAGATTTAAAAGGGAGGGAGTCACGGTAGGGAGAGAGTAACTGTAGGGAGAGAATCACCATAAGGAAAAAGTTGCCCATAGGGAGGGAGCCACCGTAGGGAGAGAGTCACCATAGTGAGGTATGAGTCCACATCTATTAGAATGGCTACTTACTTTTTAAAGACGTTCAGATTGCTGATTGAGAATACAGAGCATCAAGAAACTTGGTTGGCTTCTTGTGGCAATGCACACCAGCGCAGCCACTTTGCAAGTTAAGTGTAGCCTTGATGGACCATCGTGTTCATAGATGATTACCTGGGTTACCTGAAGACTTCCTCTACATGAAAACTTACACATGAGTTATTTTAACTGCTGTATTTATATTCATTATTCCAAAGTGAGACTCTTCAGTAGAAAATGAAATGATAGGCACATAACACTATACATTTGCACAAACCTGAAACTTCACCGGGCAAAAGATAAACCTTAAAGTATACTGATTTTTTTTTTTAAATCATAGACTGGAGGATTTGGGGATGAAATACAGATTAGTTACGACTGTCACACGTATATGAAATTACCTTCCTGCCAGGGGCAAGGGTAAAGTCTTGATTGCTTTTGGAAATTAGTGGGAAGTGTGAAAGATGGAAGGCACTCCATAAACACTTTGGAGCTATGCACTTCTTTTCCAGGGATGTAGGCTAGCAGTTATTACATCCCTGTCTGTCTGTCTTGGAATGGAAAAATTAAGAAGATGAATGGGGCACAGCACATGTTTTTCACTGCTCTCCCAGGAGGACCCAGACTAGCAAGAGAGTCAGCCAGAGTGATTCTTGCAGTCACAGATTGGAGTTAGAGATCAATACAAGCTTATGTTAAGCATAGGTGGGTTCTTATAGAAATATGTATGTATATGTGTGTGTGTGTGTGTGTGTGTGTGTGTGTGTGTACAGAGGCCAGGATACCTGCATATATCCTTGATTTTGTAAGCTAGGAGAGCCTTTCAAGAGGAGGGGGTGTTTCTTGAGAGGACTGCTCATTTTATGGCTGGGTGGTAAACATACAGGTAAGCCAAGAACATCTTTTAATATCTTTGATATTTTTACTTATGATTGAAAACATATGAACATATCAAAATGACATGGATTTTTCACGTGAAATAAAGCTGATATTTCCTTCAGACTTTTTCCTCACATCTTACTTCCACCCAGCTACCCACGAGGTTCCACCCACTGTAGAATCCATGCATCTGTGTGAGCGCGTCTCTGTCATTTTTCACTTGGAGACACTTGCTCTAGTATGTGGTATAAAATGCAGCTCTTCTTAGCTTTCTAAGGGATTGGCAACTTTCAGTTTTCCCTGCAATCGGTAAAGGTGATTGTTTGGGGAGTGAAGGGTATTCTTGGTCTCTTCAGAAGGAAAGAACACGGAGCTGGCATGTTTTTTTACACAGGAATCTTCCACGACACAGTATAATATTCTCTGGAAAGCTATGGGACAGAAATGTCCAGGGCCACACAGACTGCCCAGATAGCCTTTGTTATTTGGTAACCTTCAAGGTTTTTGTTTTCTTTGCTCTAGATAATCTTTCAAGCACATCCCATGGAGAACAGTGGCAGATTTACTCGAGCTCACAAAGTGTTGAAAACCAACTGAGCCTTCTTGGTTCTTCCCAGAACCTGAGCAGTTCCTTTGCTTGCTATTAGATGAGTAAACTTCTACAATTAGAGTGGAGATTCTTAGTATTTCCGATGTATTCTTCATATTTCGAATGTCTTAACTCTCTTTTTACTTCACTGTCTTTAATTTAGTCTCTGGGTGTGAAGAAAAACATCAGAGGGGGGAAATAGCATCCCTGAGCTGCACGACTCCTAGATATGCCCATGCCTACTGAATTGCACAGAGTTTCCACCCCCACTCCACCCTGATCCCTTAGCACTAGATTGAGCAGTGCCTACCTTGGTCTAACTTATAAGCTGAATTCTATGAGCTCAGTTGCTGTAAATGCTGGGGTTTGTGTTTACTCCAGCCCCTGATGAAAAACGACTCCCTGTGCAGTGTGAGGAGGTACGTGGTCCAGCATCGGACTGCCCACAATGGGACGTGGTCAGAAGACGCAGGAGATCAGACCAATCTCACCTTCCTGTGGGCAGAGCAAGCACATACGGTTACTGTTCTGGCCGTCAATTCCATCGGTGCTTCACTCGCAAATTTTAATCTAACGTTTTCATGGCCGATGAGTAAAGGTAAGAGATGCTGAGAAGCACTTGATTGCCCTATTTGTTTGTTTGTTTGTTTTTATGGTGCTTCACACAGAATCCCATCATCATCATCATCATCATCATCATCATCATCATCATTCTAGCCCCACTACTAAATTATGATGTAGCCTGCTCACATGACTTTTTGTACAGCATCTACATCTACTTGCTCCTCCCTCTCCCCCATCCAAATCCCCCATGTGCCCCCTCTAAAATTCATGATCTCTTCTTTATTATTTAAATATTATATACACACATATGTCTAACTTACTAGTCTGTTTAGCTTTGCTCATCTGTCCCTGTGATTAGTCACTTGGGATTAGTCAACCTGTGCAGGAGCTCCTCCATGGAGGAGACTGGTTCTTCCTCTCTGAGCATACACTCTTCACCTGTAGTTCTGCCCCTAGGGGTGGGGGTCGAGGAGGCCTCAGAGTCAGCACAGAACACACCTGGACACCAAGTTCTCAGCACAAAGGAGATTCATTACCCCAGAGGGATAAGCGGGGGGTGAGAGCTGGGGGTGGCTGCCTCTGGATCGGACAAAGACAGCAACAGGTGGCTCTACAGTAGTGTTTTTTTTTTAAGGAGAGAACAGGGAAGTCTGTGGTAGGATGAATTGGTAAGTCCCGATTGGACATGTTAGCTAGTGTAGCCAAATAATAAATCTTGATGGCTGGACCTTGGTGTTTTGATAACTGCACCTTAGAGTTTTGATCAGGCATAAGAAAGGGGCCAAATAAGGGAATAGACCTTGGTGGCTAGCTCTATGAATGAAATCTAATGGTTTAGCAAGGGAGAGGAAAGGTGGGTGGGCAAGACCTGCCAGAGCCATGTTTGCCATCCTTGGGCCTGTTAGAGAGCCCTCATTGGGACCATGTGAATTTCCCCGTCCACACTGGCATGTCGGCTGGTGTTGTCATTACAGCTGCTCGTGTTCATCAGTGATACTATGTATCACTGTCTAGAGGACACTATCCAGCAGCAGTTGTACTGAGCCTCTGGCTCCTCCAGTCTGTCCCTTCCCTCTTCTATGAGGTTCCCTGGGCTTCAGGTGTGGAGGTTGCACTGTAGTGTATGAGTTGGGCTTGGGCACCCCCTTTCAGTATGGAACCTGTGCATAGCCCTTCTTGTTTAAATCACCTCTGAGCAATCCAGGATATTTTCATACTTACTCTGTGTGAAAAATACATTGCTACCCAGTTATGATCATTTGCAACAGAATAGTCTAGTAAATCTAATAACTTAACCCTTTTGAAGCAGTGGAGGTGAGTCACTACCTCTGTTTAGAAATTAGAATATAGAACACTTTATATATAATATTAATATTTTATTATATATAGTATTCAATTAGTACATATTATATATACCATAGTATATATTTACATATAGTATACAGTATTTTATTTTATATAAAATGCTATCTATTTTAGTAATAGCATGACATGCTATATGGACTCAAATCAGTTGCTGAGAGTTAGAAATTATTGTGGGCTTTATTTATTTATTTATTTATTTATTTTACTTTTTGTTGTTTTTTGTTTTTCGAGACAGGGTTTCTCTGTGGTTTTGGAGCCTGTCCTGGAACTAGCTCTTGTAGAACAGGCTGGTCTCGAACTCACAGAGATCCGCCTGCCTCTGCCTCCCGAGTGCTGGGATTAAAGGTGTACACCACCACCGCCCGGCTGTGGGCTTTATTTAATGCGAGTAGTGAATGCCTCACCTTTTAATCAATGTTGGTATATTTGATCATTCTAAGCATCATGCTTTCTTTTATAAAATATATTTTACAGTTAATTAATTTTGGGGGGATGCACATGGCAGAGTATGTACGGAGGCTAGAGGACACTTTGTGGGAATTGGTTCTCTCTTTCTATCATGCATGTTCCAGGGATCTAATTTGGTTGTCAGGCTTGGTAACTGATGCCTTTACCTGCAGGGCCACCTTGCTGGCCTAAGAGTCACTCTCAACAGGAGCTTCTAGTCTGTATTTTTCATCAAAGATACTATTTTAAATAGAAAGACACTGATTTCTGCTGTCTCTACCCCCTCCCCCCCACTAACCTTTCTAAGAGTTGCTTCATAAAATTTTTGATTGTTGTTGGAATGTGCCCTATACCCTCTTTAAAATTCAGAGCACTTTCTAAACGTTAAAGATGCTTTAATATCTTTAACTAAAAACACATTAGCATGTTTGTATCCTTGTGAGAGTTGCATGTGTGATGTGTGTTTATGGGCACACATGCTACAACATGTGTGTGCAGGTCAGAGCTGATTTCACCTTCCACTTTTATGTGGAGATTGAGACAGGGCCTCATGTGGCTCTGACTGACCTGGAACTCACCAGATAGACCAGTCTAGTCTTGAACTCATAGAGATCTGCTTTTCTCTATACCCCTCAATGCTGGAATTGAAGGCACATGCCTCCATGTCTGACCAGGAATATGATTTTATTTTTTAAAGAAAGCAAACAGGACCTTGATCTTGGGTTTGAGGGTAGAGAAGCCATCTTGAGGAAACGATATGGATTAGGAACCAACCCCCCCCCCAAGTTTGGGATGGGGAAGCCCCTTAGCTTCCAGTAGCTGCGCACCTGGTCAGGTTTTCGCAGCTCAGGGAAGATGCTGAATGAAGACCAGGGTGGCTGCTGCATGGAGAAACAGACACAGCAGAAAGAGGCTTCTCGCATGCCTGTGGGGCCATGTAGGCATGAGAGGAACGGCCTCCTCAGGTGTGGAAATCCACCAAGGCTTCCTGAAGGGACTCTGCTGAGGGCAGCTTTGGAAATGTCACTCACCAGTGGGAGAGAGAACTGTGTGGGAATCGGAGAGTTTGATTAATAGGCTTGTGTGTGACTCCAGCTGAGAACAATTTTGACCCTACCAGAAGTCTGTTTTTAGATCTGAGATAGAATCATTTTGGTTCTCCACGTCATAAACTCCTGCCCTCTGCTTGCATGAGTTCCAATTCATTTGTATCAACTGTCTGCCTCCTCTTCCTTCTCCCTTCTTCTGGGCTATTCCTCAAGGCACTTAGTACATTTTTGTTAATCTTGAATTTAAAATAATTTCCTCCTCTTCCCCTCAGTGAGTGCCGTGCAGTCACTCAGTGCTTACCCCCTGAGCAGCAGCTGTGTGATCCTTTCCTGGACTCTGTCACCCGGGGATTACAACCTCATATACCTGGTTATTGAATGGAAGAACCTTAATGAAGACGATGGAATGAAATGGCTTAGGATCCCTTCGAATGTTAGGAAGTATTACATCCACGGTATGTTCACAGGACTTTTCTTGGGTTAGGATGACACCACAGATTGGGAATTTAGACAATAAAAGGGTTAATGACAATCTCAAAATGCAGATGCCAAAGGCTGCCAACTGAATTATAGTCGTGTTGCCTGGTCAGAATGTTTGCTGTATTTCTGTGAGCGTTTTTCTTTTATGTTTTACACAGATGCAATCAGATGTCCCAAACCTTCTCCCCAACCCTTTCTGTCAGAATATGTGATGATCGTATAGCCTTTTATTCTAAAGTGTACCTAAGGTATTTATTTAGTTGAGTTCATGTTGCTTCCATCTTCCTTCTTAATGTCTTCTAAGCTCTAACGCCACGCACCCCCAACTCAGTACCCAATCAGAATGTCACTAAGCAGTGAGTAGAGGGGCTAGGCTGGAAGTCCGAGGATTTTGGATCAGCTGACCTAGGTCAGTGTAATCCCGCCAAGAATGGCCAGTTACCCTGAGAGGTAAGTGTACAGGATAGCACCCCTGGTTTTATGCCATCTAGAAGACCCACTTTTTCTCATTCATTCCCAACAATTATTATAAATTCTAAGCAAGGGACCAAATTTCTTATGCCTGCCGTGGGTGGTTTGCTCTATCCTGTCATGGAGAGGGGTGACGAATGCAGGCTTCTCGGGGCTCTGCCTCTTATGGGCTGCTGGTCATGTGTCGTTAGCATCTGTGAGAACCCTTGTCACATCTGTCTCCTACATTGCTGTGGGGATCATCATTCTCCACGTTATTGAGGCCCCAGATAGTACAAGAGACCCCGAGGATGGTAGGAGAAGGGAGAACACACTGTCCTGGAGCAGGAAATTCAGGAGCAAAAGAGAGAAAATGCCTTGAACTTGAACAAACTTGGCTCTCCCCAGAGCATGCCCTTGAAAAACGAGTCATGTGTGTCTGAGGAAGAGGTTTTGTTTATTTGTTTTCCATCATTTTTAAAATTTCTTTTACATACCAACCAGTTTTCCCTCTCTCTCCTCCCCGTCACTTCCCCCTACCACCCTCATGCTCTCCTCCATCATCTCCACTTAGATGGGGTCAAGCCTCCTGTGGGAATCAACAAAGCTTGTTACATCAAGCAGAGGCAGGACCAAGCTCCTCCCCCTGCATCAAGGCTGAACAAGGCATCCCACCATAGGGAATAGGTTCCAAAGAGGCGGCACATGCATCTGGGTGACAATCGTGAGGAGGAGTTTTGAAAACATATTTGAAAGTAAATATCATTGCTAGCAAATTCTGGAGTGCTTAGCTTATTTCTGAAATCCTTTAACCTTCAAGCTGTCCTGAAATAATGAGCAGCCTGGGACAGCTCAGTCTGTATTTTTCTATATAGGTTTCATTCTTAGTTAACACGAACTCTTATTGTTTTTTTTTTCTTTTCAGATAACTTTATTCCCATTGAGAAATATCAGTTTAGTCTTTACCCAGTATTTATGGAAGGAGTTGGAAAACCAAAGATAATTAATGGTTTCACCCAAGGTAAAAGAAAAATGTATTTTCTTTCTAAAAAAAAAAAGTATTTGTGTGTGACACATGCGCTAGTATTGATGCTGTGTACCTGTGGCCTACATCCAAGTGGAGGCTCAGGAACAACCCTGGGACCCCTGTCCTTCTACTCAGATTCAGGTGATCAGACTTGCACGGGAAATGCTTTCTCTGTTGGGGCGTCTCCCCAGCCCTACTTTCCTTTCTCTATGTGTTTTGTATCTCAATATTTATTCTCTTTCTGGATTAATTTCTTCCTCATAGGGTCAGGGAAGAGCTGAGAGTTTTACCTAGATGTGTCATTGGGTTGTTCAAGGAAAAAAAAATTTTTTTTTTCTTTACCTGAAACTGGCTAGTTAGATTCACTGGACACATTCTGTTTGGATTACTGCACTCACCTATATTTTAAACTTCTTATTCCTTTTTAAGTTGTTAAATCAAAGCAGCCCCATAATACAGTTTCTAAAGAGAAGCATTTTTTTTGTTTTGTTTTGTTTTTCGAGACAGGGTTTCTCTGTGGTTTTGGAGCCTGTCCTGGAACTAGCTCTTGTAGACCAGGCTGGTCTCG
>NC_022016.1:69387324-69396018 GCF_000317375.1 Microtus ochrogaster
GTGAACATGGTAGCTAAAGCAGCAGCAAGATCATCACATCAGGCCAGAAGGCTCTTGTAAAGGCCCTGAGGCCTTAAGCTACAAGACACCGGTGTGTCAGAGCTACTGAGGATAAGGATCGGTGGGTGCCGCCAACACAGTCTGCAGGAATAGACAGTGAGTTCCTCACAGCAACTTTAGTTGGTGCTCTGACTCATAGAGTTTAAACAAAGATTAGAAGGAGCGGCCTGGCAAGTACAGGCAAATAATGCTAAATTTCCAGTATGATTACTAGTCAAAGCAACTATTAAGGTGGCCATAATGCATTTTTATTTCTCCTTTAAAAATACTTACTTATTTTAATTTTTACATGTATGGTATTTGCCTGGACATATATGTGCACCAAATGCATTCCTCATACCCTCAGAGGCCAGAGAGGGAATCAGATATCAGCTATCCTGGAAATAAAGTGATAGACAGTGGTAAGCTGCTGTGTGGGTGCTGGGAGACGAACCCCGGCCCTCTCCAAGAGCAGCCAGTGCTCTTACCCCCTGAGCCATCTCTACAGCTCCTAATTTCTTCTTTTATAAGTTTCTGTACGTTTGGAGATAGTGCAGAAATTGGAATACGTGTTCTGAGGATGGTTTTGCAGAACAGTCTCCTGAAGCGGCTGATGGTTTGACTTGTGTCTGTATTTCAGATGGTGTGGACAAGCAGCAGAGTGACGCGGGGCTCTATGTGATTGTGCCCATAATTATTTCCTCTTGTGTCCTGCTCCTCGGAACACTGTTAATCTCACACCAGAGGTATCGCACTGGGTGCTAAGCACTTTTGCCATAAAGGACGTAGCTTAAGCGTATTCAAAATTTGACATAAAACCTAACTCACAGTATTAACTAGCATAAGAGTATTGAAAATGTCTTTATATGTATATGTACATGACACAAAAGGAGAGGTTGTTTTCAGCAAATGATTTTTCATTTTAATAGGGCGACAAAACCTTGAAGGCAGAATTCAGCTTTAAATTTTTTTCTTTTCTTTTCTTTTCCTTCCTTCCTTCCTTCCTTCCTTCCTTCCTTCCTTCCTTCCTTCCTTCCTTCTTTCCTTTCTTAGCCAGGGTTTCTCTGTAGCTTTGGAGCCTGTCCTGGAACTAGCTCTCATAGACCAGGCTGGCCTCAAATTCACAGAGATCCACTTGCCTCCGCCTCCCGGGTGCTGGGATTAAAGGCTTGTGCCACCACCACCGGGCTGAAACAGTTTTTCTTTATATACATCCAGTAATCAGTTGACATGTAACAAGAAACCCTGGACAATATATTCTTAGGTTTGGTAAAAATGGCTTTTAGGGTTCTGCAATCTGAATTGAAGATTTTAGGGAGATCTCAAGACCTTACAAGTAGCTGTTGCATGGTGACCAGAAGCAGTTCATCATGGCAGCAGGCAGCACTCTGCCCGCCAGAGGACAGAAAGCTCCCGGGTATCTGACAAATGGCCGCGAGTTCCCTGGTGGCTCTGTGGGAGCCAAACCACTTGCTGAAACACCCAGCTCACCAGCTTCTCTCACTCATGTCAGATCCATGGGAGCTTTAATCCTCCATCAAATGGAGGGAAGACATTACAATCTTCATCGCTTCAGTTGAAGGACAGGGGTGGCACCCTAACAGTGGGCCCAGGTGACCGATGGCCATTTAAAATGTCTTCTAAGGAAAATCTGCCTGACACACAGCTTTCAGTAAGAAAGGGTTGGTTATTAATTTCTTCTTCACAGACATTCAGTGAGATCGCTTTGCGGGATCAAATGTAAACACGGGTCCGGCCCTAGAGAGGCGATCCAGCCCACTCATGCTGGCACTGTGTGCTCGCTAGCTGTTAGTGTGCCTTTTCATTTTGAGTGTGTTTCTAACCACAGGGCTTCATCTCTCCTTTACAGAATGAAAAAGCTGTTTTGGGAAGACGTTCCAAACCCCAAGAATTGTTCCTGGGCACAAGGACTTAATTTCCAAAAGGTCACTGTTTATGTATTTTAACCCAGAATATTTCAGGTTGCATTTTAGGTAGAACTTCCAGATCTTTCCACATCTTTAAGGCTTAGAAGGCTTTGCTTTGTCCAATTCGTTTTGACGAGTCTGTTCATCATTTGTCCTTAGTAATAGCTGGGTGTAAGGCTTTGGTCAGAGGAGACAAAATTCAGCCTTCATCCCATGAGAGCTGACAACACACCTATCTTCTTTTCTGGTCATGGTGAACTAAGGAATAAATACTACAATGGAAAGGAACAGCATAAACGGAGAATAGATAGTTGACTGACTTTTTTTTTTTTCAGTACAAATGAGCTGTCTTTAGGCAAAAAAGCTCAGAATCGATATTATGTTTCTACTACTTAATCGTCATAATTACTTACAAGTACGTGTAATTTTCAGATGCTGCAATCGGAAGGATGCAGTATAAATAAAACTCAGCGATGGAGATTTGTAGTTGAAAGAAAGATTTTCAACACTTGCAGCATTTAAAGGTCTTAATAAGTATCAGTTATTGTTTTATGCTACTGTTTACATATTTATACATGATAGACTTTGAGTTACCCCTGGGGTATTCTGTCATCGAATGTAGGAGAGAAAAACAAAAACTTATGCTGGTAAGGTATCTTATTCTAGGCCCAGGATTAGCTTCCCCAATTGGAACTTATTCTAATTGTAGCTATTCTAGATATTGACACGACCCATGGGGAGAAATATGTTTTCTCTTCCAGCCTAGCACAGATATATAGGCATGGAAAAAATGAGAGAAATTTTGTAGAAAACATCTTGCTGGGAAGAGAAAAGAGAAAAAAACGGTTTTTAACTCTTTCATTTTTTAAAAAATGCTGTCAGCAACCCACTAACCTGATCCCCAGCCTTCAAATGGCACGTGACTTGCAGATAACAGGCTACAGCTTTGCAACTAGCCCATGAGAAGCAGGTCCCGGTGCACACACCACCACAAGCAGCTTAGCTGCCTGAGTCAGAGTCTCCCATCAGATGAACTAGCAGCCTGTTTTCAGAAGCGGCAGCTGTGCGGTTTTGCATACAAGCATGCGCTCTGTGGCATCTTTGCTTTCTCCAATGCTAGCTTCTTCTGCCTCTGACTCCCCCGCTGTGCCCCCCCCCCCAGCCTCTCACCCGGGGCTCCTTTTATTTCAGGAGTGCTCCTGAGTTGTTTTCAACTCACAAAATACCACTCTTCTTTTTCTTCCACAACTGATTCATGCGATCGCATTTCTCGTCATCGTGGTGGGCATCTCGGAGGCACACGCTCATGATCCATGGATGTGTGCAATGGGCACAGAGCAAGTGTTTACAGATGATAAGGAGAGATTGCCGCGGAACTCTAGAACGGGCTTTTAAGACATCCTCCTTGTCTTCTAAGAGCAGGGTCCACGAAGAGTGGCTAGGTGGAAGGAATCAACTTCTCTTTTGGCTTCTGTGACACTTGTTCATTTTTCACTTCCCATGTATTCATTTTCTCAGTTTGTAATTTTACTGAAGACCTGTCCTTTGCCAATCACTTTTGCTATACCTTGGGGCTATAGTGGAAAGAAACCCTCTGTATGTTCCTGGATTGTACAGTCTGGTGGGGGACGATAAACACTTACCAGGTCATCATTAGAAATCACTTCGCAGGTCTAAGCTCCAGTGTGCTGAGGGCTAGGATGTGGAAACCTGTCTTAGAGCATGGATGGGTATGAGTGGGCATGATTAAGAGATTGACGTTTGATCTGGTTGTGAAGGTGCACACCTGGAATACACATCCAAGGTTTTGGAAAGCAGAAGGAGGGGGGGCGGGTTGTGAGTTCCAGGGCTGCATAGTGATTTTGAGGCCTGCCTAGGTTACATAGAAACAAACAAGCATAAGAGAAAGAAGAAAGGTAAAAGAAGAAAGATAAAAAAAAGAAAGAGGAATGGAAAGGTAAAAGATAAAAAAAAAAGAAAGAAAGAAAGAAAGAGGAATGGTATTTCAGTCAGACCCGGATGATGGAGAGTCGTTACCTGACTCCATGATGTTAGTGTAGATACTCTCACAGTCAACTGGTGATGCGTTCTCAAACTGGAAACACAGAGAACAGACTAGGCACATTTTCCTCTTACATACAAAGTTTTCTTTTCTAAGTTAAAACAACCAAATGCCTATCTAAATAAAAACCATAAAGCTTCAAGGCAGTCATTGTGCTGCCTCTAAAGGAAGCCAAATTCCTCTCCCCGTCCAGCATGGCATGTTCGGCATTTTATCTTCATATTTTTGTGGAAAGGAAATCTAACTTCTACTCAAGACAGGGCGTGGCCAGACTGACCTCAGCAAATACAGTTTGAGCCTGTACCAGATTAACGTGCCCTCCTTTCCAAATGCCTGGCAGTAATGAAAGGACCTAGGTCGGGTCAATCAGTAGCCGTCTTTAGTCTCTGGCTTACCTGGTGTCTCACTTCCCCCTATTGGAGCTGATTATAATGCTGTATTTATCAGATCATCTGACAGAGATTTTAAGTAAATTGAAAGACCACCCTAAACTTCCAGAGTCTTGGAAATTGGAGTGAATTTTAAAAAAGATTTTATTTATGTGTGTGTGTGTGTGTGTGTGTGTGTGTGTGTGTGTGTGCAGGTATACACAGATGCCTGAAGAGGGCACCAGAGGCCCCAGAGTGGGAAATGACAGAAGCTACCTGACCTGGGTTCTGGGAAAGAAACTCAGGTTCTCTGGAAGAGCTGGAAGTGCTGCTAACTGCTGAGTCAGCTCTCCAGTCCCTAATGTGTAAATTATTTTTAAAAGACAGAGGGTTATGAATATCCCATTTGTGAGAGACTTCTCTTTACCTTTGCAAGTATTTCACTTTCTCTTTTTCAGTATATGTAGTGTCTATGTATTTTTTAGAGTGTAACAAAGATACACTATTAAGAATCAATGACAAGACAGGTTGAGGGTGAGTTGGTAGCTTGCCCTGACTATATACCCAACCGGGTCTTATTAAAAAACTGGATTCAAAACCAAGTCCCTCTGACAAAGTGATAAATAATCCTTGCCTTCAGTTTCATATTACCATTGTGTCCCCTAGTGTGGTTAATACTCACTAAATGACACACTCAAAGATAAATGAGATGCTCAATTGTGTGTTACATTTATTTTAACACAACAAAAAAACCCTGTAGGTACAGGATCTGACTATGCATTTTTTCTAGAGACCATATATGTAAAAGACAAAATCTCCTTTATATTTACAAGTGAACACATGGTGAGTATCTTTAGACATCTGAGAAATGAAGGTCAAAACCACGAAGTACCCTCCACAGCTTGTGGGATGTCCATCTCAGCAAGTGAACACTTAGCATCTTTAGATATCAGAAAAATGCAGGTCAAAACCACGAGGTACCCTCCACAGCTTGTGGGATGTCCATCTCAGCAAGTGAACACTTAGCATCTTTAGATATCAGAAAAATGCAGGTCAAAACCACGAGGTACCCTCCACAGCTTGTGGGATGTCCATCACAGAAAAGACAGAAATATTAGTCAGTAGGGACACTGAAGCTTTCTGACTGCCCTTAGGAATATAAAAACGGTGCAGACTTTGAAGAGTCTGGCAGATCTTTCCATCTGAAACCAGCACTCAGCCATCTACCCTAACATTTCTACCAAAAGAATGAAGAAACTTTTGCATGAATGTTTATTTATAAAAATTCATAAAAAATTATCAATAATAGCCAAAATTTGAATAAAAAATCCAAATGACCCTCAAGTAATAAATGAATTAACAAAATATGGCATATTCATTTTAAGACAAAGAAATAGACAGGCAAATATATATCCCAGGGCATAATGCAAAGGAAACAGTCAATAGAAACCCAATGTTTTCAAAAACCAATTCAGATTCAGTAGGTTTTTTTGTTTGTTTGTTTGTTTGTTTTTGGTTTTTCAAGACAGGGTTTCTCTCTGTAACAGCCCTGGCTGTCTTGGAACTAGCTCTGTAGACCAGGCTGACTTCGAATTCACAGAGATCTGACTGTCTCTGCCTCCCAAGTGCTGGGATGCGCCACCACCACCCAGCCTGATTCAGTAGTTTTTTAAGTAATATATTTTAAATTCATAAATTTACTTTAATTTGTTCTTCAAATCCTGATTTGGGGGAGCATTACATTTTATGAATGTGCCCTATACCTATAAGACCTAAACATCTAAGCTCATCTCTAACTTTTCCCTAAAATTAATTTCCTCCACTTTTAACATTTTCATTTCTTTCGCTTATATTACATCAAAAGCAATACTGTCTTAGACAGTGTTCTCTTGCTGTGAAGAGACACTTTGACCAAGACAACTCTTATAAAAGAAACCATTTGGGGCTGGAGAGATGGCTCAGAGGTTAAGAGCATTGCCTGCTCTTCCAAAGGTCGTGAGTTCAATTCCCAGCAATCACATGGTAACTCACAACCATCTGTAATGAGGTCTGGTGCCCTCTTCTGGCCTGCAGGTGTACATGCAGACAGAATATTATATATTATAATAAATATAAAGGAAAAAGGAAACAATTAAAAAAAGAAACCATTCAACTCTGAAGGCTTGCTTACAGTTTTAGAAATTAGTCTATTATCATCATGGTGAGGAATGTGGCAGGACACAGGAAGGCATGGTGCTGGAGATGTAGCCCAGAGCTTTACATCCTGAACCAAGATGAAAGACAGAAAGAGAGACATTGGGCCGGGGGTGGCTTTTGAAACCTCAGAGCCCACCCCCAGGGGCACACCACCTCTAACAAGACCACACCTACTTCAACAAGGTCACACCTCTCGACCCCTCTAGTCCTTCTCAAACCATTAACTGAGAACTTAGCATGCAAATAGATGAGCCAGTGGGGGCAATTTTCATTCAGCCTCCACATTCCATTCCCTGGACTTGCAGCTATATCATAATGAAAACTGCATTCAGTCCAACTCAAAAGTTCCCAGAGTTTTTCATAGTCTCTACACTGTTTCAGAGTCCAAAGTCCATGTCTTTTCTGAGACTCAAGGAAATCCCTTAGCTGTAAAACCTGTAAAAACCAAAATCAAAAAGCCAATCACATGTTTCCAACATACAATGGCACAGAATATGTATTGCCATCCCAGAAGGGAAGAAAGGTAGCATATTGAGGAAATGTTGGCCCAAAGACTGAAACCCATCAGGGCAAACTCCAAATTCTGCATCTCCATGGCTGATGTCAAGGGCTCTTCAGATCTTCGCTTCCTTCCAGCTGCATTGACTGCAGCATGCTTCTCTCTCCTGGGCTGGTTGCATGTCATGTCTGCAGCTTTCCTGGCAAATATCCCAGCTCACCATTGGCCTGGTGGTGTCTCCATTCTGTGAACTCAGCCTAGTGAACCCCCCTCCTCTTTCCCATGGGGCAGCTCATCATTTTCCACCTTTCTCTGTTCTGAGCCGCCCACCACCCCTGCTGGCAGGAGGCATGGCTGCCAGTGTTTGTTCGGGTGCATGCCCTGGCCCTTCTGTCTGCCTTTGAAGAGCTGGAGAGGAATACAAGTGTGTAGTTTTAGGAGAGACTATTGACACTGTAGTCTCCTGCCTCTCTCCTCCCCCAGTCGCCAAGACTTCCAACTGTGTTGCCTTTAATCTCAGCAGGTCACTTTTCGGTCCCTAAATTCTGTCTTCATCCTAGAGGATGCTGTCAGGGAATTGACAGGTTTGCCCATCTGTGCACTGCTCTGTGACTTTCTGGGTGCTCTGCAACTTTAGAAAAACTTACTTATTTTTTCTTCAAACAGAAACTTTTTGAACTACCTTTATTTTTTTTTTTTAAAGGAAAGATTGTTATTCCTCTTCTCCGTTTCTCGCATGCCTATCACATCGCTTTAATTTCCCAAAAATCAGCCCCCGGGGAACAAAGTCTATTGTCTTCCTTTTACTTTTTTCTTCTCATCACTTAACCCTTATCCTTTCCCACCCCTCACACTCTTCAGTGTTACTGTTGATTTTATCCCCCCTTTCTTCAGTGAATCCTTGTTCTTTTACCTATTCTGCTTCTGCTGCCGAAGTCTTCCCTGCTAGAGTGACCGGCCTGTCTTTAGACTATCCCTGGCATTCAGTAAGGAGAGAGAAGTCCCTCCAAGACCCTGGCCCTCTCCTCTCCTATGTACATCACTGAAACACAACACAAGAACATAGAGTCTGAGTCCATGGAAAGAGAGGGGTTGGAATCTTTTGTCGTTGGCTTTCTGCATGACCATTTTATTTTGCTTTCTTATTTTGTTCTATTTTATTTAAACAGAGAACGGACATTCTTTGAAGTCTCTCATGACCACCACAGATGAACCCAATGTACCAACTTCCCAACAGTCCATAGAGTATTAGAAGATGTTTACATTTTGAAAGAGGGAAAAAAACCCAAACTATTGTTTGAATTACTAAGAACTAACATATGATGAACTTAATAGAGACATGTACGTTTGTGGCCACTATGTGGGTTTGATGTAGTTCATTTGGGATATATGCTTAATTATCAGAACACCTAAAGTTTGATATTAATAATCATGGTCTCTGCTTTCAAATTTTTATTTTTCTGGTCATAAAATGTTAATGGTGTGACTGTTGTGGTCAGAACATATTCTGTTTCCAAATGTGGTAGAAATGTAGTCAAGATTGCTGGAACTAGGGAGCTCGAACAGGCAACTTCTGACATCCAGCTTTGCAAAGACCCCCCC
>NC_022016.1:69396283-69399932 GCF_000317375.1 Microtus ochrogaster
GAGGATAACCCCACATAGACCACACATTAATGGAAGCTGTGTTTTATATGAGGATAACCCCACATAGACCAGTGGAAGCTATCCTTCATTTCAGGATAACCCTACACACGCAGGTCAAATTGCCCAGAGCAGAAGAGAGTAACAACCTCCATGAATCAATTTATTTCCACTGAATCAGCCGAAGACTTCTGGCAGACAGGGAGGTATGCAAGAATGGGAGACTTTCTGGAATTTTACAAATAGGTCCTGGTGAGGACAGGGCTTTTCTCCCTGAAAAACAGATGTCTTGCCATATCTGTTAATATATAGTATAGACTTTATTGCTTACATTCAAACTAAACCAAATCAATGGACACAAATAACATTCAAATTTAAGATACGTGGGTCATTTAGATGTGATTGGTAATTTTATTTGGAAATCTAAAGAAAGTTAAGACACTAGGAGGGTTGTACCCCCTTTCCTTCATTTAATATTTACAGACATCATTGTACTATAATGTCTAGCTGCAAACTTGTGAAAGGTTGTTTTTCAATTCTTATATCCACAGAGTGAAATAAATTTTGAACAAACATACTTTGAAGAAGTTCTGTGACCATTGATAATATATAGTTCTGTAATGTGTTGTTTAAAAGCATTTATTATTTAAACTTTCTACATGGATGCTTTTTAAGATGCCCATGACTTGTTCCACAATTAGCTGTTCATTAAGAAGGTTTAGGGCCGGGGCTGGAGAAATGGCTCAGTGGTTAAGAGCACTGACTGCTCTTCCAGAGGACCCGTGTTCAATTCCCAGCACCCACATGGCAGCTCACAACTGTCTGAAGATCCAACTGTGTGAAGGGGATCTGACACCTTCACACCAATGCACATAAAATGAAGTTAAATAAACCATAAAAAATATTTTTAAAAAAAGAAGGTTTAGGCCCCATGGAGGAGATGGACCAGATCATTTGAAAAACACACATGAACTCAACTCCATGCTGTATGTTGTTTCTATTTTTCCATATTGGTAGAAGGAAGCAAAATGAAAGGATCGGATGTCAAGCTCGTTTAAACTTTTTAAAAAAATTCAGCAATATATGTAGTAGAAATATTAAGGGGGAAAATAGAATGTTTGGAGGAAGTCACAAATGTACAGATTCCTGTCAGAAACAGTGTGGGAGTAGGATCCATTTTCTTCTCGTCGCATTTTTAGCAGTGTTTGTCAGTATGTTAACACTGACCTAGGTCTATGCCATTACAATAGTTAGTGTCCAGTATTCCTCTACTCTTTAATCACTAATATATTTCAGCTAAGAGTTTGCAACTGCTGTGTGTTTATATGGGCTATGCTTGCCATTGTGAAGAACATTTGAGTATACTGCTATCTCAGGCCATAACTCAGAATTCATTTTATTAGCTTAAAAAACTGTAACATTCAGAAGCTAAATCACACGTATGATCTATGAACTGAACGTACTTTCTACTTAGTTGTGTTATCCATTCAGTGTGATATATATCTGCAGTATTTTTATTTGAATTCTATGTTTCAAGTTTACATTGTTTGTACTGAGCTTTTTGCATGCAGATTTTTGATTTGTAGCTGCTTGACAGGATTTCATTGTTCTGTAACCCTTGTTCTTATAAAAAGAAAACATGCTGTACATTTGTCTTGTGTGTTTGTCTTCATTCCATGTGTTCCATAGGATATATCTTTACATGAAGTTATGTATAAGGAATAACAGTGTTCAAGTCTGTCAGTGTCTCTTTCATCATCTTCAGCAAGTAAGTGCCATTGGTTGTCTACCCTTAAGCAGATTCTCAGTGTGGCCAGAGGCAGGTATGAGATGTTACTCCCCCTCTGCATCGTATCCTGCGGTATGAAGCAGTTGTTGGTACTATCTCTAGAAAACTTGTTTCGCTGCTTCTGTTGTATTCCAACCTGGTTTTCTGTTTGTTGGTTGGTTTTCATGCCTAGAGATCAAATTTTAATTTTGTGGAATTTGCTAATAACATAGAATGGCTTTTTTCAAAAGTCATTTTGTAGAAGTTGTTATCAGATAGAATCACTTATAAAATAGGATGACCACTATAACATAGAACGGCTTTTTATGAGGAGAGAATTCTCTCCAGTCACAGTGCCCAGGCTCCATGGAGGCTGAAGCATTTGCAGCTATGGCTCATTTACTTGTGGCCCATGGCCATGATGGAATATCCAGCTCATTTTTTACCACTGAAGAGTGAGTTGTGTGTTTATGATTGTACCATTTGAAACACACAAGTCTGACTTTGGAAAGCCAAAACTGTTTCTTCCTTCTGGTTTTTGATATTTCAAGTTTTCAACCCCAAACTGTTATTTGTAGTTGGCTGGTGTCCCTTGTTTTTAACCTTATACGCTGGCCTTTCTGCAAGTGTGAAAGAATGAAGTTGTAGCAAACTGAACATTAAAATGTGTCTTTTCTTTTAGCCGGAAACATTTGAGCATCTTTTCACCAAGCATGCAGAGTCAGTGATATTTGGTCCTCTTCTTCTGGAGCCCGAACCCATTTCAGAAGAAATCAGCGTCGATCCAGCTTGGAAAAATAAAGATGAGATGGTACCAGCAGCTATGGTCTCGCTTCTTCTGACCACTCCAGACCCTGAGAGAGGTTCTCTTTGTATTAGTGACCAGTGTAACAGTGCCACCTTCTCTGGGGCTCCAAGCACCCAGGTAACTTGTGAGGATGAGTGTCAGAGACAATCCTCAGTGAAATATGCAACGCTCGTCAGCCACTCGAAAACGGTTGAAATGGAGGAAGAGCAAGAGCTTCTGCACGGTTCTGTCAGCAAGAGCATCTCCAGCGAACACTCCCCACTGAGAGCATCTTTCCCTAGCAGCTCCTGGGAGATAGAGGCGCAGGCGTTTTTCCTGTTATCAGATCAGCAACCCAACACGATTTCTCCACCAGTTTCATCCTCGGGGTTGGATGAACTTTTGGAACTGGAAGGGAATTTCCCTGAAGAAGATCCGAGTGAGAAGTCTATCTATTATTTAGGGGTCACCTCCATCAAAAAAAGAGAGACTGATATGTTTTTGACTGACGATTCAGGAGTATTGTGCCCATTCCCAGCCCACTGTCTGTTTAGTGACATCCGAATCCTCCAGGAGAGTTGCTCACACTTTGTAGAAAATAACTTGACTTTAGGAACTTCCGCTAAGAAGACCTTCGTACCTTACATGCCACAGTTTCAAACCTGTTCCGCTCAGTCATAAGATAATGGAGACGAAGATGTGTGACCTCACTGTGTAACCTCGTTCAAGCAGTCTCTAGTGTTGTGTGCCCGTAGAGCGTATCATGTGGAACATATTCTTTTATTGTTGTGGATGTGGGAGACAAGCGTCAGAGTCTAGTGTGAAAATGATTGTTTCCAAATTAATTGTGTCTATCTTCTCTCACTAACACAGACAAAACAGAGAAGGAAGCCTTCATGAGTCTAGCGATGTAGATGGATTCTCATTGAATATACTGTCAAGTAGACTGGGGTGGTCTCTTATTTCTAAGATCCCTGAGATATAATTGTCTCAAGGGTGGTTTTTTTTTTTTTTTTTTTTGCATTACCTTCTTGTGTTGTGCAAATTCACACATGTGCATGTGCACATTTAAACTGGCCAGGTGTCCTTGTGTGCTT
>NC_022016.1:69400094-69414178 GCF_000317375.1 Microtus ochrogaster
GACAAAGGATGCAAGTTTCTGTTAGAAGGACACTTTCGTCACCAGCACTGGGATGGCAGTGTGAGCAGCCTGGAGAGCAGGGTGCCAGCCTCAACTAGAGTACACGGGAGTGATTGTTTTCTGAGGGACTGCCAAATGCCACTGCATGCCTCTCTAGGGTCACCATCGCTCCCTGTCTCCACCTGGTTGCTAGTTCTTCCCTCATTGGCTATCACTAGTTAAAGCAACCGCTGTACTCTACAATTTGCATGCTTTAACTTGCTTACTGCAATGATTGCACGAGGGACATGATCCACATTTTCACTGTATCATTATCCCCTGCCAAGGATAAGGCCATTAAGTCATTTGCCCCAAGTTCCAGACTTAATGATTGATGGAACCAGAATTCAGATTTAGCTTACATTCTTTTTTTTTGACAGTGATATTTTCTTTCTTTTTTAATCTTTATTTATTTATTATGTATACAATGTTCTGTCTGTGTGTATGCCTGCAGGCCAGAAGAGGGCACCATGTGGTTGCTGGGAATTGAACGCAGGACCTTTGGAAGACCCGGCAATGCTCTTAACCTCTGAGCCATCTCTCCAGCCCCTTAGCTTACATCCTTTAAATGCTACTGACTGAGTTTTAGACCTAGCGCTTACATTGCCATGCTTTGAAATCAAAACAACTGATCTTATCAAAGAAGACCCAGTGAGAGGAAACAGGGTGATGGTTGAATAATTGAGACCTGGTCTTGGACTTGAAAACCGATGTGGGGATGTATTATTTATTTCAGCGTTTGATGTAGCAAGATGACTCAAAGACAGCCTAGCAAACAAGAAGTCAGGTTAAAAAAAAAAAAAAACCCTGCACATTTAGTTGTCCAAGAGTATCAGTATCGTCAGAGTGAATACATTAGTGTTGACGGTATGCTTATGTACTGCCAAGCATCAGCAGCCTTTCACATTGACCTGAGACTGGGGTGTTGGTTTTACCATCAACCTAAGTAGATCCCGCCCTGCCATAGCTTCATGATGAGCAGTGATAAGTGATAAGACAGATCCTTCGGCCGTAATTAGATTTTTTTCCCCAGACTTCGTGTTCAATGAAACTGTCATATGCCCTGAGTTAGTAAAATGGCCCAGGATCCTACCGTCAGCTGATGCCTGTTCTGGCATGAGAAGGCAGAAGAGCACAGTTGGTGTTCTGTGCAAAGATACAGGAAAATTTTTGTTCCCACTGGTTTTCAGTAATAAATTATTACATGTTGAAATTGAAATCTATCACTTTTAATATTTGCCTATTGCTAAAGCCTATTAATTGAAGGTGCGGTATAGGAGAGATGCAAAATTTAAAATTTTTCTCACTCAGTGTATAACTAGAGATTAACCACTGGGCATGTCTGCTGAGATAGCGTCGGTTTGGGCTTTCTGGGCCCAGATCAGTACGTAAGAGAAACCAATGGGTATTTTCTTCAGCACAGGAGTGAAAATGCTGTGTGGGTGCCAGTGAATTCATAGATCCAACAGTCATTGAAATGCTGCGGGTTTGAGCTAGAGGAATCTAGGAACAGCATATGAATGTGAGCACGTTGATACTGTGTGCATTTGGGCTAGAAGTGTCTAGGAAGAGCATAGGAACGTGAGCTCATTGCTGTGCTGAGATGAGTTTTCTTCTAAGAACAGAAATCACATTGGCACAATTGACTGACATAGTCATAATCTGCAGTCATAGTCAGAGCAGGACTGGGCTGCAGGCTTTGGCTTATGGGTACCCACAGAATAAGGTCAAGTTTATTGCCAGTGACTTGGGTTCTGATTTCCACTTGTGAAAAATGATTTCACTATTGCTACATGCTAGTCACTGGGTCCTTGTGAATACTGTTGCTAAATCAAGTTTTGTAAAATTTAGGGAAAATATGTGCTGTTTGATAACCCAGAATAATCCCACTTTTCTTTCCAAGGCTCCTATAAATGTTTAAGGGATCAAGAAGTTCATATGAATTTTGGAGTTTTTTTTTTTTTTTTTTTTTTTTGAGACAGGGTTTCCTCTGTCTCAAATTTTGGAGTTTTGTTTTTCAGTAGTTTTTGAACTTATCTTTGGTGTTTGGAGTTAACCCCAAGCCTCATGCCAGCCTGCCAAGAGCTCTAATTCACTGAGAAACAACTTCCACACTCAACCTCTAAAATCTTGTGATGAAATTGGACGGTGGGGGAGGGCATGCCTGTCATTCCAGCCCTCAGGAGGCAGAGGCAGGAGGATCTCTGAGATCAAGGCCAGCCTGGTCTACAGAGTGAGTTCCAGGACAGCCAGGGCTACACAGAAAGACTCTGTCGTGAAAAACCAACCAAGCAACCAACCAACCAAGCAAAAAGCAAACAACCCAAAGAACAACAACAAAATAAACCTGCGATGACTGTGGAGTTTTGACTATGTCTTTTAAAGGTCGCAAACTGAAAAACAACCACTCTCTTTAAATTCAATTATAGAAAGTGAATCCATCGTGTGAGCCATGGCTCACTCCAAACAGTGAGAAGGGAAATCATGTGTTAGGAGTGGCAGGATTTTATGTCTCCTAGATCAACACCCAAACTCTGAAGAACAAAGATGAAAAACCAGAAGCCACACTGTCTCTCTGAGAGTCAGGCTCCTTAATGCAGCCTTATGCTCCATCTATAGATGCTCTGCATATGACAAGAGAGGTCCCTTTCTTTCTAAAAAAAGATTTGGGTAAAGTTCCCAAGCCAGTGGGAGAGCCTGGACTTGAAGTTAGGATTTCTACCCTTTGCCTTGTCAATCTTGCAATTCTTCTCATACTTTTCCTGTAAAATTAACCCCTTTCTTGCCAATGCCAAGCGTATGTTCACATCCCTCTAGTAGTGTTGACGTTAGCTACCGAGAGCTGCGGGCAAATGAACTTTAGGCTGGGAGAATTGAGAGGCATGCACACAGAGACGTGGGCAGCAGACTGACGAATCCAGAGCTGCTGCGCCTACAGCTCTATGTCCCTTCCAGTGGAGGTGAGCAGATCTCTGATACCGGGTGACTCTCAGAGGAAATTTATCTTTGTTCATCCTCCAACACTCATCTTAATAGTTGCTTTAATGCTCTGAAGTAGTTCCTGAGAAAAACCTGTTCTTGGACTTTAAAGCACAAAATGAAAATGGCGCACCGTAGTTTGATTAAGCTGAGGCTGCATGCAGGTGGGAAAGCCGTTGGTGTAGTTACAAAACCTGTGAAGAGCCATCTGGGAGAGGGAGGCAACCCAGGCAGTGAGTTTACTCCCTTGAGCCTCGAGTTTGTAACAGTCAAGGCTTCGGCACGCATCGTCAATGTTGAGTGAGCAACTTAAACTCCAACGGGTTACAACTGAGACACTGTGACACGTGTTTCTATGAGCAACCTGAAATGGATTCCATGGATGGGGTTTGTATCGAATGAATTATTTTTATATAAAATTTATCAGTATTTATTTTGGAAAGTTGCACTTGAAAATGTCTATTTTTCAAACTACACAGAGCAGAAGATGCGTAACACTAAATTTCAATATTATAAAGATCTAAGTGGATTTGTTGTAAGTAAAATATTTATCCAAAAAACACGGACCTGAGAATGAACTTGGAAGATGTTTAATTTTGTAGTGAGACTCCTATATTGTACATCTTCTACTCTTGGAACTTGTGTCTAAGTTCTGGGCAAGGAAGTCTTTCTGTTTCATGAGAATTTGTATGATAATAAATGTTATAAACCTAAGCACTGGGAGATGTATCTCTAATTGTGTTCTATATAATTACCCTGCTTCTCTGTAAGTCCTCACAGGCCTAAGAGTTAGCATCATAGTCACAGAGACATATGATTTCATCTTTCCATTGTGCAGGATCAGGGTTAGGATCCTGAGAGGCGAACGTCAAAGGAGAATTATTGTGGACTTAGGTTACTTGGTTACTTTATCCATAACCTTATAGTTTATGTAAATAGTTAATATAAAGTTTATATCTGCTGTTGGCCTTTGAATGGGCCTTGGAATTCCTATGAACATTCGTCTCGCATCTGGTAGGAGTCTGGAAACTCCAAGATCTAGAATCCTTCTCATGGTCACTGAATCCCACTTACCCAGATGCACACTGGGCTCTAGCAGTATTGCTACAACCTGTGATGAAAGATGCCCACCTGAATCATTAAGAAAGGTCACCCATCTTATCCCCTTAGAGCTCTTTGTTGGGGTGTTTAGTCTTCTCTTGGAATAAGTCATGATCATGCTTTGTTATTTAGGCTTCTAGTAATTTGCATTTTTGCTATCTTAAACTGTGCTCTGACATATTTTTTTTTTAATTTAAAAAGGTAACATGGGGGGGCTGGAGAGATGGCTCAGAGGTTAAGAGCACTGGCTGCTCTTCCAAAGGTCCTGAGTTCGATTCCCAGCAACCACATGGTGACTCACAGCCATCTGTGATGAGATCTGGTGCCCTCTTCTGACCTGCAGACAGAGTACTGTATACATAATAAATAAATAAATCTTAAAAAAAAAGGTAACTTGGGGAAAATTTCAAATAGAGAAATATGGAAAGAGTAATGGCTTCCTTTGATGCTCAGTCAGCAGTTACCAGTCCCCAAACCTCCTCTGTTATCATTACACGGTCGTGGGCGTGTCCTTTTAGGGAGGGGATCAAACCTGGGGTCTTGATAGTGCTAGGCAAGTGCTCTACCGCTGAGATCTATTCTCAGCCCCACCACGTGTCTTAAAAGCTTTATACAATTAGGATTACTATGTAACTAGAGTAACAGCCTAGTGATTGCTTACTAATTACAATGTATCCTTTTATAAAGATGACTTAGGGGCTGGAGGGATGGCTCAGTGGCTGACACTGAATGCTCTCCCACAGCACTAGACTTTGGTCCCCAGCACCCACTTCAAGAGGCTCACAACTGCCTTAACTCCAGCTCCTGGGGACCTGACACCCTCTTCTGAACTCAGCAGACATATGCTCACTTGCCCATACCCCTCCATCTACTTAACTAAAAATAAATCTAAAAGACAAGACTCTTAAAACTATGATTTTTAACATCTCAAATTTCAGGATGTCTAGATGATTTATAACCTCATATTAGCAATTCTGAAATGGGCATTCTCACAGACAATTACATTCTGACACATATTTTTGCAAAGTTACTTCACAGTACTTGGTTGCAAGTGTTAAACCCAACTCAAATTGATTTATGTATCTTTTTTATACTTACTTTAACTAGCAGTTGGCCACATTTTCATGTTTAAATCATTTGGTTTTTATTGCCACACTCCTTCCTTAATTTTAGTGACTATTAACAGTTTGTTGTAATTAATTTTTGTATTTGTGACCAAAGATTTTCTTGGATATACCATGTTGCTACAGAGACTTTCTGCACATAGCTTCATAAATTTGTATGTGTTTCTCCTTGTGGGGATACCTAGAAACAAGATTGCCTAGATTCTGATCTGAGGTAGCTTTGCTACCTCCTGCCAAACAGCTGTGGATTGCATCAGCACCACCTTCCGCCCCTTTTGCTCCATAGATTACGTGCCATCACTCAGGATGTTACAGCCTTAGCGATAGCTGCCATACTTGTGACTGTCCAGTTGTTGTTTCTACTCTTAATTTGTATTTCTCAGATGTGTAACAATTCCTTTCCTGCCTTTTTTGTTATTGTTTGATATTTTGGCTTCTGTGCAACTCTCTCTCTCTCTCTCTCTCTCTCTCTCTCTCTCTCCCTCTCCCTCTTCCTCCCTCTTCCCCTCCCTCCCTCCCTCCCTCCCTCCTTCCCTTCCCCTTCCTTCCTTCCTCCCCCCTCTATATTTGGGGGAGGGGGGTTGTAAGCATAGCCTTTAATGGCTAAGCCATCTCTCCAGCCCTCTTTACTTCTTTTTGAGACAGACTTTAACCATCTAGTCCTGACTAGTCTGAACACCTATGTAAACTAGGCTGCACTCCATCTCATAGGTATTCACCTGCCTCTACCTCCCAAGTGCTGGGATTAAAGACCTGTGCCACCACAACCGGCAGTTTCTGTGTACTTTATAAACATCAAACTCATGGTTTAATTTTCTCTTTAGTCTTTCTGGCTGGACTTCTGAAATGCTATCCCTTCTTGTATCTGTCTTTTCTCTGGTATAGTATCCCTTCAGTGAAGTTTTTAGTATTTTTTTTATAGTGTGGATCAACAATGTTTAATTCTTTTAGATATTGTCTGAGAATATCCTTATTTTACCTTTGATTTAAAATATCTTTTTAAAAAAGATTTATTTATTTATTTTGCACACAAGAAGAGGGCACCAGATCTCATTATAGAAGGCTACAAGCCAGTGGTTTCTGGAAATTGAACTTAGTACCTCTGGAAGAGCACCCAGTGCTCTTAAGCTCTGAGCCGTCTCTCCAGCCTTGATTTAAAATATCTTTAAAAATGTAATGGACACCTAGGAATTCTGTGCATGTATAGGGTGCAGTGTGACAGATCAATACATATGTGTAACAGACAGTGGTCAGATCATGGTGACCGCAGAGCCATCACTTCAGCCATTTTAAGTTTGTGTTGGGGACATGTGACATGCTCTCGACTAGCTATTTTGAAATAAACAATCCATTATTGCTAGCTAGCCATAGTTATCATAGTGTAGGTAAAACATTAGCTTTTCTTCATATCCAGTTGGTAAGTCCCTATAAATTGAAAGTGTATGATTTATGAGTCTGCTTAAAAAGAGAGAAGGCGGAAAGAGACTGGAGTCTGACCTTCAGCAGTCTGGACTGTTTGCATCCGAGTACGCAGTGAAGGGCAGCCTCTCTCCCACAGGAAATGAGGGGGCCTGCCAGGGGAAACAAGCTGGCTGTGGTCCTTTGTAGGCGTGCATGGACAGTGTGGGGGTTGGGAATGAGGAAAGTGCTGCAGCTGTAGCCCAGGTCTCTCTCCTGCAGCCTCTCCTCCCTGAAATTGTCTGCTCAGGTGAGACAGATATTCCTTTCTGGGCTGACCAGTAACTGCGGAGCAAGATTATCTGTAATTTCCTAGGACTCTTGGTTTATAGCCAAGGCATTCTATCATTGCAAAGACCCATAAGCTCAGAAAAAGGTGGGGAGTAGGAGCCTCAAAAGAAGCGGGAAACAGCGATATCAACTCTTTCTTAACTGCTTCGAGCTGAGCAGAGTCATTGGCAGAGGGGGTTAGTCCTAGGTCTGTTGAAGAGGGGAGTCCTTTGGTCATTTAGCAGGAGGGAAATTTGAACAGGATCCGCGGCAGTGGATCAAGAGATTACACCCATGCATTCTTGGAGAGACATTTGAAAAATAAGCGTTAAAGAGCAATAAGCAGATGCGTTGGCTGCAGAGTAAAATTGAGACTCTTCACAGAAAGAGAGGGGTAGGAACCTGAGAGCCAGTGATCCAGTGAGAGGAAGTAGGTTTAGGGTTGGATTCAGGGTGACAGTGCCTTGTCCCACCGCCAGGGGGCGCTGCTCCAAAGTGAGCCAGCAGAAGCAGCAGGGAACTACAGAGCATCAAAGGAAACAGAAAACAGAGGTCTGGTGTAAAGAATTCCATCTGACCTGGGGTGAAAGGGGTGAAAGGGATGAGGTTCTCGCACAGTATCTGAAAGGGCTTTTTGCAGTTGCATCAGAACAAATACAGCTGTAGTAGAAGACAAACACAAAACACAAACACACCACATTAATTTGTTGCAAATGAGAAAGGGCTGAGGTGGATGGCGGGAACCTGGAGTCCTCCCTAACAAGAAGCTTAGTTGGATTTTTAGCTATAAGGCACGTTGGATTTTGTAAAAGGCTATTTCTACTTCTATTATATCATTTCAGTGACTTTTGCCTCTAAAAGTCATGGGTATGTTGAAACATTGCTGCTTCAGAGATAAATGTTTATGGTGGATGGTCTCTTTAGGTATGCCTGTGTTGTGTTTGCAAGTATTGCATCGAAAGCACTTGGACCTATGTTCATGAGGGATAGTCACCTATTTTATATTGTTGTTGTTGTCTCTTTATCTGGTATTACAGTCATGCTGGCTCTTTGTTTTGTTTTGATAGTTTAAGAAGGATTGACTATAGTACTCATTTGGATGTCTGTTAAAATTCTGTTATGAATTCATCAGGCCTGGGATGTTCTTTAGTCGGAAAGATTTTCTTATTTTTTGTTATTTTCATGACAGGGTTTTTCTGTAGCTTTGGAACCTGTCCTGAAACTAGCTCTTGTAGACCAGGCTGGCCTCGAACTCACAAAGTTCCGCCTGCCTCTGCCTCCCAAGTCCTGGGATTAAAGGCATGCGCCACCACCGCCTGGCCAAGAAAGATTTCTATTACATATGAATTTCTTCATTGTTATGGATCCGTTAGGTTCCCTTTAGTTCAGGAAGTTCTTCCTCCCTTCATTCCTTCCTTTCACAGATAAGGGACCTCAAGACTTTAAAAATGGAGACAAGAATAGTGGCCAAGAAGGACCTCAGATGGTGAGTGTTCACCTTCCCAGGGTCTGACAAGTGAATCAAAACCCCCACCCAGGAACAACCACTTCGTTAATAGATACTGCTAGAAGCTTCTTTTAGAAATACCAAATTTTATTTAACTCTTAAGTTACTTGTCCCCATGGTCCCATTGTTCTCCATGGCAACTTTCCCCTTCCAACTGAACTGCTACATCATTATTCCTAATCCCCTCTCTTCCACAACGTTCTGCGTCTATTTGATGACACCCCCCTCCTTTGGAGGTCACCTCCCAGTGCCCAGCAGTAGCCCTCTCCCTCTGTCCACAAAGATGTCTGCCCTCTAGTCATAACACACAAAGCAAGCACCAGCAGCAAAGCAGACAGATCCGGGACGCCTTATGGCTCGGAGAAGATCCATGAGCTCAGAACAAAGTCTGGCAAATCTATCTTCGAGGACAAGATCCTCGTCATCATAACACTCCCAGGGGGCAGGGTACAGCTCCAGGGCCAGCTGGCTCAGGTTTGCTGTGTGGTGGAAAAGGTCCCGAAGGACAGCCATGGAGCTGTCATTGTTGTGGAAGTCGATCTTAGTGAGTTGGGTGCACTGGCTTAAGGCAGGCAGGAGGGCACTGAGCTGGGAGACCTTCATCCTACAGCCTTCCAATTCCAGGGTCTTCAGAGTGGCTGCGACTCTCTCCAGAAGAACACGGAGGGGCTCAATACTGAAATGGGACAGTATCACACCGCTGAGGTTCAGGTGTATGAGCTGATGTAGGTTTAGACTCAGGGGTAGATGATTCAAGTCGGCCTGCGAGAGCTGGGAGTGAGTGATGGACAGGTTCTCCAAAGGGGTTTTCAGGTACCTAGGGAGAGACAAGAAATGAGCTCTCGCAAGCGGGGTTGGAGAGTGCTAGTGACGTGGTTGTGGTCAACACTATGATGGGCGGGTTAGCGTTGCTCAAGTTCAGTCTCACAACTCGAGAGGCAGGCACAGCAGGATGCTGTCAATACCTTCTCACTCAGGTCACAGTGTTTTACACCGAGGTCAGTCAACATCATAGTGGGATTGCTTCAGGATGTACACACTGATACTCCTTTACTAAAGTCAAAATCCCCAGTACTGGCCGCCTCAGGGCTACATTGAACAAACAAACAAAACAATTAAAGACCTAGTTACATACTTGGGGTATCTCTGTAGACCTTCTGGATACAGACGCCAGCAGCAGACTTGATCCCCATTCACACTGCTTCACCCCAGCCTCTGGCACTCAGTGTTAGTGCCACGATTTCCTCCAGCTTCTCAGCCCCTTACTGATGCCCCACACAGCCATTCCCACACCAACAGAGAGGCAGGCGGCCACCCTTTCACGGGGTCTCCAGCCCTGTTGGATCCATTGTGCCTGGCAGATACCAAGGGTCCGCTATCTGCAGAACACAGAGAAACGTTTTGCTCTGGTCTGCAGGACATCTTCCCATCTTACCTCAGCAATGCCTTCAAGTTGCCTTTTAGATAGTAAATGCTATTCATATAGAGACGTTGGAGACCATCAGAGTTGGAGAACTGTGGAACCGGCTCGGTAACACAGCTCTTCACGTCTGGTGGAGCAGAGTCACCACTGAAGACAGTCTTGGAGATTCCCAGAAGATTTCCCAGCTGTCCGAGGAAATGTGCAAGCCAGGCCTGGCTTCCCCGTTGCCACCAGGAATTCCGTTCCAACTCCTGGACACGGTCTCTGTCTAAGATGCTCAGGATCTCTAGGACAGTGGAGACGTGGGATGCTCCGATCTTCAGCTCCCTGCAGCACAGCTGCACCGAGCCTTTCCGCAGCCTGGCCCACCTCAACAGGTATTGGTCAGTTCCCCTGAGATGCTCCCCACACAGGTCAAAATCAACTAACACCCTCAAGGGCTGCTTCACAGTGCACTGTGGATCGGGTGCCCGAGTTTGCTCCTGGCTCAGGACCTGCTGGCTGTAGCTGATCTCTGTGCCTCCAGCCTGTCCGTCCCAGAAGTCCGAGTGCACTTTCCGCAAATCAAGCTCTTGGAGTTTCCACCTCCTTGGAAAACAGGTAGAAATAGCAAGAGCTGGGATCAGACCCTACATAGTCTGCTCTTCTTCCACATCTCCCTCACTTCCCATCCTCCTCTGTCTCATAGATAACTGTTTGTTTTCATAGCTGGGCATCACGCCCATGGCCTCATCCTCTGGGAAGGGCTCTTTTCTCCATTGGCATCTGCAGTTCTGTTTTCCTGCCCTCACTATGTTTCCCGTGAGTCCTACCTGATCCTACTTTGCCTGGAAGCACAGGGACAGGCTCACTCTGAGGCTGTGTCAGAACTAAGCTGCCCTCCACACCTGACTGTCTTTTGTACCTTCTGGGACAAGATCTGAGGCCTGCCCGGGGTGGCACATGCCTTTAATCCCAGCACTCCGGAGGCAGAGGCAGGCAGATCTAGAGTTCGAGGCCCGCCTACTCTACAGAGCTAGTTCCAGGACAGGCTCCAAAGCTACACAGAGAAACCCTGTCTCGGAAAACAAAAGAACAAAAGGCCTCTGCAGTCCTCCACGCTGGTGCAGTGAGAAAGCTCAGATCCGCATTTGACTACACTCTCCCTCATTCCGGTTGTCCCTGACTGGACCTGTAGCGCCATTAGAAGGGTCTTACCTACCTGGGACGAACCTTCTGTGTAACCAGAAAATCCAGCGCCTCGAGCACAGCCTTCAAAGTGTCTGTGTGGGAGATAGTCATCAGGGACCCCATGGGGAGGCAGTGGAAGGGCCAGGCTGCCACCATTGCCCTCAGGACGTTAGTGTGTCTGCCGGTGAAGGCCTCCTTGAAGAGTGGAGGGTAGAGCTGCAAGGGCAGGTCGTCTAGAGCGTTGATGGCGAAGGCCTCGTCCTTCAGCAGCCGCTGCAGTATCTGCTGCCGGTGTGTGGCTTGGCTTAGGTCACTCATTCTTGTAGATCCTCAGGATCCAGAATCACGGGAACGCTTCTGGAAAGAACACTTTTTCAGGCTGAGGCTTAGGAAGCCCTTCTTCCTCCCTATCGAAGAAATCACTAAAGGGCCTAGTCACACCTCTGTAGTAAACCACCACCACCAAAACAAATTAAGTCATGAAAGTTCTGATAGAGTTGGGTGGTGGTGGCGGTGGCAGCGGCGAGCACCTTTAATTCCAGCACTCACAGGCGTGGTGGCGCATGCCTTTAATTCCAGAGGCAGTGGAGGCTGGCAAATCTCTGTGAGTTCAAGGCCAGCCTGATTTTACAAGAGCTAGTTCCCAGGACAGGCTCCAAAGACAGAGAAACCCTAACTTGAAAAACTGAAGGAAAAAAAAGAAAGAAAAAGAAAAAAGGGGCTGGAGAGATGGCTCAGCAGTTAAGAGCACTGCCTGCTCTTCCAAAGGTTCAATTCCCAACAACCACATGGTGGCCTGCAACCATCTGTAATGAGATCTGGTGCCTCCTCTGGCCTGCAGGCATACATGCAGACAGAATACTGAAAATACTGTACACATAAATAAATAAATAAATCTAAAAAGAAAAAAGAAAGCCCTGGCAGACAGCGTGGGGAAACTCACAATTACACACACATTCCCCGCTGTCTCAGCGGACTAGTCACTGCCCCTCTCAATCCCATTCCCACTGCCCCAATCCCATCCCCGGATGTACCCTGTGAGCTGGGCCACAGGCAGCATTTAGAGTCTGAGGAAGTGAATTGTCAGCTTGCACCACCCTGGCTGCAGTCAGTGTCTCAAAGCCCGTACAAACAACCCAAAATTCCAGAAGTGATAAAGCCATTCAAGAAGAATGTCTGGGGAAAGGGTGGACCATACAGGATGCTTGGTGAGTTCCCGAGTACCCTGTACTACGGGAGCCCTACTTGGAAAGAGGAGGATTGTCAAACCCACTTGAGCAAAGGGCGATGAAGACAGCTCAGTAGCTGAAATTAGGAGAATTAGGAGGAATTCAAGGACATTTTAGCAGCACACGCCTTTAATCCCAGCACTCCACTGGCAGAAGCCTGCTCTTCTCAGTGAGTTCAAGGACAGCTTGGTCCACAGAGCTAGTTCCAGGACAAGCTAGGACTGTCACACAGAGAAACCCTGCCTCAAAAAAAAAAAAAAAAAAAAAACAAAGAAAGGAAGAAAGAAGGAAAAAGAAATAAAAATAAACACATGATGTAAAGAATAGAGAAAGACTTCCAAAATCACCTGAGTAACTTGGCGTCAGGAGAGATGGCTCAGCAGTTCAGACACAGGTTTGGTTCCCACTCCTCATAGGGTGGTTCACAGCCATCCACAGCTCCAATTCTAGGGGACCTCATGACATCTTCTGACCTCAGTGCACCGTGCACTCGTGTTTTGCACTTACATGCGTGCAGGCCATACCCTCATGCACATACAATAAAAAGAGATGTGTAAAAGAAGCTAACAGCGAGTACTGAAAAGCCCAAAGCAATCAAAGAGGAGTCTGAGTCACTGTCTGAATCCCAGTGCCCGAGTTCTTGCCAAGTTGGATCACGGGTATTCACACAGGGTGTTTTCCGACAACACAACCCTCCCTCCAGCAGCCATGGGTGGCATTTGAAGCTTAAGGTGATGCTGAATGTTCCTACTTTGCACCTCACACAAACACATTAAGAGACTGGTTTTAGATCTGGGCATGGTGGAGCACACCTTTAATCCTAGCATTCAGGAGGCAAAGGCAGTCTGAGGCTGGCCAGCCTGGT
Organism: Microtus ochrogaster; assembly: GCF_000317375.1. NCBI lineage: Eukaryota > Metazoa > Chordata > Mammalia > Rodentia > Cricetidae > Microtus > Microtus ochrogaster. The sequence goes on from NC_022016.1 coordinate 69,413,260, forward strand.
CAACAAAGCAAGCTGCAGAACAGCCAGGGCTATTACACATAGAAATCCTGTCTGGAAAAACAAAACAAACAAACGAAAAACAAATCAAAACAAAAAGAGTCTGGTTTGCGGCAGAACAGAGGGTGCAGAGGTTAAGAGCCCTTGCTGTGCCTTCAGAGGACTCAGATTCTGTGCCCAGCAGTCACATGGTGGCTCACAGCTGTCTTTACCCACAGTTCCAGGGGCGATGACTTTCTCTTCTGTCCTCCATAAGCACCAGTCACATACATGATGCACAAATATACATACAGATATGCAGGCAAAATATTAATATACACACCACCCCTCAGCAGAAGCTCTGGGATGCGGCAGAGTGCTCGTTATCATGAAGCCTGGGTTAGACCTCAGAACTCCACCAATGGAGCCCAGGAGTACACACCTGCAATCCCTCCACTCTTTAGAGAAAGATGGAGGAACCGAGGTTTAAGGCCAGCCTAGACCACTTGCTAGTCTCCTTGCTCTATGCCAAGAAAAAAAAAAAAAGATAAGCGGAAAGAAAAAAAAAGGAAAAATTCGAGAATATGTAAATGAAAAAAAGAAATGGATCTTTGTTAATTTAAAAGGAAAATTGCTTTGCCAGGCTTTTCTTTTTCTACTTTTATTTATTTATTTTTTTAAATGTTTTTTTGAGCTGAGGTTCCAACTCACTATTGTAGATCAGGCTGGCCTTGAAGTCACAAAAATCTGCCTTCTCTACCTCCCAAGGGCTGGAATTAAAGGTGTGAACCACCACCCACCACTGCCCTGACTCTTTTCCTTCCCTCCCTCCCTCCCTCCCTCTTTCTTTCTTTCTTTCTTTCTTTCTTTCTTTCTTTCTTTCTTTCTTTCTTTCTTCCCTGCCTCCCTTTCTTTCCTTTTCCTTCTCTTCCTCCTCCTTTTT
>NC_022016.1:69414370-69419266 GCF_000317375.1 Microtus ochrogaster
TCATCATTATTATTTTGCTTTTTTGAGACAGGGTTTCTCAGTAGCTATGGAGTCACTGTCTAATTCTCCAGGATTCGCTGTCAAGCTGCTCTTGGCACCTGGCCACAGCTCTCAGTATTGATGGTTCGTCTGGACAGGGTATCACCGCTTTCCCGAGGCTAACTGAAACTTATTGCAATCTCCCTGCCTTTTTGGTGGGTGGGGGCAGGTTTTGTGACAAGATTTCCCTAGCTGTTCTGAAATTTGCTCTGTAGACCAGGCTGCTGTCAGACTCAGAGATCTGTCTGTCTCTTCTTTTAGCAATGTGTGCCACTACGGCCCGACTCTGCTCCTGACTCTTGTTACATCCTGGCTCAGCTTCCATTGTGGAGGCTACCTTCTTTAGCCAGTGTGCTGAACGGATGCCTTCTTTGCCCCTCTCCCTTCCTCTTCAGTTCTAGAAATACAGAACTGGCAAAAGCGGTGCTGGTGATGGAAGCCAGGGCTTCCTGCATGCTAGAGAAACACTATCAACTGAGCCACATCCTCAGTATCCATTCACAAGATGGATGAACTCACACCATCCTCCTGCCTCTGTCTTTCGAGTAGCTGACTCAGCAGGTGTCAGCCGCAGCATCCAGCACAGCTCCTAAACTCCACTCCAGAACAGGTTCACAATGGTGAGCAGGCCAAAGATCCTTTGACAATGACACGCTAGGCTTTCTATTTCAGGCTCGTTTTAGAATCCTGGAGAACTGAGCCCAGTACATTCACCACCAAACAATAGATAAGGCCCCTTCAGGTAACCTTTCTCATGGGAACGGATTCACCAGAGCTGTGGTGGAATTGGACAGGCTATCAATGAAAAGGGGTTTTGAGAGACTTCCCACAGCAGAGAGGAGAATCTTTTGGTTTTGAAACCAGCAGATGGTGGTGTATGCTTTTAATCCCAGCACTCAGGAGGTAGAAACAGGCTGATCTCGTGAGTTCGAGAATCAACCCCAGATGTTTGTGCATTAGAAAAGGCTCTTTGCCAGAGAGGCATCTTGCAGCCCTGTCTCGCTTCTCTCCATACCATTTCCCACAATCCCAGCCTCATTCCACACTAGCCTGTGAGCTAGGCGGGGCAGGCCTATTCCTCAGGACCATGTCTGCTCTACTCTGTTCTAAACACTTGCCATTATTGGCCCAAGTTCTACGGTCCTCCAATCTGGTAACAGAAGCCTCTGATCCACCTGGGACCAAATTCTCGAGGACCCCATTGATTCCTTCTCTTAGTGCCCTCCAGCCTGAGGAAGCATGGAAGCAAAGACACCATTAATGACAAGACGCTTAACCAGCCCTTCTTCTCCCACACACAGATCTTTGGGGCCAGTTCTCTGCTCTAGTGCTGGTGAAGACCTCAGTTTATACATTTTTGTTTCAAAACAGAGTTTCTCTGTTTAGCCCTGGATGTCCTAGAACTAACTCTGTAGACCAGGCTGACCTCGAACTTACATAAAGATCCTTTGCCTCCCGAGTGCTGGGCTTAAAGACATGCACCACCACAGCCTGGCTCGAATCATCAACTTTCAAGTCTTTCCAGACCCTGGAGTGATGATGCATTTGAAGGTGTTAACTGATCTCAACCTTGTGGAGGAAATCTCAATGAATGCGCAGCATACTTGTTGTTGTGGTCCAGCGCAGAAAAGGGTCCATCGAGCTATGCTGTAGAAACCTGCAGGTCGGGCCTCAGCTGTCTATACTGTCATGGAGATCTTGGAAATGATAGATCCAGACTCTAAACTGTATCTTGGAGTTAGAGCTGAAGGTTTGGTGGTAGCTGGAAGACATGGCAAGACTTGGTCCTTAGCTTGGGCAGATGGGAAATCTTCACACACTTTGCTAGATGGAATCAAGAAAGAGACACTTCAGTATCTTTGCTTCGGCAGAGAAGGGAGAGAAGTGGATAAGCGTGTTCCTTTCTCAGCTCCCCAAATTCCACGGTCACCAACATCTCTTTGTAAAAAATGCCATCTTTTTTTTTTTTTTTTTGGTTTTTTTTTTTTTCGAGACAAGGTTGCTCTGTAGCTTTGGTGCCTGCTATCCTGGAACTAGCTCTTGTAAACCAGGCTGGCCTCAAACTCACAGAGATCTGCCTGCCTCTGCCTCCCGAATTCTGGGGTTAAAGGAATGTCTACTTTCTAAAGGGCCTCCTGTAAAAGGCCTGCACAGCTAAGGAAGGTCAACAACCACAGAAAATCCATCCTTTCCTTTGCAGGTATAATTGTCTGGCCATTGCGAACCTACCAGTGCCTGCAGATGTGCTCATAGATGTGCGAACAGGCACAGGCATGCCCCTAACCGCTCACATGTGGAAAGAGGGGGTTTAGGAGGTGAGAATTTTGAGTTCTGAAGGGGGTTTAGGAGGTGAGAAGGTGCCGAAAATGAGGGAAGTGGCGAAGACTCTGAACGGAAACATGGCTGTGCTGAGGGGCGGAGATCAGGGAGGTCTCTGGAAATGCCTCTAGGACGTTGCTGTCTTTTGTTCAGGGCAGTCCTTCCTACATGTACCATGCCAGCCTATGTGGTCATTGCTATTGAGAGTGGAAAAGGAGCCGCACTGCTGTGCAGTAGAGCAGGCCACAGCGATACCCACAGGACTAGCTTGCTATGACTTGTGTGCGCCTACAACAAAAGACGGTGTCCTGGATGTGTGAGAGTCTAAGTTACTCTTATAGTTTTAATTATTATGCCTAAGAGATTCATTAAAAAATATTGCTGTTCTGCAAGCCTTATGCCCAAGGACAGATAGTTCCTGAAATGCTGGGACAATTATTTATGGGAGATAACAAGCCACATGTTTTCATTCCCCTAAACAAGTTTGTTTGACCCATCTGCACTGGATGTGATTGATCACATGTGCCCCTGGTTAGATGTAGGCCAGAGGTATGTCAGGATGTATCCTTGCCCCTGATTGAATCTGATGGGAAATAGCCACTGCAAAACTTGATTCAGGGCCGGGCGATGGTGGCGCACGCCTTTAATCCCAGCACTCGGGAGGCAGAGGCAGGTGGATCTCTGTGAGTTCGAGACCAGCCTGGTCTACAGAGCTAGTTCCAGGACAGGCTCCAAAGCCACAGAGAAACCCTGTCTCGAAAAACAAAAAAAAAAAAAAAAATAGATAGACTGACCTTGGGACAAGTGACCTTGTCTCTCTAGGTGTCAATCCCACCAACCCTCTTCAGTACCATTTGCTGGAACTCAGCTCTTGATCTCTCCTTAAAGCGCCTGAAGACAGTCTTGAAAAATCTGTCTGTTGCTCACTGTGAGATCTCACAGTTGGATTTGGATTACTGGCCCAGTACCTGGACACCCCTGAACTCAAACGTCTGAACCTGAAAGCTATTGCTGGCTGCCGTGCTCTCTTGGAGTTCTCCTTGAGAGACTCAGAGGTGACTTGGAAACCCTCGACTTTGAGCAGTGTGGGATGGGAGACCCTCATTTCATGACCTCTTGCTTGCCCCGAGCCAATGCTCCCAGCTCATCAAGGTCAGTTTCTATGATAACGACATCCCCACTTCTGTCCTGCAGAACCTTCTACCACTCAGACAAGCTGGGCCAGCTGGTACAGGTGCTGGACCCTCCCTCCTTAGAGTGTTGTGACAACTTAGGTGAAGTCCTCATAGAGAGATTGTCTCAACGTTGTCCTGAGCTCCTGGATAAACTCAGGGACAAAAAGGCAAGCCAAGGCAGTCTCTTCTGCTGTGGGCATCTGCCATTAATGTGCAATGAGAGAACAGATTTTTTTTCTTTGCTAGCAGGAAATAGGGGAAGGTTGCATCTGGTACTGAGGAATGGAGGCCTCGTACGGTGAATGGATGAGGCCTGAGTGAAGGTACATTGATGTTATGAACATGCAAATATCAAGGACCCTGATACTTCAGATCCAGGGATGGTGACCAAGTGCAGAATGTGTCAACCGTTGTTTCCTTCCCTGGATTACTGAAGCTTGAGGCTGTTCCCCTCAGAGACCCCCTCCAAGATTGGCTGCCCTCCAGATGCATATCAGTGCGCTGAATTTATTGGTAGCTGCTGTGTCTCCCTCAGAGCACTGGGCACACTAGTGTCCCGTTTTCTCTGCCTATGTCTGGTTTCTTCATTTGCTATCACCCCAGTCAGAACAATTCCCAGGCTGTGTAGGCTGTGGCAGTCTAGGGACAGGGCTCTTATCAAGGGGACCCAGAGCCCATTGCTTCTCACCGTGTTCAATGTGTTGGAAGCAAAGTTGTGTGCACTGGGTTCAGGTCTCAAGGACTTTGATTGACGTGGTGAACGGGAAAGAGGTTGTAGGGACAGGTGTCTTTTAGAGTCAGAAAGACAATTCTGCATTTCTAAGTGACAATTTGGAGTCAGAGAGACTCTTATATACTTGTCAATGTTGTTCCATGAAGGATGTCTTAGTGTGGGTTTTGCAGAATGGGAGTTTCAAAGGAAGACTCAGACCCTGCAACCTGGAAGACTGCTGTGTGCTGTCTTTCACAGATGCTGACCTGTTCCCGCGGCTTTCCATGTTCAAAGTCATAATGAGTCCTGTATCTTCAGGGGTGGGAAGACACTGAGCCGTTTCCTCAATGCAGCTGAAGCCCTAGAACTTTCTGCATTTAAATATGAAGGAGTCAATTGACATCCCCTTCCCTTCTTCCTGGCCTGGGCCTTTGTCACTCCCTGCTTGTGTGGCTGCTCAGTTGATTATGCGCAAAGATAATTCAAACCATGGTGAGCAAGGGGGAACTGCTCTCTCAGGAAGGAGGTTTTGGCAGAAGGGCCTGGAATTTTAATCCAGCATATTCAGGCTGGGAGTGCTGGGGCCCCACCAAAGATGACTGAAAGGCCTGGTGGTGGTGGTGGTGGTGGCACACCCCTTTAATCCTAGCA
>NC_022016.1:69420481-69421922 GCF_000317375.1 Microtus ochrogaster
TTTTTTCTTTTTCTTCCTCTTTATCTTAAATTTTATTTTGGGGGGAGCTGTTTGCAGGGACAGAGGACAGAATCAAGGGTATGGGAGTTGGCTGGGATCGGGACGCATGATGTGAAAGACACAAAAAATAAGTTAAAAAAGAAAGTTATATGTGGAAAAATGTCTGTCAGTAGGATTTTAATGAGCTTTCCTTCTAGAGTCACCAAAAGTGTCACAGTGTCACCTGCAGGACCCTAGTTCCTATTCCTCGGTTATATAAGGACTGGAAAGATCATACAAGACACGCTGAGTCTGGTTGTCTGAGGAGGGGGTCACCTTTAACATTACTTGTTTTTGAAGAGATCAAAAGTCTTTTAAGGAGTTGTGGCTCTTACCTGTTCATACCCTTGGGTCAGCTGAGGCAGGAGGATTGCTAGGAGTCTCCTGTATGTGTCTAAGAACAGTGTCTCCTTTCAAAGCCACCGCCTGAAAACATTACTGTCCTGCTGATCAGAGCCAGCCTTTCTTTTTCTTTTAAAGATTATTCTGTGTCTGATGTGGGCCAGCTCCTGTGGTTCTAATGGAGCTGGAGATGGTGTGTGAACCGGCACCAGCCAGTCTGTAACTCTTTCTGTGAGGCAGGATGCTTAGGGCCCAGGCAGCTGTGGAACAATCTTCATGCACTGTGAATGTGTATTGCTTTCCTTGTTAACAAAAAAAAAACTGATGGTCCAAATGGTTAGGCAAGATTTCGGGGGCAGAGTAAATGCTGGGAAGAAGGAGGATGGAGTCAGAGGGGTCTCCAGCTAAATGAAAAGGATGCAGGGCATGGAAGAGAGGTAAAAGCCACAAGCCTCGGGGCAGCACACATAGACTTATAGAAATATGGGTTAATTTACGATATAAGAGTTAGTTAGTAATAAGTCTAAGCTATGGACTAAGTATTGATAATGTGTTACAGAGGTGTCTCCGAGCTTCTGCCTGTGGTCTTGAACCAGCAGTGGGAGCTCTGACGGTGAGCTGCATGGTGGGTTTGGGGTTTTGCTTATGCAGATAGAAAGGGTTACAGATGCTCAGTAAGAACAGATCCAGACCAAAAACAAAACAAAACAAAATAAAACCAAACCAACAGTGCTAAACAGGGAGAGAAAAGAAGGATATATATATATATATATCACACACACACACACACACACACATTAAATAATAAAGTCCTTAAATGAGGAGTAAAGTGATAAACTTTGGGTAAGTGTCCAGGCATCCAGATGTCCTTGTTGTTAATAACATTTCACATTTTGGGGATTTTTGATGGCATGGAAGACTAGATAGTCATAGTTAAAGTTTTCCTCAGTTATGGTAAAAAGTAAATTAGATATACAATTTTAGACTCATAATGATAGGATAAATCATAGAGTATTTTCTCTAATTTTTCCAAATACAAATGGGCTGGATATTATAACTT
>NC_022016.1:69422457-69428572 GCF_000317375.1 Microtus ochrogaster
ATGCAGGATTTACAGGGTATAGAGAGTACTGGTAAGAAGGAGGGTGGAGTCAGAGGAGTCACCAGCCATATGGAAAGGCCACAGGACATGCAAGAGAGGTAAAAGTCATGAACCGCAGGGCAACACATAGATGAATAGAAATGGGTTGTAATAGCTAATTAGTTACAAGTCTAAGCAATCAGCCAGGCATTTATAATAAGTAAGTCTTTGAATGGTTATTTGGGAATGGCTGCTGAGACACAGGAAAAATCTGCCAACACCAGGAAGCTGATGAGGTGGTGGGAATTGATTGGTGCTAGGATTGAGTGTTAGGAGCTGGGGAGAGTACTGTGAACAAGGGGGCTGTGCTGAAGATGATTGAGTGTTAGGAGCTAGGGAGAGCACTGTGAACAGGGGGGCTGTGCTGAAGATTCAGGGGTCAGCAACACCCCAAGTATTTTGTTGGGGTTTACTTGGGTTATTCCTTCCTGCTGACCTGATGTGTGCAGCAATGTGGTGTCTGGTTGCCATCAAGGAAAGAAGCAGCAGACTTGAGGACTGGACCAGTCCCAGAGTGATGCTGACAGGCCTGTGACCAGCGTGGTGTGACTTGAGTGATAAGACTCCAGTGGAAACATGCTGGACATCGTCCTCCATTGTATGGGCAGTGTGACCATGAACCAAGAGGGGCCCACTACCCAGAAGTCAATACCTCCACCTACCACTCTCTAACACCATTCCCTGACTCATCTATTGTTCTCCACCTAAGTACCTGAAGACCATTGCTCCCTTGCAGCTCTCACGCTCAGACTGGAATCACCTACCCCTGAGCCTGGACCTGAATCAGCTTACAACCTGAACCTCAGTGGTGCAGTACTTTCCCATTTATTTCCTGGGCCTCTCCATGATCTTCTAGAGACAGTTGCAGTTCCTCTGAAGACCCCGGACTTGAAGGACTGTTGGGTGGAGCACTCTCCGTTCAGACCCCTTCTGTCTGTCCTGATTTCAGTGCAACCAGTTCCCCAAGATCTGTTTCCATGACAATGACATCTCCAAGACTGTCTTGGAGAACCTTTGCCACAACTTGGCAAATCTGACTTAGTGGAACCAGAAACTCTACCTGGTCCCTCAGGAGAGCTCTAATGACATTGGATACCCTTTGACAAAGGGATGTGACCAAGGTTACCTTGAGCTCATGGGTGCCCTCAAGGCCAAAAGGCAGCTCAAGTCAATCACTTTGCTGCCTGGAACTGTCCTGAAAGTCACGATCTTTGGGTTTGAGCTCTCTCTCTCTCTCTCTCTCTCTGGCAAGAATGGGGGAAAGTTAGTTCTGTGCACTGAGAAATTAAATCTAAGGGAGTAATTGCTCCTCAAGAGGCCATAAAACAGCCAGACATTGATGATACTGCACATTTTTAATCCTAGCACTTGGGAGTCAGAGGCAGGAGGATCTCCATGAGTTTGAGGACAGCTTGGTCTACAGAGTGAGTTCTAGGACAACTAGGGCTGTTTCACAGAGAAACCCTGTCTTAAAAAACTGAAAAAAAAAAGGACATAGAACAATGCCCCTGTGTGTTAGGAGTGGGATATGATGTAGGAGGTCCAGATTAGAGTGGTCAAAATTGACATGGAAACAGTGCGTCCATGTAAAGGAAGCAGGCAAAAGCACCTTTTATTAAGTATTGCCATTTTGACTTCATACTCCATTTTACCTGTAGAATGAAACAGAGTTAAAGTTCCCAAACTTTAGGGAACCTGGAAACCTTCCAACTCCTGATCAAGTTTCTCCTTAAACAATAGAAGCAGCCTGCTATATACCCCTTAGCTCTCTAAGACAATATGGCTGTACCAAACAACAAAAAGACCGGACTAATTGGTTGAACATTCTGTGTCAGCTGACTGTTGCCGTGGGATCTTTGATAACACTGTGAAACTCTGAGACTGCATTCAGAAAAATTAACCTGAGATCAGGGGCATAGCCAGCAACTGCTTGACCAGAATTAGCCACAGAGAAGCCAGGAATATGGATAAAGAGATACACAGGAAGAGTAGGGAGGGACTTAGAGATTCGAGGTCTTTTTGGTTTGGGATGAGTGGAGAGACAGTTCTCTTGCTGGGCCTCTAGCCAAAAATGAAAGGAGAGTTGGTTGCTTCTCAGCTTCTCTGATCTAGCAGGTTTTCACCCAACATTTGACTCCCGAGTCTTTACTGGTAAAAAGAATGATAGAGATTGGTATTTAAAATATCAGTGGATTCAGGGGAGCCCCTAAGCCAACAGAAAGGCAGCAGTGGCAATAATAGAATACCTAGGGAAAATCATAATCCCTGACTCCTGGTTGGTGAAAAATGTACCTGTAAATTGGCAACAAATGTTTGTGGCTTCTGCGTTTATATCTTATATGGTGGTTTATTAAAGACTGTGGAACTCATAAATATTGCATCTCTCCTCTCTCCTACCTTGTGGCTCAAAACAGACACGTAACACACGGGTACAGTGGTCTTAAGATTCAAATAAAATTCCTATTTTTTTTCTAGCTAATTCTAATTACAATAGATACAGTAGTTTCAAAATACATTGGAACCGGGGTCTATGGTTGAAGCCCAGTAGGTAGAATGGGTACCTACCATTCAGGAAAACCCCGCTTAGATCCCCACAATTACATGAACATCAGGTGGGGACATATATTTGAAGTCCCAGCTGACCTGCACAATGACAAATAGCTGGCTTTTCTCTTTTTCTTGGCTGTTGCCTTTGAGACATGGTCTCTCTAAGTAGGCCTGGTTGGCCCGGACCTTGCTGTCCTCAGACTCACGGAAATCCTTCTTCCTCTGCATCCAGAATCCTGGGATTAAAGGAGTACAGCACCAGCTATACTAGGCTTTCTGGGGGTCTTTTGTTTTCAGGTAGAATCTTGCTTTCTAGCCTAGATTTGCCTCTTATGCTTTAGACCAGGTTTAGTCAAATATGAAATCCTCCTGTCTCAGCCTCTCTAGAGTAAGTTAATCTAAATTAAGACAGCCTTCTTTGCTGGGTGTGGGGGTGTATAGTTTTAATCCCAGCGCTTGGGGGAGGTGGAAGAGGAACCTCTGTTACATAGTGAGTTTTAGGGCAGCCAGGGTAACTTAGACACTCTTGAAAAGAAAAGCCTGGTGGTGGTGTTGGACTCTAGCGTCCAAACACCGAGAAGGAGTCACCCTCAGAGACCATCTCACACACCACAGCCGATGCAAAAGCATGGGGATTTTATTAATTCTGTCATGACAGGGTCCCCCAGCATTCGGGAAGCCGAGGGACCCCGAGTAGCTGGTACAGTCTATTTTTAAAGGGGCCACAGAAGCAAGGGGGGTTGTTCTTTGACTATTTTGATTGGTTTATTCGAAAGGGCTATTACCAATAATTGACTGGAGAGCTGTTGCCAGATCAGATGAGGTAAGAGGTCATTTTGACCCCGTTTCCCAGGGGACCGAACTAAAACTTACGTATATGGGTAATTGTTCAGGAACTGAGTACGTGCGAGTGTAGCTGTTAGGTCCTTGGTTCCCAGGGGAGGAGGGGAAGCACTATGGCACAGAGGCTGAGAGGATTCAAAATTGTCAAAAATGGCTTCAGTATTGTCTTAAAGTCTTACAATGGCACATGTCCTTAATCACAGTATTCGGGAGGCAGAGGCAGGTGGGTTGCATCTTTGAACTGAGGCCATCTTTGCCTTCAGAGTAAGTTCCAGGACAGCCAGGGATACATAGAGAAACCCAGTCTCAAAATACAAAACAAAAAAAGAAACAACAAACAACAAAAGAAGAAAGAAAAAACAACAAAAGAAAAGTGGAAAAAGAATACATTCATCTTACAGATTTAACGCAATGCCCATCAAAATCCCAGCAAAATTCTTCAAAGACCTCGAAAGAATAGTACTCAACTTCATTTGGAAAAGCAAAAAACCCAGGATAGCCAAAACAATCCTGTACAATAAAAGAACTTCTGGAGGCATCACAATCCCTGACTTCAAACTCTACTACAGAGCTGCAGTACTGAAAACAGCCTGGTACTGGCATAAGAATAGACAGGAGGACCAAAGGAACCCAATAAAAGACCCGGATATCAATCCACAAATCTTTGAACATCTGATCTTTGACAAGGTAGCAAAAAATATCAAATGGAAAAAAGAAAGTATATTTAACAAGTGGTGCTGGCATAACTGGATATCAACATGTAGAAGAATGAAAATAGACCCATATTTATCACCATGCACAAAACTCAAGTCCAAATGGATCAAAGACCTCGACATAAAGCCAGACACACTGCATCTTATAGAAGAGAAAGTGGGGGATACACTTGAATGCGTTGGCACAGGAAACCACTTCCTAAGTATAACCCCAGCAGCACAGACACTGAGAGAAACAATAAATGGGACCTCCTGAAACTGAAAAGCTTCTGTAAAGCAAAGGACATGGTCAACAAGACAGAACAAGAGCTTACAGAATGGGAAAAGATCTTCACTAACCCCACATCAGACAGAAGTCTGATCTCCAAAATATAAAAGAACTCAAGAAATTGGACACCAAAATATCACATAATCCAATAAAATATTGGAGTACAGACCTAAACAGAGAACTCTCAACAGAGGAATCTAAAATGGCTGAAAGACACTTAAGGAAATGTTCAACATTGCATCAGAGAAATGCAAATCAAAACAACTCTGAGATTCCATCTTACACCTGTAAGAATAGCCAAGACCAAAACACTCATGACAACTTATGCCAGAGAGGTTGTGGGGAAAAGGGAACACTTCTGCATTGATAGTGGGAATGCAAGCTGGTACAACCCCTTTGCATGTCAGTGTGACGATTTCTCTGAAAATTAGGAAACAACCTTCCTCAAGACCCAATAATACCTCTTTTGGGTATATATCCAAAGAATGCTCAATCGTACCACAAGGACATGTGCTCAACCATGTTCATAGCAGCTTTGTTAGTAATAGCCAGAACCTGGAAAAACCTAAATGCCCCTTGAGTGAAGAATGGATAAGGAAAATGTGGTACATTTACACAATGGAGTACTAGACAACAGAAAAAAATAACGACAGCTTGAATTTTGCAGGAAAATGGATGGAGCTAGAAAACATTATTTTGAGTGAGGTAACCAGACCCAGAAAGACATTTATCACATGTACTCATTCATAGGTGGTTTTAAAATACAAAGCAAAGAAAGCCAGCCTGCAAACCACAATCCCAGAGAACTTAGACTAACAATGTGGACACTAAGAGAGACTTACATAGATCTAATCTACATGGGAAGTAGAAAGTAGAAAAAGACAAGATGTCCTGAGTAAATTGGGAGCATGGGGATCTTGGGGAAGGGTTGAAGGGGGGGAAGGGGAAAGGCAGGGAGGGGAGCAGAGAAAAATGTAGAGCTCAATAAATACAAAAAAGGATACATTCATCTTTTATTTATGTATTTATTTATTTTTGGGTCAGACTCTGTTATGTAGTTCTGACTTTTTGGGGAACTCACCATGTAGACCAGGTTGCAAGCATTAAACTTACAGAGATCCACCTGCCTCTGTCTCTGGAAAGCTGGAATTAAAAGTGTAAATTATCATGCCCTACTTTCTTTTTTCTTTTTGTTGTTTTTGTTTGTTTGTTTTTCAAGATAGGGTTTCTCTATGCATCTCTGACTGTCCTAGAACTCACTCTGTAGACCAAGCTGGTCTCGAACTCACAGAGAGTCACCTGTCTCTGCCTCCCTGAGTGCTGGGATTAAAGGCGTGCGCCACCATCGCCCGGCTATTGGGGCAGAATTTGAATGCACAGCTTTGGCTGGCCTGGAACTATGTAGAACAGCTGTCCTTAGACTGATAAGATTAACTTGTGTCTGCCTCCCGAGTGAGGGCATTAAAGGTATTTACTGTCACTCCTGGTATTACATTTTCTTTTAGAAATTTAGTATTTTATCTATGATCTCTTATTTGCTAGGTGAGTTGGCCTAGCTCTCTAAGTCTGAAAAATGTTGTAGTTGACTAGGTGTGGTGGTACACACCTTAAATCCCAGCCCTTAGGGGACAGAAGCAGGGGAATCTCTGAGTTGGAGGTCAGCCAGGTCTACTGAGAGAGTTGCAAGACAGCCAGGGCTGTTGCA
>NC_022016.1:69429032-69449195 GCF_000317375.1 Microtus ochrogaster
GCGTGCACCACCACCGCCCGGCGAGACAAGGTTTTTCTGTGTAGCCCTGGCCATCTTGGAATTCTCTCTATAGACCAGGTTGGCTTCCAACTAAGAGATGCCTCGCCTCTGGCTCTGCTTCCCAAGGGCTGGGATTAAAGGTGTGCACCCCACCCATCCCACTGTTCAAGTATCTCACCTCTAGCACTGGCCTTATGGAGATCTGCCTGCCTTTGCTTCTAGAGTGCTGGGATTAAAGTTCTGTACCAGTCGGCCCAGCAACTCCTGTCTTATGAAGCAGGGTCTCCTGAATGTTAAGGCTGTGCATAGGCCCTGAATTTATCACCTCCTGTCTCGGCCTCCTGAGTAGCTGGGATTATAAATCTGTAATATTTCCCTGGGACTTGGATGACTTTGTTAGAGATGAGAGGACCGGGGTTTCTGGCCAGGCTCTTGACAGGCACGAGTGAAGAATTCAAGGTGACAAAGGCTGCAGACGGTCACCACCAGGGAGTCAGAGACACCATCCTTTCCCACGTCGCTTGCCCTCCATAGCCCTGTGTCACAGCTTCTACCTTCAGAGGCTTCCAGCCTTGGACATCCTAATCCACAGCTCTGCACGTCAAAATACTCTGTATTTTGGGTCTCAGCCCAAACTATACAATGAGACCCTGTCCCCCAAAATATCTGTAAATAAGGGGGCTTTGAGGCTCACTCATGTAACCCTTTTATTGTGGAGACAGAGACAGGTGACATGACCTTAGGCAACTTAGAACCTTAGGTTCCTGCTGACCTTAGGCAACTTAGAAAATTCTAGGTCAATTGGGTTATATCTTTATACATATATTTTGTTTCGGTCTCGAAACAAAAGCCATGATAGAAAGAAGTAAGGAAGTAAGGAAGGGAAATATTCTGAAGGGGGTTCATGAATGGGTTGCTGTTTTTCTCCCTAGTCTCTGTTCAATCTGTCAAGAGAGTGATCGGATTCAGTCATTCTGGACACACCTGATCCCAATTCAGATAAAATGGGTGGAGTCTCAACCAATTTGATGACGTGGCAGCCTGTGGTTGGTCCATAAGGCTGTAAATTGAAGAAGTGAAAGGGGAATGAAAAGACGCCAGCAGGGGAACCTTAGGAGCTTGGAGCCACCTCCTGAATCTGCTGGGTAAAGGATTGTGTCACTAATGCCCGCGTCTGGTAAGTCCCTCACCCCTAAGAGAACACCCAATTTATCTCGTGCTACTCAGCCACTCCCCTCGATGGACATTAAACTATGGGTGACACAAGACTTCTCATTTCTCTCTCTTCCTCTGGGCAGATTGAAGACTCTTTGACTTCATCTCCAATGTTGTTGCTTTTTTTGTGTGAATTCATGGGTTTGTTGTCTTGAGACAGAGTTTTGTCTCTGGGCCCTGCATGGCGGGAGGAAGGTACCTATTCTGTCTGATTGTTCTCTAATGTCCACACAACACCGATGATGGCAGAGGGCATGAATGTGCACCCCCACCCCACAAAACAATAAAATAGAACTTTAAAAAACAATGCTTAAAAAAAAAAAATCAAAATTTGAGGCCAGGTGTGGCGGTGCAAACCATTAATTCCAGCACTTGGAAGGCGGAGACAGGTGAATCTCTGTGAGCTTGATGCTGTGAGTCCCAGAACAGCTGGGGTTACACAGAGAGAAACAGCAGTGGCCTCGTGACTCAGGCTGGCTGGAATTGTAATCCTCCTGCTTCTGTCTTTGTGGAGTGTTGGCATTATAAGAATGTGTCTCCCCACTGCCTCAGCCTCCTAATTCTAGTGGCTCTGGCTAGGGTGACCAAATTCTATTCTCTTATTTTTCAGTCCAGTTTATTCCTGGCTTTTAAAGATCATTTTAAAGATTTTAATTTGTTTCATGTGAGTGATTGTTTGGCTTAAGAGGTCAGAAGAAACATGCGATCCCCTGGGACTGGAGATTTGCTGGGTTCGGGCCACCATGAGGGTGCTGGAAACCAAATCCAGACCCTCTGCCAGAGCCATCTCCCCACTCCTGATTTTTGGCTGTTGGTTTTGCTATTTTGAAACAGAGTCTCCTGTATCCCAGGCTAACCAAGAACCTAAATGTAGCTGAAATGGTTTTGACTCAGATTCATCCTCCGGCCTCCACCTTCTGAGTGCTGGACGAGAGGTTTGGGCCATAGTGGCCTTTGGGTACAGTGCTTAGGACAGTACAGCCTAGGGTCTCCTGTGAGCTGGGTAAGCACACACCACCCCAGCTGCATCTCCAGCTTCTGCCTTTCAACGTTTCCTTTCTTTTTAGCGTATACCTTTAATCTCTAGCACCTGGGAGGCAGAGGCAGGCGGATCTCCGAGTCAGAGGCCAGCCTAATCTGCAAAGCAAAGTTCAGGACAGGCTCCAGAGCTACTCAAAGAAATCCTGCCCTGAAAAAAAAAGTTTTCTTTCTTTTAAGATGCAGAGTGCATGTGGATTTATTATGAAAACTTCAAAACGGGAGGAGTTCAAAGGCTGCAAAACCCTAAAATCTTTATTTTTGAAAGGGTCTCATTGTGTAGCCCTGGTTGTCCTGGACACTGGATCAGGTGGGCCTTGAAGCGACAGAAATCCTCTTAGGTTCACTACCAGGTCTTGGTGATCTTTTTTTCTATTTTCATTAAAAAAAAAAAAAAAAGATTCTCTAGTAGCCCAGGCTGATCTCAAATTGTTTTCAGGCTGCATCCACCCACCACGAGATTAGAGTTGTGAGTGAATTTTTTGTTGTTCTGTTTTTTTTTTGTTTGTTTGTTTGTTTTTGCCACAGAGTTTCTGAGTTCCCCTGGCTGACCTGGACTCACTCCTGCACCAGGCTGACCTTGAACTCAGATCAACCTGCCTCTGCTTGCCTAGTAGATTAAAGGCGTGCGCCACCACCACCCAGTTTGAGATTTTATTTCTTGACGGTTTTACCAGTTTGCAATAATCTTTGGATGCTGGTTTATGTATGATTGTCTGAACATCTGTCTTCACCACATGTGTGTGTACGGAAGACAGAAGATGGGGTCAGGTCCTCTGGAACTGGAGTTACATATTGTTACAGGTAACCCACCTAAAATAACCACTCAACCACTCAGACACAGTTTACAGCCAACTGAAAGTCTCTATAGGAGTCAGCCGGGACCACACTCAAGCATTCCTGAGATTTAGACATAGACAGGCTGAGATAAGTAGGACGTGACATTGGCTTCCTAGGATAATATTGGGTCATTTTCCATGGGATTCTCCATCAAGGAGATCACATTCTAGTTAATACTGAAATTGCCTCAGCAAGAATACAAGATGGCGGGATCTTGGCACTGTCTTGGCTTGTCACTATATGGCACAAGCTGCCTTGTAGGTATTGGCAATCAAACCCAAGTCCTCTAGAAGGACAGCCAGGGCTCTAAGTGACTGTATTATGTCCTCAGTCCCTTGATATTATATTTTCTTTTACATGGACCTCAAAAACAGTACTGGAAACACAGAGGGAGAATAGGTCAGTAATCTTAGCTACTGTGGCAACTGACGCTGGTAGGTTGAAAGTTAGGTCAGCTAGGACCCTTGAAAGGGGGAACCTGGAAATATTGTAAGAAATTAAAATTAAAAGGCACAGAGTGGGTGGCAGTTCAGATTTGAAGGGTTGAGCTGAGGCACGAGGCTCTTCAGATCCTGGCTACCCTGGAATACAGAGGGAGACTTATGTCTAAATGAGATAGAAGCCTGGGATGGAGATACTTGCTTTGAATCCCAGCACTCCCAGGGCAGCGGTAGGCAGATCTCATGAGTTTAAGAAGACCAGCTGGGTCTGCATAACAAGAAGTTTCAGGCCAGACGATGTCTCATCGTGAGACCCTATCTCAAAACAACAATAAAACTGACAAGTAAGAAAGCAAACAGTAGCCGGATAGTGGTACACCTCTATAATCCCAGCACTGAGAAGCAGAAGCAGGTCGGTGTCTGAGTTCCAGGCCAGCCTAGTCTACAGAGAGAGAGAGTTCTAGGACAGCCAGGGCTACACAGAGAATCCCTGTTTTGAATCCCCAACCCCCAAGAGGAAAGGAAGTTCAGGGAAAGCTAACACCAGAGTTTGTTGCTCACAGAAGTTTCCCCCTAATTGCAAGCAACGTGCAGGCCCTTTTGGGCACAGACCTCAGCCTCTCAGCCGCTCCTAACGCTGATGCTAAGCTCTCACCATTGCTGCTTGGAAGCTTTTGTTTCAGTCCAGTCCCTGTGCTTGTGTTGGACACTGTCCTTGCCCCAGGTCAGTGCCACATTTGCCATTCTCCTGCCTCATCCTCCCAGACACTGGGATAGGACTCAGGGTATCCACATCTGCTTCTAAAGTTCTTAAAAGCAAGTAGCTGTGCCCATTTCACAGATTTTTTTCCCAGTCAGGACCCAGAGTTGAAGGCAGAATGAGGCAAGTACTCTTGGGAACAGCTCATCCAGAGGGACTTACGGAGCGAGGGTTCACCTAAAAGGATGAAGCTCCAGTCTCTCCAGGTTACCCACTCCCCTGTGGAATAGGACTCAGGGCAGCAGGGGTTAGGGTAGGGTAGAGTAGTGGAGAGTCACACCTCACATGGCCGGTCCACAGTCTACCATGGTGCCTTGGAAGAGCTCCGGTTATGAGAGCAGCAGATAGAAAGTCAAACGGGAGGACCAGGTCCTCCCTTCTGGGCTGTGACTCTGAGCGTGGAGTGCTTTCTGTGAGGGAGAAGCAAAGGTCTTTCTAGGCTTTGGTCTGAAAGGATGTCTTTCTGGATGCTTCCACAGGATCCCTCTACGTGGTGCCCTCAAGATGAGCTTCCAGGAAATGCCTACGCTCCAGCATCTGGCCATTCAGGGGCTGCTGAGAAATGAGGACTTGGTCATCTCCTCTCTGGAGAACCTGCCCACAGTGCTCTTCCCACCGCTGTTCAAACAGGCCTTCATTAACCGACAAACAAGTATAGTGACGGCCATGGTAATATCTTGGCCCTTCCCCTCCCTCCCTCTGGGGGCCCTGATAGAATACGCCCAAAGTGATAACTTCCAGGCTGTGCTGAATGGAATCGATTTCCTGTGTAACCAGTCCGTTTGGCCTAGGTGAGAGAGGCTGAGTTGGTGTGGAAGGGAAGGCCGTGGGTGAAATTCAAAAGAAATGTAGAAGGAGGGGGGGTTGAGATGTGGGATCCAGACAGATTACAATTGTCCTCTGAATCTCCTTTCTGTCTGAACCACAGTAGGTGCAGACTACAAGTACTCAATTTACAACAGATCCATCATGATTTCTGGGAAGGATGTCTGGGACCACAGTATCGTTGTGACAACTCTCCAGAGATCAAACGAGGGGAAATAGATCCCAAAACAGGGCGAAGGAAGCCGCTGATGAAGGTGCTAGCTGAGTATACCATCTTGTATGTAGTTCTCAAGGACTACAGCAGTTTCTTCATGGAGTGGCTCAAGTTGAGAAGATATACTGTGCCAAGTTACTTTTTTAGGTTGGTTCGTAAAAGGAAATGAAAGCGCCAATGGCGGACAGAGGAATTGGATCTCTTACGCCCTCTCTGAATCTTGAGTTACATATAACTGGTTGTAAGCCACGCGGCATGGGTGCTGGGATTTGTGTCCTCTGAAGGACCTAGTCCTTGCTTTTAACTCCCTTGGCATCTCTCCAACCCCCAGTCATGATGACCTCTCATGTGACTTGGGCTGACTTGGAACTCTATGTAGAAACTTTGGACCCTGGACACATAGACTACCAGACAAGCCAGGTTTTTAGCTATGGAACATTGAAATTAAATAAAGGCGTACACATCCACGACTAATTATTTGTTGTACTTTTGGATGCTTTTGTTTTGCCCGGAATAGATTCAAGGAAGTGACAATGTGGTCTCTAGAGCCTCTTGATAAGTGTGAGCAGCCATCATATATCGTATCCAATTCCTTCATTGAAATAGGGATTACTCTGTAGTTCTTGCATGGCCTGGAGCTCTTTATGTAGACCAGGCTGGCCTCAAACTCAGAGATCCTCCTGGCTTTCCCTTTGAGATGCTGGGATTAAAGGTGTGTAGGACTATGCCTAAGGTTCTAGCCTTGATTTCATTTCTCTAGTCCGTGTGCTGGACTGGTCTTCTCAGAAACCATCTTATGACAGAGAACCAAGCCTATCTTCCTGCTAGATGCAGTTTTTGTTTGTTCATTTATTTGTTTTGATTTTTTGAGGCTTTTTTTTTGTGTGTGTAGCTCTGGCTATCTTTCAGGCTGGCCTCAAACTCAGATCTGCCTGCCTCTGCCTCCCAAATGCTGGGATTAAAGACTTGAGCCATCACTGCTGGTAATAATTTTGAAATTGGTGTAGCCCGTCTGTCCTCCAATTTGATATATAGCCAATATAAGCCAGCCTTTAACTTATCTTCATGCCTCAAATCTTGAATTCTGGGTCAGCAGGCACGTCCCACTTCTAGGTCATTCAGTGCCGAAGTGAGTGCCCAGGGTTTGTGATCCTAGGCAAGCAGGATATCTCGGCTGGGATGCACCTTCAGATTTCTTGCATAACATTAATGGATTCAAGCCATCCTCCTGTCTCAACCTTCTAAGTAGCTAAGAGAGAAGGTCTTAGCAGCTAACTTGGCTCTTTATTCCAGACCTGATTTCAGGATTATGGAAAGGTGAGAGCATGCCTCTATAAGATCCTGCTCTAGGGCATTTTTTAAATTAGTGATGGGTGGTAAGGGCCCAGCTCATTATGGCTGGGTCCATCCCTGGCCTGTTGGTCCTTTGTTCTATAAAAATACAGGCTGAGCAAGATATTGGGGATTAAGCCAGGAAGCAGCATCCCTCAGTGTCCTCTGCATCAGCTCCTGCCTCCACGTTCCAGCCCTTTGAGTTCCTATCCTGACTTCCTTCAGTGATGGACTACGATGTGGACCTGTCACCCAAATAAGCCCTCTCCTCCCCAGCTTGCTTCTGGTCAGTCCGTGTTTCATAGCAGCAATAGAAACCATAAGACAAGTGCTTTGGTATTTGGGGGAGATCTTGTGCGTGACTCTTGTCATGATTCCAATCTGACTCAACCATGTTGAGTCAACTCTCAGCATTGACCAAAACAGTACTGCTCGCAGAAAAAAGCCCGAGGCAGGAGGATTGCTAAGAGTTGGGGTATCAAATCAATAATAACCACAAGGAAAAAGACCCTGTCTCAAAACATAAATCTTAGGTTAACAAATAGTACTGTGTCGATATGTGATTGAATAAAAGACCTCAATTTGGGAAGGAACAAAAAGTGACCATGGTCAAGGTCCCAGGCCCATGCATAGTTCTTCACTACAAGCTCTGGGATTTACTGTCTCATTTACTTTCTCTTTTTTTTTTTTTCTAGCTATGTTCTCACACTAGCTCAGGCCTATCTGAAACTCTCTATGTAGCAAAAGATGACCTCTAAGTCTCGGTAGGATTACCCTCTCTCCACTGCAGGGTATGCCATAGGGTGTGTCCAGTTTCATCAGATCTCCATGCAAGAGAATGAACTGAGATCTTAGACTAGAAGCCATTCATGGAGTCACTATGTGAACATTGGTGTTTTCTCCTTCCTCCTTTTTTTCGACTTCTACTTCCCCCTCCTCTGTTGTTTGAGACAGGGTTTTTCTGTGTCGCTAGCCCTGGCTGTCCTGGAACTCCCTCTGTAGATCTTGGCCTTCAACAAGATCTGCCTCTAGTGTTGGATAGAGGTGTGGGCCACCACACCCTGTATTTCTATGACTGTAACACATCTGCCTTAGGAATCATTGCCATGACGAGGCCAGAGGACAGTTGGTCCCCAAGGGGTATTGATTTAGTGACCTAAGCCTGTTTACTGCTTCCTGTAACATGAATCATGCTGAAGTTGAAAACTCAGTTCAATTCCTAGGCCTGCAAAGAAAGCAAAGAACCTTTGGGTGGCAGGAGATCTGCCCAAGATCCAAATCAGTCCTTTAAGATGGGCTTTCCTTTGCTTTCTTTCTGACCTGGAACTTGTTGTACAGCTATTGATGGTCTTGAACACATGATCCTTCCACTCCATCTCATGCTGGAAACAGGCCTTCTGCACCATGCCCAGTGTGATGATGGTGATGTTGACATTAGGGTGTTGAGGGAGTAGACGAGGAAGCCAGACTCTTCAGCATGCTAGATGAGCTTTTATCCTTTGAGATACATCCCTCAGCTTTTCTGTGTTTTGTTTTCAGAGACACAGCCTCAGTCTGTAAGTCATGCTGACCTGCATGCAGCTCACTATGCCGTCCCTCTTGGTCTTGAACTCATTGTCACCTGCCTCCCAAGTCAGTTTGTTGTGGGGTAGCCACCAGAGAAGGCTACTTACAAGTGGGTTTCAGCCAATAGAAGGACTTTACTAGCCAGTTGGCAGTTACAGTGGATCGTCAGGATCCCAGTGGAGCTTGGAGTCTTTGTCAGGGTGAACTTTGAAGCACAAAAACCATGTCTGGGTAGGCACAATTTAGTTCTTAAGAACAATTAGCCGGTCTCAGGAGGCAGAGGCAGGAGGATCTCTGAGTTCAAGGTCAACTGGTCTCTAAGAGCTAGTTCCAGGATGGGCTCCAAAGTGACAGAGAAACCCTGTCTCAAAAAAACAAACAAAAAAACAGCTAGCAATGGAGCTAGTACAATTAGAGACTTACAGAATTTGATGGCTTGGGACTTTGTTGTAGTTTTGGCAGATGGTGTTGCCTACTGAGTTTTACAGCCTAAATGGTACTGCCATTATGGATTTGGTTGTGCTAAGGTCTGGGAGCCTATGAAGTCTGGGGTCCTGCTACATTCCCCACTGGTCTTAATGAACGACTTCAATCATGCCCTCAACCTGCTCCAAAGAGGAGCTGTTGGTCCTAAGGACCATTAGTTTACTGCACTGCTATATGATTGTTTATATAGTTTAAGATGAGGGGCCACACTGTTAATCCAATCAGAATGAGAATTAAAGGGCCAGCCAGCGCTGGTATAGGGATAGCTAGCCAGGGGTAACAAGAACAGAGACTGCTATCAATGACTTTGTCTCTTTCTTTTCGAGGTTTTCCCTAACCATGGCAAGATTTTCTCTGATTATTCCGTATCAATTGACAAATGAACAATGGGTTTTCCCCAAAGCCATGCATAAATACATAGTCCCCTTATCTCAAGAGTATTAAATCTATCACGCTCCAATTTTGTAGGGAATTTAACTGTTGCTTTAATTCAGAAATGGAAATTTGATGTCCCTAGTTCCTGATCAAACTGACTGCTAAGATGCACAGAAAGGGTTTCTCAGTTTGGAAAGCGTCAGAAGAGGCCCATATAGTCAAATCACTAGTGTGTGCTCATCAAGTAGTCTCATGGGCCCAGTAACATTGTTATTGTCTAGATGAGTTACCAGGCATCAGAATAAGGAAGTGCCTGGGTTAAAGGTTTTGGATACTAGGCAAGTTTGAGCCCCTAGTAAGTCCTCTAACATTAGTTGGGGTTGCCCTCCTCCCAGTGACAGCTTGGTCATTCAGTGGGCTGACAGTCTGGTTACTTCCTGTCACTGTGTCCTACAGGGTCCCAATGTCTAAGCAGAACCAGCATTCCTGGCCAGTTTCTTGCTGGGAATAATTAATTCTACCCCAGGTTCCCTTCCTGTGGCAGAGTCTGATTCCCCAGGGTCTCCTTGTTTTTCAAAGAGCCAGAATATATTTAAAGGAATTTTTCATGAAGCCTCAGTTTTACAACTTCAGTTTCTGCCATGGGAACTCCCTTGTTCCTGGCACCTATGGGGCCCAGCCACAGGGCATGTATAGAATTGTAAACTCTAGGTATTTCTATCTCAAAAGATAAACTCCCAAATCTTTCTTTCCAGTAGAGCCAGACATTTATTTGGGCATCAGTGGCAGAGCTGAAATGATTTGGTTACCAAATAAGAGAGCCAGGCTGATGTCACACTAGAGAAAGCCACTAATACAGGGGATCACAATTAAGAAACACATAGACACACAGTAAAGACAGCCGGGGTGACCATCATGCATTCATGCACCTAAACAGAGCCGAGGGTCCAATAAGGGTATACGTGGATCCCAAACACTGGATCAACACCATTGTCTGACCTGTCCTGTGTGTCCAAACAGAAAGTGCCTTCTCCAGACTTAGCTCTGGAGGTGGCAGACCAGGTGGCTTTCTAATGTGTTTCATTTTGGGGTGGAGGTATCAGATCCCTCTTAAAGTATTAGGCCAAAATTGCTCAGAGTATGACCTGGGGACCTGGAATATCTCAGGTTGTGCACCCCCAGCAGCCTCTGGACCATAACATACATTCTTGTTCTAAGGGGCTCAGAGACCCACAGTGTCTCAAGGTCTGGTCTCAGGATCTTGGGGGAACCTCCAGAAATGCTGTGGAGTGTCTACCAGAGAACACTGCTCAGATGTGGATTTATAGCAATAAAAAGTCTTTATTGGCTGGCCAGTGACGACACTGGGTGTTCAGGAATCCATTGCAATCATAAGTCTTTCTCAGGGTAAGCATTTATGCACAAAAACCACGTTCTGGGTTGACATACTTCAGTTAACAAGAACAGTTATCTAGAAATAGAACTACAAAAGCCAAAAAGCAAGCTTAGTCCATTTAGAGACTTCCCCCTAGCTGTGTACTTTGGTGGATCAGGTCTTTAACTTTGGCAGGTAGTGCTGTCTATGTGCTGAGATTTGCAGTCTGAATGGCACTTCCACCATGGAGTTGGTCATGCTGAGTTCTGGGAGCCTACTCAGGCCTGGGGTCCTGGAACAAGCTTTCCCAATAATGTGATTGTTAGGTGTCAGTTACAAAGCCTGGCTCTTCTTTGTCGTCCTGGGCCACATTGCATCTTGGGAGGATGACTTTGCTGATCAGAAGGCTCTTCTCCTGGCAGACAGGGACTTGGAAGAGAAGTAACAAAGCATGCCTGGGGATCTGTCAGTGGAAGTGAGGATGAAGAACAGGCATCTGACCTACCCTGCTTTCTGACTGGAGCTGGAAACGCAGGGGGCAGTAGAGGTCCTTTCTTGCCATTGCTAGCTCAGGCTACAGTTTATACAGAGTACTCTGGGCTGGCTCCATGTTCCCGTGGCTGCCTGGCCCTTCTGCTGGATCCCACTGGCTTCTTTTCCCACTGGTTCCTGCACTGGCCAATCAGCCCATCTTGTTTCACAAACTCCTGGGTCTCCTGAGTCTCCGTGGAGTCTGCAGAGATCTCTCGGTGGTGGAGCAGCTGGCAGAGCTCATTTGTAGCCCAGGCTTCTATCTCTGGCACACACAGTGACGCACACCAATTAGAACAATTCTCAAGGAACTTTTAAACAGAATTTATCTCCCTAAACAGGCTTCCCTGTATTCAGGGCCAGCATCAAATTGACTATTGTACAGGAGGATGACCTTGAACTCCTGATCCTCCTGCTTCTGCCGCCCAGTCTGCTGGAATAATGGGGAGGTGGGGTGTGAACTGGGCCTGAACTCAGGAATCTAATATGTCTGTGACTGGAAAAGCTGAGATGTGACTCAGTTTAGGTCTTAGTCCTTAGGAATGTCAGGGAAGGGCAGGCATGGAGGTTCACACCTGCAATTCCTACAGGTGGGAGGCACAGGTGTGAGGAGCAGAGTACAGGGCATGCTGCCTCCATAGACAGTTCCCCCCATACTGGGATACATGGGGACCCGTCTGGGCAATGACATAAAACCTTACAGGAACAGCCAAGGGACGCTGGAGTCCTGGTGGGGTGTGTGTGTGCGCGCATGTATGTGTGAGGTTTGTCATCCATGGGTTTGAGAGCCCTATCAAGCTGGTCTATTGTTAACCCCACTGGGTGAGAATAATAGCACTACCTCAATTTTTGAACCAAATTTGAAACAAGTTTTATTAACTACTACACAGGATGATATTCATTGGTCAACTAGGTCTATACCCAGGATGCCCAGAATAAGGTTCGAAAATACATTAGCTTATAAAATGGCTTATAAAAGCAAAACCCCCAAAGGCTGTGGACTTCTGCCTTTGTCTAACTGGAGATGTCTGTGGGTTCAAGGCCAGCCTGGTCCACATAGTGAGTTCCAGGACAGCCAGAATTACATAGTTAGATACTGTGGCAAAAAAAAAAAAAAAAAGCCATAAAGGAAAAAAGAAAAGGAAGGAAGGAAAGAACGAAAAAATGGAAAAGAAACAAAACCAAATTTCTGGGAAGTGAAAAAAGGCAGAGAGGTGTGACCGTGTCCCAACATCAGTCATTTCAAATTTACTTTCCTGTGAGGTGGGAGCAGGTGGAGGAAATAGGAATCCCCGGTGGAGGCAGGCAGCGTGCTTGAGCAGGGTGGGTGCCTCCCTGGCATGCAGGAAGCCACCTTGAGTTCACCAGAAGGCATGGTCTACCCCTGCACCCTCGTCCTCTCAGCACTTGGCAGTAGGGGCAGGAGGATCAGAAGTTCAAGGCCAGCTTTGGCTATATGGGTACTTCATGACCATATAGGCTATAGAACACCCTATTAATAGGCTTTCTATAGCCTGATGAGCCAACTCAAGCTGAATTGAAAAGGTAAAAGAAAATATTTTGTTGAGCAAAGCAACTCTTGGGTGAGTTCTCCAGTCCTAGAGAGATTGAGGCCAGAGAAGTCACATGCCCAGTCTAAAGCAGGGATCTTATATAGGTTGTAGGTGAGGGGTGATGATATGTCTGCCATAAGCTGGGTTCGTGCCCAAGTATGGTTAAAAGCCAAACACTTTAGACAAGGACTTGGACTGATGCCAATTTCAGGAGAGGAGCCGCCGTAGCCTATAAGAAAGTGGAACTGGGCTTTTTGGTGACTTCCCTTGTTTGTAGATTCTCCGACCAGTCAGGGTTAGGGGGTGGGGTGGGACTTTTTGGATCATGCAGGGGCAAGCTGAAGGTTCAAATCAAACATTCCAACTTTTGGGGGATATGGACATGGGTTCAAATCTGACTAATTCCTGTTGGCATGGAACAACATAGGGAGGGGGACATCAGTGGGCTTGTGGTCAGGTATGGGTGAAGAAGAAGCATTTGGTTAACCACTGCGTTAGAGGCCTCACTATTCCATTCCTGGACAAAGCCTAGAAGGCAAGTTGCTAGGAGAAAAAAGTAGATTATTATTACCACTGGCCCTATGTGTTGGGAGCAGTGAGACCCCAGATCCTGAATTTCTTGTAATCCCCTGATCTGAGTGCCTACAGTTGCTCTGAGCACGAGACCTTCAGAGTTCTTGATCGCAGGAGAGTGGTTTCTGGTGGGTTTGGCTGGGGTGTGGCTATCTCTATATAATCAGCCCCTGAACACAATAAAGGGAGCATTCTTGGGGAATTCAAGGATGACCCGTGTCGCTGTCTCTCTGTCTGTGTGTGTCTGTGTATTTTAACCTCAAGCCCCTTGCCCGAAGATTGGTAACTGGGTGCCAGCACACAGAGCACAGACACGGGGGCGCGGTGCGCGGCACCTATGAACGGGCTAGCCATGGGAAGAGTGAAGAGTGCCAGAAAGAGTGGAATGAAGATCTGCCCTGGTTGTATTTACAAAGTTCTTCAGATATTTTGTGGAGTGACTCAATTAGTTTCCACCAGACCAGATTCATTGATACAATAGCAGAGCTCTTTCCCAGAAACGTGCAGGTGTCTGTAAAAACAGCTGGAACAGATGTACACCTTGGTGTCTTAGCAAAGTCTATGTCTTTGGGTTAAAAAGCATGAATTTTTTTTTTGTCTAGAGAGCCTGATATATGTTTTCAGTCTGGTGAAATTTACCTGTAAGTCTATACTTAGGAGACAACCAAAGGAATTTTAAGACCTTGAGCTTGTGACTGCAGAGTAGATAGTCAGTGCTCCATCAGTTTTTCAGAACTCCGTCGATGCTAAAACTCTGACCCTCTGAAATTCCAGTGTAACAAAAGCATAGAAAAGGGAGAGAGGTTCAAAAACACCTTTATACATCTTAAACTATTTCCCGTGTTCCTTTGGCGGAAAGTTACGTCTGAAACCTGTTTTTCCTTTACCATGAAGCCTATGAAGAAGGTAAACCTGTTTGTAGTTTTAACACGAATCTTAACTAATGGACTAACTAATGAACTACAAAGGTAGTTGTAGCCTTGGGGGTGGGGGCAGCTGTTAAACTGGTGAAGCTATCAATAGCCTAGTCATCAAACACCATCAGATCTGAAAAGGATAAATTCTACCTGAGTCAGCAGCAGTGAAGCAGTGAGCAGGTGGCTAGGATCCCAGCCACCATCTGTTGTGGGTGGAGCACACAGGGAGGATCCCAACATAGCCAGGCCAAATGCCAGGAAAGCCTAGTGAGTCTTTGGCAACAATGGAAAGACAAAAAAGAAGACCAAGTGGGTACCTTTTGGTGGGCCCTGCCAAGGTATACCACTAAGAGAACTTACTGTACAGCACAGAGTTAGTGCAAGAGGTTTATTGGGGAGGGGGAGAGTGAGAGAGCAAAAGACCCAATTGGAGTGGGGACGTGAAAGAGGCAGACAGACAGAACCGGGAAGAGACAAGAAGAGAGGGCTGGTTGGGATTGGGGCTCCAGGCCAATCCCTGGGTGGAAAAGGCATCTGGAGGTATCGCGACCGTGGCCAACAAAACCTGGCCACTGAGCACTGGCAACAGAGGGCTGGAGAGATGGCTCAGTGGTTAAGAGCACTGGCTGATCTTCCAGAGGGCCAGAGTTTCATTCTCAGGACCCATTGGCAGCTCACAACCATCTGCAAGCTCTAATTCCAGGGCATCCAATCACCTCTCTGGCTTCTCTGGGCAGAGACATACATGTAAGGAAACAACCATATACATAAAGAAACATTTCAATAAGTAAATGTGATTTGAATGTATGTCTTCAAAGTTGACCATTTGGTATTAGATAACTAATTGTTGGGTCATCCCTAGGGAAGACTATTTTCCCACTGACAGCAATCTTTAGTCGCCTATAGCTTTTTATGTGTCGTGTGGTGTGTAAGGCCTCCTGGCCATTCTCTCACCCACTTTGATATGTCTAGTGCTGTCCTTGTTCAGCTCATGTTCACGCACTCATGTTGGTGAGATTTTATAGGTGTAGCATCTGACATTACTAGAAGGCCCTGGTCTCACAGCAAGCTCTTTGAGCCTCTGAATCTCATGGTTTTCCCCCCTCTTCCATAATGTTCCCAGAGCCTTAGGTATGTGTTTTGTAGATGCATCTTTTTAGGACTTTGCATTTTGAATTAGTAGACATGTTTTATTTATTTATTTATTTATTTATTTATTTATTTGTTTATTTTCGAGACAGGGTTTCTCTGTGGTTTTGGAGCCTGCCCTGGTACTAGCTCTTGTAGACCAGGCTGGTCTCGAACACTCACAGAGATTGGCCTGCCTCTGCCTCCCGAGTGCTGGGATTAAAGGCGTGTGCCACCACCGCCCGGCTCTAGACATGTTTTATTAAGGGCGATCTACTGCTCACAGCATGTCTTTAAGCCTAGAATTGGGCTCTGTTAGTACGGATGTGACTTAAGTTATATTACTTGACAAATAGTATGTAAAGTGTCCATTACAGTGGAATTGTGTCTGAAATGGACCTAACTTGGGAGTCACCACACTTATGAAAGCCAGTACAGAACTACAATGACATTTAACAGAGAATTGGGCTATATACTCTTTAACTCTTGATTCTATTGTGTGTATGTGGGTCTGTCTGTTTGTGTCTCTGTATGTGTGTGTCTGTCTCTCTGTGTCTGTCTGTCTGTCTGTGATGTGTGACTGGGGTGATCACATGCCATACCATGTGTGCTTTACATTTGACAGCGTTTTAAGTGTCGAATCTCCCCTTCCATCTTTGTCTATCTATAGGTTTTGAGCCCTAGTCGTCAGGCTGCTGAGCCAATTCTCTAGTCCTGACTGTAGCATCTTAAATCCAAGAACAGACTGGAAAGCTTAATAGGACCATGTACAAAGTAAAAATTAAAAATCTAAGCAGAGCTGGGTAGTGGTAACTCACACCTTTAATTCCAGCATTCAGGAGGCAGAGACAGGTGAATCTCTGAGTTTGAGGCCAGCCTGGTTTACAAGAGCTAGTTCCAGGACAGCTAGGACTGTTACACATAGAAACCCTGTCTCAAAAACAAAACAAAACAAAATCTAAGCGGAGACTGGTAAATAGGTCAGCTCTGAGTCTTTGCTGTGTGGGGGCCCTGAATGTCTTCCCTAGACCACGACGGAGAAGGGAGGAGGAGGGAAATGTAGCAGGGTGGAGGTTCCCAGACTGACTTGGGAGAGGTTCTGGGTTTTATTCCCATTACATAATTATCACATTTTTGTTTGTTTCTTTTTTTATTATGTATTTTTTTTTGGCCTCTCCCTCCCCTAGAGCTGGGATTAAAGGCGTGCGCCACCACTGCTGGGCTTATCCTGTTTTTAGGGCAGGACTTCTCTGTGTGGTCTTGGCCGCCCAGGAACTTGGTTTATCAACCAGGTTTACCTTGAACTCAGCCTGCGTAAGCCTCTCAAGTTCTGCCTGACTGCACCACCAGCTCACAGTTATCACAGCTCTAACCCCTGGAATGGCTGCCGTGGAGACTGTGATTATTTTTTATCTTGTCCTTTGGATTGACCTAGAGCCAGGTGTGTGTGTGCTACACCAACACTTAGCCTTCAAGCCCTGTCCCCACCCAACACAGTCCATTGAGTGCTGAGATGTAGACTGGTGCCACCAAGTCCAGCTGGTAGGCCACGTGACGTGGGGCCCTGTCCCTCCTGACTCTGAACCTCCCCCTGTCGTGACCTTTACAAAAAGGCTTCCAGGAGAGGATCAAAAGTCCCTGTCCTGTCCTAAAGGACAGCAGGT
This sequence comes from Microtus ochrogaster, assembly GCF_000317375.1. NCBI lineage: Eukaryota > Metazoa > Chordata > Mammalia > Rodentia > Cricetidae > Microtus > Microtus ochrogaster. Next base: position 69,445,865 of record NC_022016.1, read on the forward strand.
TCCTATGATAAGTGTTAAAAATAGCTGGCAGTGAACTGTTGTTTGTTTTGGTTTGCTTTTGGTTTCTTTGAGCCCAGGTTGTCCCAGAAATAGCTTTGTAGGTTAGTTTGGCCTTGAACTCTACCTGCTTCTGTCCCCGGACTGCAGGGATTAAAAGGGTGTACCACCACGCCTGACTGCTGATGAGTTGTCATTGTGTTTAGCTTGTATCTGTATAATCCAGTAGCAATAAAGAATTTTGAATCACATTTTTTTCTTCATTGTTATGGTCTTTAAAAACATGGGTAGCAAAAACAGTTCAACAGGTAAATGGTACCTGCTGCCAATTTTGGTAATCTGAGTTTGATTCAAGACAACCATATGGTGGAACAGGAGCAATGACTCCCAAAGTCAACCTCTGACCTCCATAAGCAGGCCACGGCAGGAATGTTGTATCAATCTGCAATGACTCACAGAATAAATAAACATACTGTAATGGTCCCACACTGACAGAGTGGATGGATGCTTTTGTTGTGGAACTCCTGATGTGCTCAGAAGGCTGTGACATCCTCCACGCTATCACACAGACTGATTCCTTCCTTCAGAAACCTCAGCATGCTGTCTGGTGCTGGGACCTGCGAGAACCCTTGCTATGCTGACATTTTTGTGTCTATCCACGGTGTTAATAACTTCATTCATAACTCCTTACTCCTCAGCAATCCATTTCAGCATCGTCTACCTCAGCCTTTTATAATAGGGACCATTGGCTGAAATGCTGCGAAGGTAGGGAATGGCCAAAGGAAACAGACCCCAACATTGGGGGTGAGCATTTGCTCAGACTAATACGTGAGAGAAAGCTCAACTTCAGTCTCTTTCAAGCCTGTCAGTTCTTGTAGGGTCTTTTTGTTAGAGAAGCATTTTTTTATTACATCAAATATTTATTTTTTTATTTTTTGTTTTTTGAGACAGGGTTTCTCTGTGGTTTTGGAGCCTGTCCTGGAACTAGCTCTTGTAGACCAGGCTGGTCTCCAACTCACAGAGATCCTCCTGCCTCTGCCTCCCAAGTGCTGGGATTAAAGGCGGGTGCCACCACCGCCCGGCACATCAAATATTTATTGAATAAGAATTCTAACATTGAAATTATATTTTCTTCCAGTTTTCCTTGCCATTTTTGTAATTTCTAATATATCTGTTGTTGTTGTTTGAGACAGGGTTTTTCTGTAGCTTTGGAGCCTGTCCTGGAACTAATTCTTGTAGATCAAGCTGGCTTCAAACTCACAGAGATCTGCCTGCCTCTGCCTCCGAGTACTAGGATTAAAGGCATGTGCCACCTCCGCCCGGCTAGTATATCTTTTTAATATTCAAACATCTAGGTTTTTTTGTTAAGATAGAGTTTTGCTGTGTAGCCCTGACTGTCCTGGAACTTGCTTTGTAGACCAAGTTAGTCTCAAACTCTGTCTCTAGTATGCCGGAATTAAAGGCATGTGCCACCACCATCCAGTTCTAAAATCTATTTTTAATGAACTGTGCTAATAATACTTTACATTCTATAGCTCATAACTCTAACTTACTGTGACTTGTTTCCTTTTAAAAATGATTCTGGATTCATGTTTAATGTTTGTGTTAATTTTTAGAAGTTCTAAGATGTCTAAGTTGAATATATTGTCCCTCATTTTATATTTTATGCCCTGGGGCAAAATTTATCTAGGCCTTTAATTTCTTGACATAGCTTTACCCACTGCACTGAAAAAAACAGATTTGAATTACTGCCTTGTATGTTCATGATGAACTTATTATTGTATCTGTCCAGCGACGCGGGAGAGTGATGAACTGCTCTACTGGTTCCCTTTGAAAGAAAGAGGGCTCTGGCTTGATAGAAATCTCTCTGGCTTATGCTTCTTGTCTTTCTCCTTCCTCATTTGGGAAAGTGTGTCTGAATCCTTCTGTGAAGACTCACACTGTGCAGGCAGTATATGGCTCAGGGCCTAGGCTCAACATCTGCTCCCTCCCATTTCACAGGAGGTGCTATATGAGTACCAGCATATCTGCCCATCTATTTCTCATCTACACAGACCTAGAGCTGGCAGTCTGCCAGATACTCAAGGAGCTCCAGGGAAGGGCGATTTGGGGATCTGTGTCCCACCAGGTGCTTCTGGTGCAGTTTTATGTCTGAATCCATCTAATTCCAGCCGCTCACCGGCATTGCAGAGTGCAGTGATCAGAGAGAGGGGACTTGATTTATGGTAGTTCTGGTATTCCTCTTATATAGTCTGTTTTGCTTGGACTCTTGCTGCCCTTGGTCACGGGCAGAGCACTGACGTCATCATTGGGTATCACTCTGCCTCTGTAAAGAATTATCTGTTGCTTCTTCCTGGAGGTAGTCTGGGTACTGGGGACTCGGTTATTTGGGGCTTCATGAAAATCCCCTCTACCACCTACACACTGCTTTCACATGGCATGTACTTCAGAACATCAGAGAAGGGATGATTTATACCAAACAAATGAGGCCATTGAGTCGGAAGCCAGGAGGAAATGGAGTCCTGGTGAAGTGGATGAGGGTTTCAGGGGAACCGGCTATTCTTTCAGAGCTGGTAGGTGTTTGATCTGCCGTGAAGGGTACTTGAAGAGAGAGATGCTAATTATCTTCTCCAGGGCAACTGACCCATTAGAGTCCTTATGAGAAACTGACTGCTGCAGTTCCCCAAATTCCTCTTTCTGTGACATTGTCCAGTGTTGTCTGGAGCCAGGCTCTCTCTGCTCCGCACTCTCTGTGTTTAAAGATTGTGCAGGAAAGCCTTTTCTCAGATGACAGCCTAGCTGTGGTCAGGAGCTCAGGCAGATCCAGGGCCCAAGAGCTCTGGAAAGTGAGGAAACCAGCAGACATGTGATGTCTGCAGGAAACAAGCATGGCAGCAGAAAGAAAAACTCAAAACATCAATTATTGAAAAAAGGAGCTCATCCTGAATGAGTTCAGGATTTTCAATTATTGAAAAAAAGAGTTCAGCAAAGTAAGGAGATTCAGGATAGCCTTAAGAGTGATCAGAAATATCTGTGTGTGAAGCTAGAAAAAAAAATGACAATTCTAAAGCATTAGGAAAAATTAGTTTTAAAAAATCCTTTATAAACAAGTTATATTTTAAATACCAACAAATTCTAATGGTGAATGTGAAAATCGAATCCAGTTGAAGAGAAGCGACATCAGAAAGGCTTACGGAGGCTATAATACAGGCTAGAAACTGTAGCCATTGGCTCTGTTATATTTACAAAAGTTCAGTTAGACCAGCCTGGTCTACAGAGCTAGTTCCAGGACAGGCTCCAAAGCCACAGAGAAACCCTGTCTCGAAAAAAAACC
>NC_022016.1:69451049-69456086 GCF_000317375.1 Microtus ochrogaster
AAAAAAAATGTGCTGTTTGAAGAAGTGTCCATGTGGTCATGGCCTAATCTTTGTTGTGACAACGGTCATGAGGATTTTTTCCCCAAAGTTGTACTGGGCTTAAATTTGTTAAAAATAAACTTCTCAGGGTCAGACTGCAGAAGTTTGAACTAGCCCGGATAATACGTTGTGCTGAATTAGCTTTTTCTTCTTTCCTCTTATGGTTTATTTCTCTGGTGGCAGTAAAACTTGTGAGAACCCCTACAAGAACCAACTAAATTAGCAAGTGGGAAAATTTCCAAGTCCAGTCTTGCCCAAGCATCTTGTATGCCAAGATGCATCATGGGAAGTCCACCAGATCATTCCCTCCATGTTCTCTCCCCATTGACCAGATCCCAATGTTGTAGCTTGGACCCCACATCCCATGTTCTAGTCTAGTCTGGTCAACCCTGCCTGTCCTGCTCCCAACCTCCAGGCTTGGATTAGAACATACTTCCCATGCACCAGCTGAACCCCAGTGTCCACCTGACTTCATCCCACCGACACTGTATTCAACTTCAGACCCAACCCAGCCTACACATGTTATGCTCTGTCCCAATATGCTCTGTCTAAATTGGACTCATAACTTTATAAAGGAAGTTTATATGCCCATGTCTCAGCCCCAAAATACAAATGCCATGAAAGATCAAGACATTATTCCTGTCTCCGGCCCCCCCAAGTCCTACAGATGCTCCAATGAGAATTGTCAAGATGAACCATAAGACACAAGAACTTAAAAGAACAACCATAAACTCCAAAAAATTCAGGGAATTTAAAGAAGACACAAAGAAATAGCTCAATTAACTTTAAGAGAATAAACACCTGAGGGATGTCCAAGAAAATACAAAAGCAAGGCTGGCAAATGGATGAATCAAGAAAATATCATATTGAGTGAGGTAGCCCAGACCCAGAAAGACAGATATCATATGAACTCACCCATAAGTGGCTATTAGACATAAAGCAAAGGAAATCCAGCCAACAATTCATAACCCCAGAGAACCTAGACAACAAAGAGGCCCCTAAGAGATACTTACATGGATCTAATGTACGTGGGAAGTAGAAAATACAATATCTCCTGAGTAAATTGGGAGTCTGGGAATCATGGGAGAGGGCAGAAGAGGAGGGGGAAGAAGGAGGGAGTGGAGAAAAATATATAGCTCAATAAAATCAATAAAAATGTAATAAAAAACAAAGGTTAAGGTTAAATGAAAGAGAACCATAGATTTGAAAGTGGTCTTCAATAAAGAGATAGAAATACTGAAGAGAACTCAAGCTGACATGAAGATAGAATAGAAAAATTCAGTAACCCTAAGAGAAAACTCGAGAATATCTTACAAATAGTATGAATCAAGTAGAAGATAGTTATCAATACTTGATGATAAAGTAGAGGAATTCGATCAAACAAGCAAAGAACGAAAAAACACTAAAAGAAACATTCAGGAAGTTTGGAACACCACGAAAGGACAAAATCTTTAAATTACAGGCATTGATGAGGGAGAAGAGTCCCTGACTTATGGCATAGATCTGATCTTCTACAAAATCACAGAAGAAAATGTTCCTAAACTAAGGAAATATATATCCATACAGATTTAAGAAGCATACAGAATTCCAAACATATAAAACCAGAGAAGAAATTCCCCAAGGACTTCCATAGTTAAAACAATAAATATACAGAATATAGAAAAAGAGTATCGAAAAGTGCTAGAGAAAAATAAAACAACTCTCAAATAAAGGAAAACTCCTCAAAATAACAGCTCGTTTCTCAGTGGAAGCTATAAAAGTTAGAAGAGCCTGAATCAATGCCTTACTTGCCCTCAAAGACCATGGCTGCAAAAATTAGACTACTGTACCTGGCAAAACTAGCTGCCACAGTGGAAGGAGGCTAAAAGAATTCCTATCCATCAGAAAAACCCCAGAGAGAGCATTGCAGCCCATGCTGTGGACTGAAGAAAGGAATAAACACAGCCACAGGTCTACAAGGAAGCAAATGAAGTTGTGATGATTGACACACAATGTTTGTCTAAGAACACAAAGAGGAACAACGAAACTGAACGAAATTACTGCAACCAGCACACACCTTTAAATAATCATTTAAAATATTAATGGCCTCAATTCTCCAATCAAAAGGCAGGCTGGCTAAGTGGAATGAAATTCACCTTGTGGAGTCTACAAGAAACTTAGCTTTGAAAGACAGGTGCCTCCCTAAAGTGAAAGAATAGAAAACAGAGATGCATTTACACTCAGATGTGACCAGGACAATCTGTACTGCTGTGTAATGGTTGACAAAGTGACTGAGATGCATGTGTTTGGCATAGTCTTCAAATACTGCATGGCTGGGGTTACATGTACTCACGCTTAGGGCTTGGGCTCTTCTCTTGGTCTACATACCTGTTTAGTTCCAGGATCATGCTAGTTTAGCTATTTAGCTCTCGAATATATCTTAAAATCTAGAGTGGTAATCCCTCCAGCGTTGGTCTTTTTTCTTTTTGCTCATTATTGTGTTGGCTATCCAGGGCCTTTTGGGTTACATAATGAATTTTAGGATAAGGTTTTTTGTTTTTTGTTTTTGTTTTTTTTTCTACTCCTGAGAAGAATGAGATGGGGATTTTGACTGGGATTTCATTGTATCTGTAAATAGCTTTTGGTTTGTGGTCAATTTCATAATACCAGTTCTTCCAAACTGTGTGCACATGAGGTCTTTACATTTTCTAGTGTTGTGCTCTTTCTTCAGTGATTCAAGGTTTTATTGTCTTTAATATTTTTAGTTAGGTTTATTCCCAGACATTTTATTTCTTTTGAGGCTATTGTGAATGGGAGTGTCCATGATCTCTTTCTTTGTATATTTGTTGGCAGTGGATAGAAACCCTTTTGGGTCGGGGGGTGGTGGCACTCACCTTTAATCTCAGCACTTGGGAGGCAGAGGCAGGCAGAACTCTATGAGCTAGTTCCAGAACAGGTTTCAAAAGCTACAGAGAAACCCTGTCTCGGAAAAAAAAAAAAGAAAGAAAGAAACCCTTTTGGTTATTCTAAGTTAATTCTATATCCTGTCATCTTGCTGAAATTGCTGATCATTTCTAGAAATGTTCCTGTAGAATTTGGAGACCTCTTATGTGTAATATATCACCTATAAATAGAGATAGTTTGGCTTTTTCTTTCCCTATTTGTATCTCTTAGGTTTCCCTCTGTTGCCTTTTTGCTCAACCTAGTGCTTGGAGCACAATATTGAAAAGAAATGGGCATAGTGGGCAGCCTGTCTCATTCCTGATTTCAATGAGACCTTTTCAAGGGTCCCTCCATTTAATAGAAGCTTGCCGTGGGTTTGTCATACATACCCTTTATCATGTTGAGGGGTGTTCCATTCGGTCCTACTGTCTAGGACTTTTAGCATGAAGGCATGTCGAATCTTGCCAGGGACATTCTTCAACTACAGAGACGATCATGTGGCTTTTGTCTTTACATCCATTTATGTAACTATTTTATTTATTGACTTGTGTTTGTTTATCAACTATCCCTGCATCACTGGGATAAAATGAAGAGGACTGTAGTGGATAATCTTAATATATTCCTGTATTCACTTTGCAAGTACTTTAATGAGGATTTTTAGATCTACATTCATCAGGGATATTGGCCTATAGTTTCTTCCTTCCTTCCTTCCTTCCTTCCTTCCTTCCTTCCTTCCTTCCTTCCTTCCTTTCTTCCTTCCTTTCTTCCTTCCTTTCCCCTTTTTCCATGTTTTCTTGGCTTGGGTATGAGAATAACACTGACTTTGTAGAAAGAATTTGGGAGTGCTCCTTCTGTTTCTTTTTCTTTGAACAACTTAAGAAGGGTTGGCTATAAATTGTCTGAAATCTGAGCAGAAATTTGTGATGAGTACACTTGGCCTTGGCCTTTTTTAGCTGGCAGGCTTTCTATTACCGTTTCAGTCTCCTTATTTGCCATGGTTTGTTTACAATGTTGATTCCTTCCTGATTTAACTTTGGTAGTTTGAATAAATCTAGAAATTTGTGCATTTCTTTTACATTTTCCAACTTAATGAGTTAGAGGTTTTTTTTTAAAGCATTCTTTTTACAATATTTTGAATTTCTTTGGCGTCTATTGTAGTGTTTCCCTGTTTATTTATGATTCTGTTGACTGGAGTCATGTCTTTATTTTGGTCAGTTGGGATAAGAGTCTGTCAGCCCTGTTTATCTTCTCAAAGAACCAGCTTTTAGATTCTTTGATTGATTGTATTTTTGTCTAACAAAACCTTAATACCAGATATGAGAAATTCCCTTTCTTGAGGCGATATGAAACATCTACTCACCCCTGACAGGATACTAGGGACAGACCAAAGAAATTATTTCACCCAAGCCTAGATTCTTGAGTCCAGAGGTGTGGTTAACCCAAAGCAGTTGCATCGTGGAGAAGCTCGACCCAGCGAGGGAAAAGACCCATGAAAACGCCATCTCTGGGCTCCTTGCACAAATTCCAGGCAGAGCAACGGAGTCTCCCCCATCCAGCATTTGCTAAAGTTTACACAGTCTCGTCAGGGGGCTTTGTGGAAACTTCTAGGAGCTTCCGAAGGGCAAGGCAGAGACTTGTCTAGAAGCCCTGTACTGCCGTTATGCGTTTGCTTCTTACAGGAACATGGGTTAGGAGTTCTGGAACTCACTTATATGGATACTAGTGTTGATCAAATAAATACAAAATTGTAAGTTATCAGAACTAGGCCTCTCAGAGCAGAAGAATGAAGCTCATTTTGAAACAATAGGAAACCTAGAACGAGTCCTATGAAGTCTCAGTCTTGGGGGACAGTGGGGTTTACAGGGCTGGAGGGATTTTCTGTCAAGACTTCATCTTCATCTTTCAGCTCTACCTGCAAACAGGCCACAGAGGCCTCTGTCTCCACTTGCCAGCCTCTTTCCAAGTGGCATCTTTTTCTTAGCCATTCATGGAAGACTTCCCATGTGCCAAGTGTCTTACTGATTATTTAACTGTATGTTCTTATCTAAATTGTCATAACACTCACAATGAGGAAGT
>NC_022016.1:69457541-69458676 GCF_000317375.1 Microtus ochrogaster
GTCTGAGGCGTCTTACCTCACTTCCTCTTCCTCCCAGCATTCTGTTCTGTTTTCTCCACCCACCTATGTTTTAACCTATCAGGGCCAAGCAGTTTCTTTATTACTTAACCAATGAAATCAACAGATTGATATATGACACTCCCACATCAGGAGAGAGCAGAGATACAAGGAACACGATAAAGGCAATATACAGCAAACCAACAACCAATATCAAAGTAAAGGAAGGGAAACCCAGCGAATCCACTGAAATCAGGAACAAGACAAGGTTGTCCACCCTCTCCATGTCTATTCAATACAGTTCTTGAGGTCATAGCTAGAGCAATAAGACAACAAAAGGAGATCAAGGGGATACAAATTGGAAAAGAAGAAGTCAAACTCTCACTGTCTGCTGATGATATGATGGTTTACATAAGGGACCCCAAAAATTCTACCAAGGAACTTCTATAACTCATGAACACTTTCAGTAATGTAGCAGGATACAAGATTAATTAAAAAAATCAGTAGCCCTCCTGTACACAGATGATAAATGGGCTGAGGAAGAAATGAGAGAAACATCACCCTTCACAATAGCTACAAGTAGCATAAAATATCTTGGAGTGTCTCTAACCAAACAAGTGGAAGACTTGTATGACAAGAACATTAAATCTTTGAAGAAAGAAATTGGAGAAGACACCAGAAAGTGGAAAGATCCCTCATGGGTAGGTAAAATTAACACAGTAAAAATGGCATTCTTACCAAAAGCAATCTACAGATTCAATGCAATGCCCATAAAAATCCCAGCAAAATTCTTTACAGACCTTGAAAGAATGGTATTCAACTTCATATGGAAAAGCAAAAAATCCAGGATAGCCAAAACAATCCTGTACAATAAAAGAACTTCTAGACACATCACAATCCCTGACTTCTAATTCTACTATAGAGCTACAGTACTGAAAACAGCCTGGTATTGGAATAAGAAGAGAAAGGAGGACCAATGTAACTGAATAGAAGACCCAGATATTAATCCATATATATTTGAATACCTGATTTTTGGCAAAGAAGCAAAAAATATCAAATGGAAAAAGAAAGCATATTTAACAAGTGGTGCTGGCATAACTGGATATCAACATGTAGAAGAATGAAAATAGACCCATAT
>NC_022016.1:69459856-69461865 GCF_000317375.1 Microtus ochrogaster
TAGAGCTGAATTAAAGTCAATAAAACAGAAATAAAACAGTAGCCTAGAACACGAAGATTCTATCCTACCTGTGCTTGGTGTATTTAAGATTGAAAAAGGAAAGGAAGCAAAATAGAAAACCATTTGTTGCCTTCATTTATATCTGAGCATCCTAAGCCTCTGTTATGTGTGGCAAATTATAAAATATAAAAGTGTCTTCTTGACCTAGAATGCACCAAATACCTCAGAAAGCCAGAAGGTCACAGAGTTTGGTATTAATATAGAAGATACCCTGGGATCCGCTGTGTCTGGGAATATGCTCTTGGTGCCAAACATTTTAGTCAATTGTGATGGCCATCAGATGCTTGGTAGTCACACCCAGAACATCCAGAGCCAGGAAGGAAATGCAACCAGTCCCCTCTAATAGTTTTCTGATCACTCACAAAAAATTGGTTGACTATAAATGTTCTCTGCTCATTTTTTGTTTTGTCTTGTTTTTTTTTTTTTGAGACATGGTCTCTCTGTGTAGCTTTGGAGCCTGTCCTGGAACTCACTCTGTAGATGGGGCTCTCCTTGAACTCACAGAGATCTGCTTGCCTCTGCCTCCCACGTGCTGGGATTAAAAGTATGCACCACCACCCTGTGGCTTTGTTTTTGTTTTTTTAGAACAGGGTTTCCCTGTGTAACAGTCCCTACTGTTCTGGGATTTGTTTTGCAGACCAGTCCAGCTTTGAACTCACAGAGATCCACCTGCCTCTATCTCTGATGGCATTAAAGATTGGACTTTGTTGTGGAGTACAGGAAGTTAAGCCTGACAGCTGCTTCTTCTGGACCACTTTGTTGCTTGAATGTGGCAGCAGGGGGTTGCCAGTGATCATGATCACCGTCATTCCCCCTTCAACTTGAGGCCGAATGAGATCTAAGCACAAGGCAGATCCATCTTGGCAACCCATGACAATGCCAACCTAGCCATGAAATGGCTAATCAGTGATACTCAGAAAGGAGAATTTCAAAAGAAATGAATTAAAATGGAGTTCTTTATTTCAACCCTCCCCGAAAGGTGAATACAGCCAGTATTCTGTGACAATCATTTCCTAATAACCCACAAGAAAGACCAGCAGAGCTGCAGGCTGGAGACTGCTCCAGCCTTACATAAGATCCATTCACAAGGGGAACTGCAAGAAGCTGTCTGTTCAGCCATTCTCGGTATGTAGTCCTGGACCTCAGCTAGGCATCTGGGTCAGGTGTTTCCAGGTTCTTGGCCTCTTATTCAGGGAACTGAACTCAAGATTCACACAGTCTCACAAAAGAAAAAGTAACAAGAAAATGTATTAAAACAAAGGTATGGTACAGGCCAGCATTTACTGCAAGCAAACAGTGGGCCACAAGGGTGAAGATACTCAAACTCAAGAGTCCTGGCTGCTATGTGGAGAATCCTTCTATAGGGAATCAAGAGAAAGAGGAGTTTCATTAGTAAGGGGCATAAAAAGGGTGATTCTCTGCTTTTACTGTTTTGTTCCTTCCCATAATGCATCTGATTTTGATCATATGTGTGCCCAATTATGCATATGCATAAGATAGTGAATAGGGATTCTCCCTGAAAGTTTACTCGAGACACAGTTCTATAGGATTATACATGGACCCCAAACCAGTTCAGACCTTTCTCTTGTACAAGGAGAGCATGGTTGAATAGAATTTGTCTACATCTGATGGTTGTTGAGGGGAAGAGAAACTTATCCTAACGTTCAGAGACAGGTGCATACATATCCTGGTGCAGGTGAGGCTGCATTCAATAATGCAGCAATTATGGGATGTGTTGCTGCAGAGAGGGTTGTTATGTATAGAAAAAGAAGCTGGGCTTCCATGTGCATTAAAAGGGGATTGCATAAACCAAGACAAGTAGAGTTCCAGGTTGCTAAACTATCCTCTATGCTTGCCTGTTTTAGTCCTTCTTGTTTTCCATTCTTTTTCATATTTATTTTATTTTATTTATTTATTTGGTTTTTCTTTTTTTTCCTTTTTTTTATTGA
>NC_022016.1:69466485-69482775 GCF_000317375.1 Microtus ochrogaster
GCCCAGATTGTTTTTCATTCTTGAAACTTCCTTTTTCCCCCGTGTAGTTACTGATTACAGGGCTTTTCTTGCTTATTTGCTAGCAAAATAAAGAAAGAGCGTGCACAGTCACACTCACTGCGCTAATGCTGACCTTTTGAGTGCAGGAGAAATCTGGTTAAGTAGGGTTGCCCCAGAGGCCCTACAGCTACAGCCCATAAACAGGAGACGCCCATACACTGTCTAAGTGTCTTGGATGCCCTGCTTCTTTAAAGGCAATGTTTATGTATCTGCTCTGGACTGCTTGTTCTTTGCGTTGTTTGCCTGCCTTGCCTTCATCGTCTGTTTACTCAGGGTTTATGAAGAAATGTAATCAGCAAGTTCTACAAGCGGGAACTTTAACTGCTAATATAAAATCTCTCATTTTATTACTTGACTAGCAACAAGGATTGGTCTCCTGGGATCATTTATGTCCCCATTTTTCAGGCAGTTGGAGCATTATTCGATGCCTTACGCCTCCCAAGAGTGGAATGAAGACATGGAGACTGTGACTACCGGCTCATAGTTCCTGAGTGTTCGCTGGGCACAGCCGCTCCTACTTGCTTCCCCGTCTTAATTCTCTGTTGCTGTGACCAAACACCGTGACTGAGACAGATTATAAGAGGAAGCATTTGATTGGCCTTAAGGTTTTTCAGAGGTTTAGAGTTCATGATGATGGAGCAAAAAGCGTGGTGGCAGGAACAGCTGAGAGCTCACTTCTTGATTCACAAGCAAGAGAGAGCTCTGGGGATAGTGGGGGCTATTCCTTATCTTTAGTCTCCGGTCTCCTGTTTAGGAACAGTTGTGAACTAGTTATAAACTAGTGTGATCCCATTTAATTTCAAGAGTATCTTCTCATCAGAGTCTGGATGTGCAGAACTGACACTTTCTTGTGGTGTCCTAAGTCGACTTTCTGGTTTTTGTGATGAACGCCATGATCCAAAGCAACTCAGGGAATCAAATGGCCTACTTCAGTGCACACTTGTAGGAAGCAGCCCATTACTGAGGGAATGTCAGGGCAAGAACCTGGAGCAGAAGCCAGAGGGACTCTTCTTACTCCCTGCCTGCCTCACTGATAATTAGCCTTTTTGTATAGACCGGGGCCACCTGCCTGAGAAACGGCTCTGTCTGCAGTGGGCTGCCCCCTTCCCCATTAATCAGTAATCAAGACAATTCCCCCACCCGGTACATGGGCATAGGCCAATGTGATCTGGGTAATCCCTCAGGTGAGGCTCCTTCTTCCCAGGTGACTCTAGGCTGTGTCACACTGGCAGTAAAAACTGAGCAGCACAGTCTCCCGGCAGACGTAAGGAAGGCAGAGAAGAAAGTCACCAGACCTCGCTGTTACAGCTCACGCACAACTGTGGAAAAGGGAGGACAGTCATTGGTCACCTCTAGTGCCATCACTAGCATAGTTGAACTGACAAGTGTCTGGGGCTAGAGTCCAGATCCCTGGTGCTGGCTTCATTGTTCTGTCTGTCTGTCCTTTCTGTCCCTATTTGTCCTCATCCCTGATCACATATATTTTGTGATTATCTCTGGTTCTAGCATCCTTGTAAACCAAGATTCTCCCCCCTCACCCCTATCTAAGTCTCTTTCCAAGCCCACATGAAAATTCTGTAAGCAAGTAGCTAGAAACGACTATTCATTTGTTTTAACGCTGGCGGGGGAGCTTTGGTGAGGCTCTCCCAGTTAGCAGATGACACCCTGTGTGGGTAAATCAAGCTTACCTCCTGCTCCTAGGAAGCTTCCTCCCTGGCTCCCCTTCTGAAAGCTGGTCCATCATCCTTCCAAAATCTGAAGCAATGGGGGTTTCTGTCAACACTATCCTCTCTTAAGCAACCATCTAATCCTGAAGGTTCTGCCAAGGTTTTCTTCCCTTTCTCTCCACTCTTGTTCTCGATGTCTCCCAATTGTCTCTTCTAGCTCTCAGTTTTCTTCACACTGGCCATCTGACCCAGAGACACTGTATTGTGGAATATTATTTTAACTATGCAAAGAAATGGCATGTTTATTTATGCTGCAGAATATTACTTGAACTGTCTAAAGGTGTGTTACATTTGTTTATGCATATGTTTAGTTATGTAAAGATGTGTTACATTTGTTTTACCTTGCCTGCCTAAGGCACCCGATTGGCCTAATAAAAAGCTGAGCAGCCAATAGTTAGGCAGAAGAGGGATAGGTGGGGCTGGTGGGCAGAGAGACTAAGTAGGAGGAGAAATCTAGGCTCAAGAAGAACAAGCGAAGAGGAAGAATAGAGAGAATGAGGGAGAAAGAGAGTCTGGTCACGTCTGGGGCCAGAAACCAGGCAGCCACAAGTCAGACATAAGAAACAGTGAAAGTAAGACACACAGAAGAAAGAAAGGTAAAAAATGCTTGAGCAAAACAGGTGAAGAGAAAAAGGTTAAGTTACAAGAGCTAGCAAGAAAAGAATCTAAGCTAAGGACAAGCTTAGACTCTTTGCTACAAAGCTGCTTTTATCTATTAGAGAGTTGGTTTGACTGGCATGCCAATGACATTCACAAATTACCCAGCGTTGACGGAAGAATATCTGAATTCCAAAATTGGGCATATAACTCATATAATCCCCAATCAAACCCCAGACTTATTAACTTTCTATATTGCCTGTTCAGAATTGGTCAAATTTCGTTTGTAGTTCAGGCAGTAGAGTTACTTTTAGAGTTGCATTGAGGAAGGCAAGTGCTTGGCTTTCAGTAGTCTGGGTCTGGTTGGAGAGGTACACAGTCGTGGGAGATGTCATCATATGTCATATGTCACATGACATCATATTGTCAGATGATACCACGAGCTCTTTCGGCAAAAGGCAGAGGCTGTGAATGAGAATGCAGCTGAAGACGGAATAAGAATTAGCCAGTCAGGTTGGCATTAAGATCGGGGACAGGGACTGGGCATCTAAGGCAGGAACAACCGTGGAAGTAACTGCTCAAACATCAGCGATACTCTGCAGACACTGCATCATGTAGTCGAGTGGGTTGGAGCAGAGGCTGTGTGGGAAAACACAGTTGAAGATGACGCTGACCCCATGAGAACCACAGCACCAGGAAGATCTCCCTGGGCCTAGCATTCTGCTTAGCAGCTCTTCTAGATCCTTCTCTTTACCTGCCAGAAAGACCATGGTTCTGATGTTCTGTTCTGACATGCAACAGTGATTAACTCACACATCACAGGAAAGCAGCAAGTGGTTTCAGCACAGCGCAGCTGTGCTTGCTCAGACCAGGTTTTCCTAGGCAGGGAAAGCCAAAGGAACATATGACACCAGAACAATAGGAAGTGAGAAAGTCCTCCATTCTACTGGGCCTTAGGCCTGGGGCCTTGCTGCTTTAGTCTAAGAAAATTAAAAATGGGATTCTCCCCGGGGGCTCCTTCTTCAGGGAGTCCAGCTTTCGACCAGCTCCTGACTCATGCCGGGTACACACATCCCTCTGTCCACATTCACTGCCCCCCCTGGCTCAGAATGCCACTTCTCTTGGCCTTTCCTTATCCCCTGACATCATTTCTGGTCTGCAATTTTGAATTTTCTCTTTTGCTATTACCCAAGCCAGCCTTTAGCCTTGCTGAGTGGCCTGGAAGGGTAGCCTGAGCTGTCCTCTGACATCCAGGCCATTGTGTTGTTAGTGTTTGGACTGCAAAGCTTCTCACATTTAGAGAGAGCTGAAGAATTATTTTTTTTTCTCTCTAGAATCCTTTATTTTACCTGTGGGTTTCTTTTTCTTTTCTTTTTATACAGAATATGAGATATTCCTTCAGGATCACAGCTGTTATACAATAGGGGAATGCAGTATTAATTACATTCTTGTTTTTACAGGGATGGTAACAAAATTTTAGCTGCATAATGGCAAAGCTGGTTTTCATAGCTCAAGGTGCATCACTTCATGGGGATAAACATACAAGGGCCTATGGGCATGTGTCCTGGCTTTTGAAATCTGGTATCTTTCAGTAACACGCTCCATTTTTTGTATGATCTGTGATGCTGGGCATGGGACTCGGTGAATTGTATTTCTCAGATTCCTTTGCTGGTGGGAGACAGCAGAAAGGCTTGACACTGACATAAGAAGAAGAAATAGAGTTTCTAATGTTTCTTTATTCTTGTTCATCTCTTCAGAGTCACTCAGGTGGCCTCAAGCCCCTTGGCTGCCACCAGCAGTTGAGTGTCACAATCTTTGTCAGGCAGTAGATAGGTCAGGCTGTAACCCTTTACAGGATAGATGTTGGACTCTTTTGATAATCAAGGCCTTGGCTAGGGTCATGCCCTTCCACAGTAATCTGAGCAAAGCTTTGAGACCTCCGAATTTCAACACTAGCTAAAATAGACTTTTATGTGTTCAGTGCTGGAAACCCCTGTCTCTTCCCACTTGGATGTCACTTCCTGTGAGTCCTGTTGGTGCCCCTCTCCCTTTTCATGCTGCAAATTATTCTCTGGGTTGCTGTAGTGGTCTCCTTTTATTCTTTCAGTCTTTGAAGCTATGTAAAACTAGTACTGTAGGTGGAGTTTTCTTTTCCAGACACCAGTCCCAAGTAACCACACAGAGGCTTATATTAATGACAAATGTTTAGTCAATAGCTCACGCTTATTACTAACTAGCTCTTGCAATTTAAATTCAGCATTTCTATTAATCTATGTATTGCAGCACATCTCATGGCTTTACCTGTCCTTTAGCATGTCTTGCTCCACCCTTCTTCACTGACTCCACTCTTCCTCCCAGCATTCTCCAGCATTTGGCTGTCCTACCGATGCTTCTTGCCCAGCTACTGGCCTGTCCATTCTTTATTAACCAATGAGAGCAATATATTCACAATGTACAGAATGATTATCCCACAGCACAGTCACAAATACTTCTTTAAGAAACCTATAATCTTCTTTTCTCTAGAGCAGAACTTGACTGGGACATCATGATCTTGAGTGTTGGTCTTTGAGGCAGGTCAGATTGGCAGAATTTAAAAAAAAAGCCAGCTACTGGCCTGTCCATTCTTTATTAACCAATGAGAGCAATATATTCACAATGTACAGAATGATTATCCCACAGCACAGTCACAAATACTTCTTTAAGAAACCTATAATCTTCTTTTCTCTAGAGCAGAACTTGACTGGGACATCATGATCTTGAGTGTTGGTCTTTGAGGCAGGTCAGATTGGCAGAGTTTAAAAAAAAAAAGGACTTGCTGCAAATCTTACCTATGTCATCATTTGGCACCTTGAGACTCTGCTGACAAGCTCGTCTTTCAGTATACATAGTGATTTGGATATGAAGAGTTCTTCTCTCTCCACTCCCCACGGCCCTGCAAATGCTTGTGTGTTGAAGGCCTGGTCCTCAACTGGCTGCATTCTTTATGAAGGTGATCGGACAGGAGCAAACTTATTTCATTCATGGCTTAATCCACTGATCGGTTCCTGCTGAACTGGAATACTAAGAGATGAGCCTTGGCTAGGGTTAAGAAGCAGCTCATTGGGATGCACTTCTATCCTCTCTCACTCTTTCTCTGCTTCCTGTCCACCGTTCCACTGTGGTACACTCTCTCACGATAGGCCCAGAGACAGGGAACCAAGTAGCAGTGAACTCTAAATTCTAGCCAACAAAGAAAGATAGATTCTGACTTCATTGGATCATCTGTCTTTTCTGTCATCATGACCTCATGTCTTTCAGGTAGAGGTTCTTGTTCTTAGAGAAGAGGAATGACTCTTTCAGGTGTCCCTCTGCCCTTTTCAAAGATGAAACTGAGACTGTTGCCTGGTCACTTTGAATATTCCAGGCACGTGACCAATTAAGCAAAGGACTACAAAATGTTTGGATAGCTACTCCACAATGAGGGCTCCCTTTTAAAGGGCCAGGTTGGATTTTCTGTTTTGTAGGCAATATGGTCTCTGTCATAACTGTTCATGGCAGCTGTTCGCTCAACACTGTGAAAACAGGCACAGACAGTACATAAGTAAACAAATGTGGCTCTGTTTTAAGGATGAATTAGGTGTGAAATTGGGCACTGGCTCTCAGTATCTTGGTTTTAGCTCCTGGTTTATAGACAAGTAACCAGAAATTACAGAGCATAGAGATAGTCATGAAATGCATGAATATTCAGTTATACAAATAGATATATGAGAGACCCTACCAAAAATGTTTCTTACAAAAGGATAAATTAAATTTTATAGATTTGTATGAAAATGTCACCATAAAACTCATTAGTTTATACAATTAATTTATGTTGCAGGGGGAGGGCCCGCTTGTTCATCTTGGCCACCTGGCTAGCTTAGCCCCAAAATAACCACACAGAAACTCTATTAATTAAATCATTGCTTAGCCCATTAGCTCTAGTTTTTTATTGGCTAGTTCTTACATCATAATTTAACCCATTTCTAATAATCTGTGCATCGCCACACAGCAGTGGCTTAACAGGTAAAATTGCAAGCATCTGTCTCTGGTGGATCCATGGCGTCTCTCTGACTCTACTTTTCTTCCTCCCAGAATTCAGTTCTGTCTTCTCCGCCTACCTAAGTTCTGCCCTAAAATATTCTGAAAGTATTGTGATATATTAAAAAGATATCTAAGAAGCTTATTAAAAAAATTCAATATGACCAGGTGGTGGTAGGACACACTTTTAATTCCAGCACTTGGGGAGGCAGAGGCAGGTGGATCTCTTTAAGTTTGAGGCCAACCTAGTCTACAAAGCAAGTTCCAGGACAGCTAGGGCTACACAGAGAAACCCTGTCTCAAAGATAAACAATCAAACAAACAAACAAACAAAAAATGAAAAGCAGAACAACAGCAACACCAACGAAGAAATTCAATATGTAGTGTGGGGAGCACAAGAAGACCAGCGTGTGTGAAGTCGTGAGTGAAACTGCAGGGTTTGGCACAGCTGCGTCAGGGACTCCACAGCCTCAGCGCTGTGGGCAAAGGGAAACACCTCTTTCCCTGATCTGAGGTGAGGATCAGAGGGAAGGCAAAGGCATCCTCCATGTGTGGATATTGACAGAGTGTATAGAAAATATTCACCATAATTTTCTCCCCATTGGATACTTGTGGTCTGATGACTTCTCTACATAGATTACTTTTACCGGGTTTAGGCAAACCTACTCCTTGTTCAGCTGTATGCAATAAACCCCTCTCCTTGTTCCACTGTGTGAAATAACCTCCCCCTTGTTGACTGTATATAATAAGCACCGAGCTTCCAAATGCTTCAATTTCTCCATCAGAGATCCCGGTCTGCCCTATCCCAGCTTTCCTTTCTGTGTGTCTGTCTGTGTTTGTCTTCTCTTCATTCCCTCACCATCCCAGTTAGGACTGTCCCCAGAGCCATGCTGGATGCTGCAGTGTAGAGGTTCACTTATAAAAAGCTGGATTATGAAGGAAGATTGAACACAGGCTGGGAATCTCACATGGTGTTTGAGAGTTAAGCATCTCTTGGACATAATAATAGTACTGTTTAAAAACCAAAGTCCACAGCCTTACACCTGGTAGGAGGTACTTAGAAGGAAATATTCTTATTTCATGGATTTGGTTTAATACGGCCTTATAAGAGAACTATGTGGATATGTGATGGGGGGGATGGGATGAACGAAAAACAAGAGCTGGCGTTGACGTTCACTGAAACAGATTCTTGGGCACTGAGGTTTTGTTTTGCTGTTTTCTCTGCTTTTGTCTTTAAAAATTTTTTCAAAAGGAGGAGTGAAAAATAGCAAAGCCAACTGTAGCTCAACGAAAAGCTTGGAGATATTCCCAGACCGATATTTCTATTACTTTGCTCTTTTATCATTTAAATTTTCACAGGATGAAAAGCACTTTAAGACTCAATTCTAAAACTATACCGCTTCATCACTTCTGCCCAAATCCAGTTTCAGATGGACCTAAGTTCTTGGGTAGGTGATCGCAGCAGGCGGTGTTTTTGGCCAGGTTCTCCCGAGGTGTGTGTGCCGGGTATAAGTGAGTGTGCGAGAGGACCCGGACGCCCACTTTCTTCCCTGATTCTTTCCAGCAGATGTGAGGACTGAAACGTCCATTTTCTTCCTTTCTCTTTTTTTTCTTTTTGGTTTTTCGAGACAGGGTTTCTCTGTGGTTTTGGAGCCTGTCCTGGAATTAGCTCTTGTAGACCAGGCTGGTCTCTAACTCACAGAGATCCGCCTGCCCCTGCCTCCCGAGTGCTGGGATTAAAGGCGTGCGCCACCTCCGCCCAGCTTCCCTTTTCTTTTTGAACGTTAGTCACACGAGCTGTGCCTTGAACGGTTTCGTGACCAGTCATGCCTAACATCACCCTCAAGGACCTTCTCCCTGACACAACTACCTGAGATCATACTCCCGTACATCCATGCCATGGCCCACATTCCGAGTTCTGCTTCCTGTTGCCCCATGCTCCTCAGATAGGGAGTGTATGTCTCTGGAACCTCTCTACGCACTACTTTTAGGGGCTCGTAAATTTACAACACATGAATGACTTGACTTAGATCTCAGACCTATGCTCTGAGTTCAAAACGTGCCAAACTTTAGTACAAAACCAGAATTTTTGTGCAAAGCCAGAGAAGATAATGAGAAATAGACACTATACTGAGTTTAGCATCCCTGAATGTCCTTCAGAAGAACTGTCTGCTTCAATAGATGGGTGAGTCCTGTTGAGGCTTCCCTACCATTTGCCTTCACCTCTCCCTGAGACAGGCGAGCATAGGGAATAGCTTAGCCATCTGGGATTCTCTTTGAAATGGGCTATGCACACACTGCAGCCTTTGTGTATGTGCACAGCCTTTACCTAACAATGTACCTAGCAACCTATTAGCAGTATAGAAAACCAACTCCCTCCATCACACTGCGTGCATACCCTTTCTTAACTATGGAATACGTTTCTAGCTAAGGCTTCTGCTGCTGCAAAAGAAACACCATAATCATGGCATCTCTTATAAAAGAAAACATTTAATTGAGGCTTGCTTACAGTTTCAGAGGTTTAGTCCATTATCACCACGTTGGGAAACACAGTGGCATGCTGGCAGGCATGGCGCTGGAGGAGGAACTGAGAGTCTTACGTTTTTGAGAGGTCTGCATGCCTACCCATAGAGTGACACTTTCTCCAACGAGGCCACACCTACTCCAACAAAGCCACACCCACAAATAGTGCCACTCCCTATGGGAGCCATTTTCTTTCAACCTCACAAACAAGTTTCTCTTTCCTTTAATGACCAGGCCTGAACTGGTTTTAGTTGCTTGCACAATAAGGCTAATTATGCCTTCAGAGTGAACTCTTAGGGACAATCTCCTTCTTGGCATATCACACCTATCTATAATTGGGCATGCACATGATTAATACTCAGATGCGCTTTGGGGCATGCGCCATGGAGAAATAGTTATATAATTTAATTGATCAGTCAAAACGAGGACTCCAGGTGCTATTCTGCTTAGCAAGCAAACTTCTCCTTCTCTTGAAGGAGATACAAATTATGATGTCCTTGAAGCCCAGTGGTGGTGGCGCACGCCTTTAATCCCAGCACTCTTGAGGCAGAGGCAGGCAGATCTCTGTGAGTTCGAGGCCAGCCTGGTCTACAAGAGCTAGTTCCAGGATAGGCTCCATAGCTACAGAGAAACCTTGCTCAAAAAAAACCAAAAGAAAAAAAAATTACGAATTATGTCCTTGAAGCCTTCACTCCCGTGGCCTGTTGTCGATCCTGACAGTGTATTCCTTTTCAGTCTGTGCTCTTGCTTTGAATGAAGTATTCCTGCTACATTGCAAATCTGTGTGCACCCTGCTTTCATTCTTGAATAAAAACCCAGGAACACCTGGTCCAAACTCTGACCCTGGTAACAGCAACACTCAGAGTTTTGGTCTGACTGAAGTCCCCACTGCTCATCAGGTTCTGAGCCCCAGAGCCACTGCTCTCCCTTTCTTCTCAGGGCCTGCCTCAGCGCAGCTGGGCGCACAGGGGCCTTGCATTTCCCCTAGGAAAGGTGCACGCTGTTATTTGTACACACACAGAAGAGAAGAGATTTTTGTCTTTAATCCTGCTCGCTCAGGCATCCCCTATTCTAGGTCACTCCTAAAGCTGAAAGCTCATCGGCTTTTCCAGAGCTTATGAAAATGCTTAAGGCCTGTAGAGCCAAAGAAAAAGATTGGCTTCACACAAACAAAACTGCAAGGCTGGAAAACACCAATGTTAAATTAAATTTTTCCAAAAGAAAAGCCAACTGAAATAGCACACATATATTACATGTAAAATGAAAACATGGGTAGATTCATCCTGTTTAATACAGTGTAAGGTGGGGCCTTCAAATGTAAGAGTTCAGGCCCTAAATGGGTTAGAATGTGGCCTTAAGATTTGCAGAAGTGTTTAGATCCTGGAGTGGGCATAGGTCACACTGATGGCCCATCAGGCTAGCTGCCTTGACAGCAACCTCAAAAGAATGATATACTCGGTCCTGTGAATTTATGATTATCTTTCCTGGTCCGTTTCTTTTCTTTTCTTTCTTTTTTTTCTACTCAAGGAAGTAAGTTGCATTCAGAAGAATGGGGTTCCAGAAGCCTGAGGTAATGTAGTTTTAAGGTTAGCAGCACCTTGTCCATGAAGGCATCTCAGAGCAAAAGTCTCGTCACTCTCTCCAGAGTCAAGACAGAAAGAAAATTTCACCCTCCTATCCTAGCACAATCCTCTCACCTCTCCACATCGAACCAAAAGGCAGCCCAATCAGCTTTAGATTTCAAATCAAACTCCTTGTCTTTGCTAAGATGGCATTCACATTCTATAGATCCAGGACTCTACCCAGACCTGGAGAGCCTTGAATCCAGGACCTGAAGCCCAAAGTGCTGTACTCTGTCTCCCTTTGTGTCCCACCAAGTGATGAGCTAGCTGTGCTGTGTAAGAAGAGGAAAGCAGTGACCCAAAAGTGTCTGGAGTCTTCTTTCTTGAATGGTAACCTACTACTCCCTTTGTGCAGGTCCTTGGTTGATGATACATACGTAACCTTTATCGCGCAGACCTCTCTTGGTCCTTACTCTGCAAGTCACATGTTTGTTTCAGTGCACCAGTTTAGGTTGCCCTCAAAATAAGCTTGTTTGGGGTCCACACTCTCCATTTCCTTGAGGCTTTGGAATCCACCACGGGTAGAAGCCATACTCTACTGCTTATTTGACTGTGTGTTAAGTCCCTCACTCTTTCTGAGTGTAAGTGTCTATTATAAATGGTGGTTCTAACTGTCCTGACAGCCACTGCAGGTTAGTTGATAAACACATGGGAGTCAGTGGTTGCTAGCAGTTATGTATGATTCTGGATTCTCCTCATCCACATCCAACCTACAGTATTGTCTTCACTAGGGTTACCATGTGCTGGGAAAATGCCATTTATTTAAAAAGCCAAGCTGATTTTACCCTAAGACCTCTCTAATAACAAAGATGAAAGTCATTTCCATACACACGCGCAGTGGTTAAGTAGGCAGGGGTAAGCTACAGGTACTGTAATCGCTAGGGGGCATGGACTGTGAGGTGATGTGGGTTAATTACAACATAGAAGGAGAGGCCTGAGGCAGTAAACTCCAGAGGAGCAGGACTAAGCCAGCGATGTAGGCCACAGCAGGCCTGAAGCTCCATGGGAGTGGGATTGAGTCAGACACCTAGGCTAGAGCAGACCTGAGGCAATGAACTCCACAGGAGCAGGACTGATCCAGAAACCTAGGCCAGAGCAGGCCTGAAGTGGCAAGCTCCACGGGAGCGGGATTGAGCTAGTGACCTAGGCCAGAGCAGGCCTGGGATGGTGAACTCCATGGGAGCAGAAGCTGGTTCAGACTAGGGACATTTGCAGAAGCAGAACTGGGCCAGTGACCTCAGCCAGAGCTGGCCTGAGACAGCAAGCTCCGTGGAAGCAGGAACAAATCCAGACCAGGGACATTTGCAGTGGCAGGACTGAGCAAGCAACCTGGGCTGGAGCAGACCTGAGACAGTGAACTCCACAGGAGCAGGTACAAGGGAGCAACTGCTGAGCAAGTGGGCCAGAGCCAGAGACCACTGTGGGTCCAGGGGTGAATTTGGGACCTTCAAGGGAGTAGACTGAGCCAGGACCCCTGCAGGTCTGGATGTGAGTCTGGGACCTTCCAGGAATTAGGCCTGAGCCAGGATCTCTATGGGTCTGGGAATGAGTCTGGGACCTCGAAGGAGTAGGCTTGAACCAGGACCTCTGTGAGTCTGGGCATCAGTCTGGGACCTCTGAGGGAATAGGCAGGAACCAGAAAACTCTATGGGTCTGGGCATGAGTCTGGGACCTCTGAGGGAGAAGGCCTGAGCCAGGTCCTCTGCCGGTCTAGGCACATACGAGTCTGGGACCCCCAAGGGAGAAGATCATAGCCAGAGACCTTTGCAGGACCAACCCCAAGTCATGAACCTCCGCAGAAGCAGATCCAGACCAGGGACATTTGCAGAAACAGGTCTGAGCTGGCAACCTAGGCCAGAGCAGGCCTGAGACAACAAACTCCACAGGAGCTGAGCAAACCCCAGGAACGGGATAATTGGAACCTTGACACTGACTGCACCACAAGAAGCAATCAGCTGAGCCTTGGATCCACTGGCGCCTAGAAGATTAATCTCCAGAGTCACAGACAGATCCAACCACACAAATTAGAGGAAAAAATGAGTAGTAGAAAAGGTAAGAACACATGCAATACCACAAAGAGCAACACAACACCAGTAAAATCTAGAGATCCTAAAACAACAAGACTTGAACAATCAAATATAGATGAAACAGAAGAAAATGACATAAAAAATAACTTCAGGAGAATATTTGAGACTCTTAAAGAGGAAATGAAAAATTCCCTCAAGAAATAGAGGAAAAGACAAACAAAAAATTGGAAGATATCAGTAAATCCTTTAAAGAAAAGAAAAAAGCAAAAAGCAATCAAACATCTGAAAGAAACTATTCAAGACTTGAAAACTGAAATAAATGCAATAAAGAAAAAATAAGCCTAGGGAATTATAGAAACAGAAATAATGAGAAAATGATCAGGAACCACAAATGCAAATATAAACAGCAGAATACAAGAGACAGAAGCAAGAATCTCAAGCACTGATGCTACAATAGAGGAAATAGACTCATCATTAAAGGAAAACAGTAAGTCTAACAAAGGCTTAACCCAAAATATCCAGGAAATATAGGACACCATGAAAAGAACAAACCTAAGAATAATAGGTATAGAAGAAAGAGAAGTTCAACTCAAAAGCACAGAAAATATATTTAACAAAATTATAGAAAAAAAACTTTCCCAACCTAAAGAAAGATATGCCTATGAAGATACAAGAAGCATACAGAACACCAAAAGACTGGATTAAAGAAAGTCCCCTCATCAAAACACTAAACATACAGAATAAAGAATATTAAGAACTACAAAGGAAAAAGCCCAAGTAACATATAAAGGCAGACCTAACAGAATTTCACCTGACTTCTCAATGGAGACAATGAAAGCCAGAAGGTCATCGTCAAGCATTATGCAGACATTAAGAGACCATGGATGCCAGCCCAGACTACTATACCCAGCAAAACTTTCAATCACCATAGAAGGACAAAACAATATATTCCATGACAAAACCAGATTCTACCAATACCTAACCACGAACTGAGACCTACACAAAGTTCTAGAAGGAAAACTCCAACCCAAGGAAGTTGTTACATCAACAAAAACACAGACAATTGATGATCTCACAGCAGCATACCCCAAAGAAGGGAAAAATACACAAACCAGCATCACCAACAATGAAAACTAAATTAACAGGAGAGAGCAATCACTGGACATTAATATCACGTAATATAAACGGACTCAACTCACCTATAAAGAGGCACAGGCTAACAGATTGGATACAAAAACAGAATCCATCCTTCTTCTGGATAAGAAACACACCTCAACCTCAAAGACAGATAACACCTCAGAGTAAAGCGTTGGGAAAAAATTTTCCAATGAAATGGAACTAAGAAACAAGCTGGTGTGGCTATTCTAATATCTAACAAAATAGACTTCAAGCTAAAATACATCAAAAGAGACAAAGAAGGATATTTTATATTAGTCACAGGAAAAAAATCCATCAAGAGGAAATCTCAGTTCTGAACATCTATGCCCCAAATATGTAAAAAAAAAAAAAAACACTTCTAAAGCTTAAATCATACATTAAACCCACCCACTAATAGTGGGTGACTTCAAAACTCCACTCTCACTACTGGACAGGTCAATCAGACAAAAAATAAACAAAAAAGTAATGGAACTAACAGATGTTTTAACTCAAATGGACTTAACAGATATCTATAGAATAGTCCGTCCAAACAGGAAAGAATATACCTTCTTCTCAGCACCTCATGGAACCTTCTCAAAAATTGACCACATACTCAGTTACAAAACAAACCTCAACAGATACAATATAAAAAAACCCTGGAATAATACCATGTGTTTTATCAGATCATCATGGCTTAAAACTAGAATTCAACAGCAATACTAATTCCAGAAAACCCATAAACACGTAGAAATTAAACAGTGCTCACCTGAATCATCTATGGGTCAAGGAAGAAATAAAGGGAGAAATTAAAGACTTCCTAAAATTCAATGAAAATGACCACACAACATACCCAAATTTATAAGACGCAATGAAAGCAGTGTTAAGAGGAAAGTTCATAGCACTAAATGCCTACATAAAGAAGCTGAAAAAAATCCCACCCTAGTGAATTAACAGAACATTTGAAAAATTTAGAAAAAAAAGCAGCAGACTCACCTAAGAGAACTAGATGGCAGGAAATAATCAAATTGAGAGCTGAAATCAACAAAATAGAACCAAAGAAAACAATACAAAGGATCAATGAGACAAAGAGTTGATTCTTTGAGAAAATCAACAAAATAGATAAACCTTTATCCAAACTAACCACAGGGCAGAGAGAGAATATCCACATTAACAAAATAAGAAATGAAAAGGGGGACATAACAACAGGCCTAGAGGAAATCCAGAAAATCATCAAGTCATATTTTGATTTGCATTTCTCTGACAGCTAAGGATGTGTCTTTCAGCCATTTTCTAAGCTAATTATTTGTAAAGCAAGGCCCTCAGGCGTTGCCAATGCTATTGTTCTTTGTGCCAGCAGAGGAGAGTTTGATTTCCAAATTCTCCAGAGATACCCTCTCCTAGATGCCCATGACATTTTCACACATGTATTTTTGAGTGGTTGCATCTAACTTTGGAGTTTGAAGAATCTGGAATTTGGCCACTTAGTGCCAAGTTCCACTTCTCAGTTATGATCTCTGTTCAGTACTTTAGCTCCTTGTGCCTCAGCATCCTTGGGTGTAAAATAGGAAGGAAAACAATACCTCCTAGAGTGTGGTTAAAGATTACAGGAGTTTGGTTGGTTCTGCTTCATGTAAGCACATTATTCTTTCAGGAAAATCATAATTTTAGACAGATATAGGCAATGTGTGAATTGTCATGAAGTCAGCCATTGTTTTACTTCTTACAATTTCAATGAGGATGGATGGCTTGGTGGTTAGGAGTTGTTCATGCTGGTGCAGAGGACCAGGGCTCATTTCTCAGCACCCTCATGGTGCACCAGGGCTCAGTTCTCAGAACCCTCATGGTGGTCTAAAACCACTGGAAATCCAGTTTCAGAGGCTCTAACACCCTCTTCTGGCCTCCATGGGTACTGCATGTGCATGCGCGCGCGCGCGCACACGCGCGCACACACACACACACACACACACACACACACACACACACACACACGGAGAATCTCTATGAGTTTGAGGCCTGCCTAGTCTACAGAGTGAATTCCAGATCAGCCAAGGTTACACAAAGAAACCGTGTCTCAAAAAACACAAATAAATAAATTTAAATTTAGTGAGGAAATACTTCACATGTTTTAGATTAGACTGCCAACTCTCATGATTCAATAGTCTCCTCTTAAAAATTCAAATAAGCCTTAATTCATAAGAGACAAATGTGCAGCTGAAGACTCCAGTTTGTCTTTATGTGTGGACTCAAGAATATGGTGTCCCAGGGAGGAAGTGTGCTTCTGTTTTCTGATACTTCCTCCTAGGTAGGCAGCTACTGCCTCTGCCTCCTGTCACATGACCTTGTAACCTTGGTGCTTCCCATGAAGCTGGCCTCATGGGCACCCTGCTACCTCTCAGTTGTTCCCCTGAAAGCAGGCAGCATCTGAGTGGCAGCTCATCTTCCCAACACTCCCTTGTCCTGGTCACCATCCTACCACTCCCTGCTCCTGGTCACCATCACAACACTCCCTGCCCCTGGTCACCATCCCAACACTCCCTGCCC
>NC_022016.1:69483847-69485864 GCF_000317375.1 Microtus ochrogaster
AGTTCAATAGATTCTGATTCATTGCTGTTCCCACTTTAATAGATACCCTTCTTGTCAGCATGTCATGGGTTAACGTGGTTTTCTTTCTCCCTGTGGTTCATGTCAAGGCCACAGGGGACAGGCGCTTGCCCCTTGCCCTCATCAGTTCTGGGAGTTCTGATCCACTGCAGAGAGGCAACTTTAATTCTTCACTCTATCTTACTCCCAGGAGGATGGCCAGGTTCATTATCTAGTGTCTTCTCGATTTGGAAAATGATTTGAAGCTTTCAACAAGGCCAGGGGATGACCTCTCTGTAAAATTCAGGAGACCGAGGCAAACCATCCGTTGCTGTGGATACCACTGGATGGAGCTGCGTAGCAAAGCTCTCCTCTCACCAGAGAAATCTTTACAAATCCTTGTGTCTCTAACTCTCTCAACTTTATATATATTTTGGCTGTGGTTTCATTCTGCTCTGTACCCTATTAGTCAAAACAGAGGTGGGAAAGATAGCTTTTTAAGATCATGACTTTTTTTGAAAGAATAATTGGGAACAATAAGCCACAGATTTCAATTTCTCTGTTTTTGTTCCCTTCTTTCTATCTTATCCTACCAGCAAAAGGAGAAACATTTCTGTCAGTCTCTCCTCTTAAAATGCTTGGAAGAATGCCAGAGAAGACTCGCCTACACAGAAGCAATCAGAAATTATTAAATGATAGCTGGGTCTGATTCGGGTAAGAAGAGGTCAGAAATCCCAGCTCAGTTTCAACCTATTTTCTTGGATGATTGTTTCAGTTAACTGCTGGGAAAGGCTGCCCCTGTCTAGCCTTAGAGGCTTGCTTTAAATCTTTTCAAATGGATAGCTGCAGGATCTCAGAATTAACAGCGGCTTTGCTGAGAGAAAGCAAGCCCTAATGTTTTAACTGCAAGACTAATTAGGAATATGGATTTATATTAATGGAAGCCATAGGTTTGCTGAGGGACTGTAGGGCGTTTCCTTAAACAAGAATGACTCAGTCAGAAATTCTTGCATTTCACTAGCGTAACCCTGGTCTTCTTCCTTTACCCCCTTAAAACCAGTGCCAACCGCTGGTTAATTAACGGCTGTGAAGGAGGATGTTTGCACAGGTGAATATTTGGTGTGGATGGGGTGTGGGAACGCACGTGCTTTTTAAACAAAATTCAGGTAGATGTGTGATCCTTCTATACCTTCTGAAGAACAGCTCGATAGAATACATCTTGGCCTTTAAATGATGTGCCCTAAGGAACAACCAGCACTCCAGATGCTCCACGGTGCAGTCTTTGCTAAGTCATCCTTTGCACGTCTGGTAGAACTTCGTGAAATTCCTTCAAATTGAAATATGACTTTGTATCTAGCATTACAGAAAATGTCTAAAGGAACGCAGGCATGGAGAATGAGGTAGTTAAATTAGTTCCCTGTTTGTTTTAAACTCTATGTAAGAAGGGGGTTTTAAATTTTACTTTTTTATTTTCTCTATGTGAATGCATGTGGCATACGTGCACGTGTGTGTGTGTGTGTGTGGTGTTGGTGTAGAGCCAAGAGGAGGCCGGCGGGTGTTCTGTTATACCATTCTCGGCATAATTACCTCAGGACTGGGTTTCTCACTGAACCAGGAGCTAGGCTGGTAGCTACCAAGCCTCACCAATTCCCCGTTTCTATCCACCACGACATTGCAGTCACAGGTGTGTATGTGACCATGTCCAGGCTGTACATGGGTTCTGGGGATTTGAAATCGTGTCCTCATGTTTATGCAGCAAGTGCTCTTACCACTGAGCTGTCTCTCCACCTCATTTTAACAGTGGTTAATGCTGAGTAGTAGAAGTCTGAGTAACTTACCCAAGTCTACCCTGTTTCCTACTTTTCCATGATGGGTTTGAATTCTGAGCGTTTGAAAAGAAAATAGTAAGTAGATTTTACTTTTGGTTGTGAGCCTAGCCTTTGATTACTGAGCCATCTTTCCACATAGAAGCTAGTTCTAAGAGGCAAATTCATAGCTTTGAGTACCTATGAGAGAGAGA
>NC_022016.1:69485964-69492353 GCF_000317375.1 Microtus ochrogaster
AGAGAGAGAGAGAGAGAGAGAGAGAGAGAGAGAGAGAGAGAGAGAGAGAGAGAGAGAGAGAGATCCTACTAGCAACTTAATAGCACACCCGAAAAAAAAAAAAAGCTTTAACAAGACCTTGTCAATAGCTATCGCCCAACAGGAAATTAGCAGAGATTGTCTTTTTTTTTTCTTTTGGTCATTCTAGTTATTTAATGACTTTAAATGATCTATGTAACTTTTTAAAAAAAGTTATTTTAGAGCTAGAGAGAGCTCAACTTCCATGAGCACAAACTGCTCTTACAGAGGACTCTCAGTTTTCAGCACCCACACTGGGCAGTTCACAACTGTGGAACCCCCAAGGGATCCAATGCCCTCTTCTGACCTTTTCATGCATGTGCACACACTTTAGTTAAAAACAACAGAAACAATACTTTTATTAGAAAGAAGAAGCAAATGGAAAATTACAGCACGACTACCCCTCAGGAAGACAGATCTGCTGCAAGTTGTCCTGAGGAGATATGAGAAGTAATTACAATTTGGTCACTTTAATGAAATAATATATTTTTCCCTCCCAGAATTCCTGCCTCCTAGTGTTTTTGACATGGGTCATCATGAGCTCTTGACATATCTCTTAAACTATCTCAGTCCTGAATTAGAAAGACATAATTTTCCATTTTCTTCCTTCCTGCCTTTTTTTTTTTTTGAATGCTGGCCAAAACCTAAGCATGCTCCTCCCCAACCCTCCCCATACTTTGGGTTCCTTATTCTCTCTCTCAAGCTCCCTGTCCGTTTTTGGCCATGAGACTGCTAATACTTTATGTGATTGACCTCCTTGCCTCACTCAAATGGCACAGGTTTCTCTCTTCTGTGTGTCCATCTTTCTTCTCTTGACAGCAGCTGAGATTTAGTTTGCCTGCCTTGGGGGTTTACCTTTTAAACTTTAATAAAATTGCCCCTGAGTTTCAAAATATAAAATAAACATCATTTTCATTAGAAATAAGAGGCAAAGGGAAAATTGGAAATTTAAAAAATAATAGATACAGAAAATCTTTAACCTTCCATTCCCCTGCGTTATATAAGTCAGTCTAAAAGGAAACGAATCTTCAATTTAACACGGTCCAGAGTCACAAAGAAGAGTCACTGAAGAATAACAATTGTTGAGCATATTTGGGCTGGAGAGATGACTCGGTGCTTAAGAGCATCGCTGTTCTTGCAGAGGACCCAAGTTTGTTGCCAGCAACTCCAAAGGTGGCTCACAAGCACCTGTAACCCCAGTCCCAGGGGATCTGATGCCTTCTTTTGACCTCTGTGGGGACCAGGTTCACATATGGTGCACAGTTGAGCATGCAGGGAAAACACTCATATGCATAAAATAACATAAATAAACCTAAAATGATTTTTTTTTTTTTGGTTTTTCGAGACAGGGTTTCTCTGCGGCTTTGGAGCCTGTCCTGGAACTAGCTCTGTAGACCAGGCTGGTCTCGAACTCGAAGAGATCCGCCTGCCTCTGCCTCCCGAGTGCTGGGACTAAAGGCGTGCGCCACCAACGCCTGGCCTAAAATGATTTTTAAAAAGTTGAGCCTCCTAGAAATCAAAGTACTACATTAACAGCAGATTTGGTTCTCCTTGTCGAGGTAGCCAGAGATTTCGTAAACTAAGCCATTCAGTGCAGAGCACTGGCAAGTTTGTGGCAGAACCTACACTAACATTTCCTCTGTTTTACGAACAGACTGATTTTAGTTAGAGCAATACCTTTTCCAGACTTCCTTTACCACTCACCATTTTACAGAAGAAAGAACAGGAAGAGGGACAGTGATGCCCTACGACGGCAGGGTCTGCTCTCCACCCCAGTACCTCTTTTCCTGCGAACTCAAGCACAGACAGTGATTAGAGGGTATGTCTCTTTATCATATTTGCTACAGAAAAAAATCAGAGCAATCTGATTGTCCAACTTTATATTATGGTTCAAAGAAAGCTGCTACACTTGTGCGTTATCCACAGTTGCTGAAGTCGTGCTGTGGAAGAGTATTGCGGGTTTGGGAAATTGTTCTTTATGAGGACTTAAATAAGATTAAAAATGGAATATCAGTTTTACAGCCTATCTGTAAAAATGTAAACAAATAAAATCCTGGCCAGACCACATACCCCTATATTAATATTAGTTACTTTTAGATGACAAGAACCTATCATTCATTTTTATTTTCCGATGTTTTCTGTATTGCACACTAGTGAGGCAATTAGAGAAACATTGCCGAAGTCCAACTGCACAGAAGCTGTAAATTAGCTGCAATTTATGACTAAATTCTTAGAAACCGTTCTGTAGAATCCTGGTTAGCTAATAATTATGTTCATTTTAAATAGCACTTATACATGCGAAGAAGAAAAGCTCCTAATTAAAATAAATGAATGTACCATGAGTGAAAATAATTGGGTGAGTCCTGGGTCAGTATCATAAATTTGTTATTTGTATGAATTGATATCGTCTACATCTCAATGGATTAGAAGGCACTCATTTCAAAAGCATGGAGGGGAAAGGGCATTTATAGATCAGGGAGCCTGAGAGAAAAATGTGCCCCAAAGTCATAGGGAACCTTGTGATGAGTGTCCAGAGAAAGATGGGTTTCAAAGGGGCCAGTTTCCTCTAAGGTTGGGCATCCTGCAGCAACTTTACACTTTCTAAGGAAGGCTACGGAACAGGAGTTAAGAGCACAGACCTCATCGAGTGAGCTGGATATTATGAGTGATGTTTCTATGAACATAGTTGAATAAGTGTCTTTGTGGTAAGATTGTGCATCCTTTGGGCATATGCCCAAGAGTGGTATTGCTGGGTCTTGAGGCAGACTGATTCCCAATTCTCTGAGAAACTGCCATACTGAGTGGCTGTACAAGTTTGCACTCCTATCAGCAATGGAGGATTGCTCCCCTGACTCCACATCCTCTCCAACATAAGCTGTCATCAGTGTTTTTGTTCTTAGCCATTCTGACAGGGGTGAGATGGTATCTTAAAGTTGTTTTGATTTGCATTTCCCCGACAACTAAGGATGTTGAACAAATCTTTAAGTGTATTTTGGCCATTAGAGAGGCTTCTGTTGAGAATCTGTTTAAATCTGTACCTCATTTTTCAATTGGATTATTTGGTATTTTGATGTCAGGCTTCTTGAGTTCTTTATACATTTTGGAGATCAGTCCTCTGTCAGATGTGGGGTTGGTGAAGATCTTTTCCCATTCTGTAGGCTGCCTTTTTGTCTTATTGACAGTGTTCTTTGCCATACAGAAGCTTTTCAGTTTCAGGAGGTCCTATTTATTAACTGTCGATTTCAGTGTCTGTGCTACTGGTGTTCTATTCAGGAAGTGGTCTCCTGTGCCAATGTGTTCAAGGCTACTTCTCTCTTTCTCTTCTATAAGGTTCAGCATAACTGGATTTATGTTGAGGTCTTTGATTTACTTGGACTTGAGTTTTGTGCAAGGTGATAGATATGGATCTATTTACATTTTTCTACATGCTAACATCCAGTTGTGCCAACACCATTTGTTGAAGATGCTTTCTTTTCTCCATTGTATAATTTTGGACTCTCTCTCTCTCTCTTCCTAAATTAACTCCTCTTCTCAACTTGTGGTTTCCTGATTTTGCATTAATGAAGTCTTCCTGAAAACAATACTCTCATAGATTCCTTTATTTTCTTCCCTTAAGTTTAATATGTAGTATTATCATGGTAAGATTTGAGATAAATAAGGGTTTTGTACTTAAATACTCTCTTTTTTGAGGAGAAATAAGGCTATCATGGAAAGGGAAATGGGAAAAGATACCTATAGGGCCGTTGTTCTCAACTTTTCTATTGTTGGCCACCCTTTAATACAGTTTTTCACATCATGGTGACTCCCAACAATAAACTTATTTTTGTTGCTACTTCATAGCTGTAATTTTGCTACTACTGTGAATCATAATGCAAATATCTGTGTTTTCCAATGATCATAGGGGACCCCTGTAAAAGAGACATTTTACCCCTAGACATGTCTCGACCCAGAGGTTGAGAGCTACTGTTATATGGTGATAAGAAGATGTAAATGAAGAAGTTTGGGACTGGAAAACGGATTCCTTTGTGGCTACCAATAATCACACAGTTTAAGTGTTAGGCACTCTTAGGTAGATACATGTCCCTGTTTGAAGGTCAGTTAGGGGAAACGGGATCGCTTTGGTCAGTGGTAAAGTTCTGGTGGAAGAGCAGAAAAGCAAGTTAATTAGTATTATAGGTATATAAAAAAGGCTAATTCATGTAGTAATTAGCACATGTAATATCTTGTTAAGTTTAAGAAGTATGGTGTGGTATATTATTTATGTAATCATAAATAATAAGAAAACCATTGATCTTTAGCACACCAGAGTGGAGAAACTAGGATGTTGTCATATACTTCAGAAGAAGTTAGGAGTACCTTAAATAGTATGCCCAGAGTGAAACAACATAAAACGACTGGTGTGAAATACATAGAAATAGAAATCTCAGGTATAAAAGAACATGGAGACTATTTTATTGTGTGTGTGTGTGTGTGTGTGTGTGTGTGTGTGTGTGTGTGTTTGCCTGCGAGTATGTCTGTGCACCATGTGTGCAGTGCCCATAGAGGCCAGAAGAGGGCATCAGATGCTCCTAAAGCTAGAGTTATGGACAATGTGAGCCATCAAACCCTGGTCCTCTGGAAGAGCAGTGACTGTTCTTAACCACTGAGCCATTTCTCTAGGCCCTGGATTTGCATCCTCTTACCACCCTGCTTTATTCTGAATCCAAGTAAATATTCTTGTTTTAAGGTCAGTATTTTTAGAGCATGACAGGGTTCAGGAGATAAGCTACAGTTAAAAAATGACGTTACAACAGTTTCAAAGACCATGACTTTTCTGTTTATTTTAGTTTGGCATCTGAAGCATTAAGTCTGCTATGCAACTCACTTAACTGCATTTAAATACTTCCAGTTAATCAGAACCAAAACTGCTGCATGACTTTCTAACATCTTTCTATGGTGCTCTTGTTGCATGTATTTCTCCTCATTAAAAATAATGAGACCACTTGTCTACTCCTAATTAGAGATTTAGCTACTGTTTTGCAAGGAGATAACAAAGCATTTCAAGATTAAATATCTATTTGCTAAAAATTAAGATACTTTTTTTACAAACACTATTTGGTGACTATCGTTTTACATAAGTGCCATCTTCTAATAGCACTTAAAACAGAACTCCTAAAAAGCTTTCTGCTATCTCATGACTAAAAGAGTTATTGGGTAGAGCCTCCATGATACGTCTCTGTGTTGTGGAACTGTTTGCTTGGGATTGAAACATTCCCCTCTGAAGGGAGGAGAGAGGCCCACAAGACTCAGGAAGCTCACAAAACCTGGAAGACTCTTGGGGCTCCTTTCCAAGGTGAAAGAAATGCTAAGTATTTGCTGAAAGGAATGGCACTCTGCTTGAGTGGTGTCATTGTCTAAAAGTTGTTCATGCTCCTGTGAGTCATTCCCCAATCCATGCTTCTGTAACCCCAATAAATTTCATTGCTTCGCCAAGTCAGCCTTGGGTAGAATCATTTCTTGAATCTGTTGCTGTCTTCCTGGATTGGAAGAGGTGGGGACACGGGATCTGATTGCATTCCATCACGAATTACTGACAGAGGAATTAAAACTTGCACTCTGTCTATGGGTACTAGATGTCACATAATGAAAGAAAGAGATGGTAGGTTTTCATGAATCCTATTGTGATATCGATATAAAATGTTCCTTTCTCCTGTATCAAAGTGATGGGACTAGGAAGATAGTGAATGACTAAGAGTTGATCTACTATTATTTCGTAATTTGATGTTACTGCTGGAAGATGGTGGAGACTTTGAGGTTGGAAGAAGTAGGTCTCTGTCTAATTCTCATGTTTTCTCCTTTTCAATACACAGGCTCAGAATCAAGAGTACCAAATGACCATGGCCAAATTCTGAAACTGTGCACCAAAACCAAACTGTTTATCCTTTAATTATTTTTTGGGGGGGGGTTGGTATTTGTCACAGGGATGGGAGGGATATCAAAAGAAATAATGATGTATAAGAAATCACAGTAACTCCCAAAGAGAAAGGAATCCAAATGAGAAATATTCATTCACAAAAAGCATACTCTAGAGAGGAAGGAAGAAGGTGGCTCAAACATGCCCACTGGATGCCTTCAGCTCAACCACACTGAATATGGCAGGTAGGTGCATGATTTCCGAAAGAGGCCGCATGCAGAGGGAAAACAGTAGCATAGAGTTGTTGTTTTTTTCTCCATGCTTTTTGAGGGTCCACGTATTTCTAGCCAGTTTTTCTTAAATTATCCCATCTAATTTTTTTTTTAACTACTGGGCTTTTATCTTTCTCTGTTCTATATACCTCTTTTCTTCTTACTCC
>NC_022016.1:69492453-69500802 GCF_000317375.1 Microtus ochrogaster
GCTGTGTGGCTGTGTGGCTGTGTGGCTGTGTGGCTGTGTGGCTGTGTGGCTGTGTGGCTGTGTGGCTGTGTGGCTGTGTGGCTGTGTGGCTGCCCCCTAGTGTGGTTTCCTCTCCTCCTTTTCTTGCTCCTTCTTCTTTGTCCCCTTCTATTTATTCTCTCTGCCTGTCATCCCCACCTATTTTTCTCTCCTGCCTAGCTATTAGGCATTCAGCTTTTTATTAGACCAATCAAGTGTTTTAGAGAGGTAAAGTAACACAGATTTACAGAGCTAACAAATGCAACATAAAAGAATGCAACATATTTTTGCACCATTAAACAAATATTCTACAGCATAAAGAAATTTAACACATTTTAAACTGATATTCCACAACAACACAGACCAGGGAAAAGAAGCAAAGAACTCTAAGATCAGACACTTGGCAAAAGGGTTGGTGTGGTGGTTTGAATGAGATGCCACCTATACGTCTTGAGAATTTGAAACCTTGATCCTCAATTAGTGGCTGTCTAGGGAGGATTAGGAGATATGGCCTAGCTGAAACTATGCCATGGGAGTGGAGCTTTGAGAAGTCAAAAGACTCCTATCATTTTGAATTAGCTCTCTTTCTGCTTCCTGTTTGTGGGTCAATAGGTGAACTCTCCAGTTTCATGCCTGCCTGCTGCCATGCTCCCCCACTGCGATGGTGATGGATTCTCATCCCTCTGGAATCATAAGTTCCAAAGAAACCCTTCCTTCTATAAATCGCCTTGGTCATGGTGTTTTATCACAGCAACGGAAATGTAACTAAGATAGTACAGAAGGAAAAAAAAATTCGGAAGAAGAGAGAGAGCCCCCTATGGACTCAGATTCTAATAATCTGAATCAGTAGTGTTTTAGATGAGAGGACTGTGCTGTGATCTATGCAGCACACACACGTTCAAGGAAAGCCCCCTATGGTGCTTCTGGGCTGGTACTGTGGGGTGTCTACCACTTAAGATTTTTTTTTTTCCATCAGAGACTTACACTTTTTTTTTTTTTAAATCTCAAAGTCACAATGTCCTCCCCATAGTTAAGCGAGGAAGCTAATCTAAGATGAAAGCATGGGCCCAGGAAACTGGCTGTGGCTTGCGCATTGGTTCAGAGCTATAGGTCTACATGATGGGAAGTGTGAACTGCAAAGAAGAGGGAAGTGGAGGGTGCTTTCATTTGGGAAACGTTGTGTGGCTGTGCTCTGGGAAGTTAAGGGGGACCAGTGGACAGGGATCACCAAGTACCCACATCTTGCCCAGCCCCCTCAGTGCGGATCACCTCCAGAGCCCTAGCAACATCTGGTGACTCCCTTTCAATAACTGGATGCAAAGACATCAAACTGATTGTGATAAAAGTTGAATTGAAGAGGTGATCAATGACTTCAAAGAAGATACAAATTGACATGTGAATAAAAGAAATAAATTCGTTCAAGATTTGGGTGAGATGTTTTCTGATGAGAAAGCCTGAAGGATTAAAAAAAAAAAAAGAATATCTTGGCAAAGGAATGCTCAATAAATGAAGTCCAGGAACTCAACATCATCTGCCATAAGGGAAATGCAATTCAAAAGTACATTGAGGTTTCATCTCACTTTAGTTTAGAGTGGATGTCATCGAGAAAACAAGAACCAATGCTCAGGAGGTTGGTAAAGACACAAGGACCCTAGTATCTTGCTGGTGGGAGTATAAATTCAACCAGCCACCATGGCAACCTGTATGGAGCTCCTTCAAGTAAAATAGAGTTCCTCCAAAATACAGCAATACCACCTCTGGGAATATACCCCAAGGAATTGAAGACAGCATGCCACAAAGCTATTACACGCTTGTGTTAGCCACAACACTGTCTGCAATAGCATATTAGGGAGCCAGCCCAAGTACCTGTCAGCAGGTGATTGGGCAAAGAAAATGTGGTGCATATATACAATAGGGTTCTATGCAGCTGTTTACAGAGTGCAGTCATCTTCAAGGAGATGGATGGAACTAAGTTGCAACAGATTAATGGAAGTCAGCAGAAAAGACAAGAGTAGAGTATATCTCTCATGGGTAAAATTTAAAGGGAGAGAGAAAACAGTATGTAAAACAAAATGCAAAAGGGTGATTATAAAGATAAGATGGAGGGAGAGGGAGGAAGAAAGACGGATGGGGAGAAAATGCACAAAACATCACGTATCTGTGAATGAAAATAGGGCAATAGCTGAACACAGTGATGCTCACCTCTGGTCCCATCTCTCAGGCAGTGGAGGCAGGAGGATTGAAAGTTCTAGGCCAGCCTGCACTCTGTAAGAAGATCCCATCTCAGAGACAAAATCAAAAACAGAAGAAAGTTATCACAACGAAACCCATTATTTTGTGTAGGTCACGCTGATAAAAGGTGACCAGTTTTTGGTGATTATAGTGAAGGAGTGGCTTTTCTTGTGTTGCGACAGGGTGAGACCCAGGAGAACGAGATAACCCCCGAAAGTTAGGATAGACGAAGTGGGAAAAGTGTAAGAGGAAAAACGGACGGTCCAAAAGAGAACAGGACGGAAATGGCTGGGTAATCGGTGTGGAAAAGTGCTTGAGGAGAAGACGCGCTGGCCTGAGATTAGTTAGTGTCAGGCGCTGTTGCTGGGATGCTCGATTCGGATCCAGGCCTGACAGGCTCACAGTCCCTGGACCTGAGCAAGAGTGGAACTTGAATAGCTGACATCTTGTGTGTATTCGGCTGCTAAAACACTGTTAAATGATGATGGTGTTAAGCAGAGCCGTAATTATGAGGCAGGGGACTTGTACTTACTGCCTTCTGAAGTTTAGCTCCCCCCGCCCCCACACCCCCTCCCGCAGCCTTCTGCTTTGTTTCCATCTAACATTGAAGCTGCAGCCTCTGATGCGAACTCCGTAAGGGGCGGGTGCTCCATGTTACAACACACAGCAGTGGCACGGTTCTTTCCCAATTCCGTCTAGGATGGCTAACTCACTGAACCACGGACCACCGCTGTGGCCTCTGGAGTGCTTTCAAGGAAGATCACTGTGTGGATGCTTTCCCGGAACCCCTCAGGCCTCCCTTCATCTCCTGCAATTCCTGTTATGTTGCTTGTAGGATTTGACAGCAGTGTGATCAAATGGACCTTGTTCTGCGAACGCATGATTCATTTCTGCTGGTCTTTTATGGGCTAGGCGCCACTGTGTGGTGTGTGGACACAGGGTGTTTGCTTTGAAATGAAGCTGATGATTCTGAGTAAGGCACTCAAAGGAGAAAAGATCTAGCTTTTGGAAACAGACACCTGTTTCGGGGACTACTTAGCTTGTATTTTTGACTTTTGATTTCATGTTTATGTCACGTACGTATGTTTATCTCACGAGTGTGTTCCAACTTCTTTTTCCTGAGGCCCCATGTTTGTTTGTTTATTTATTTATTTATTATAGATTTCTGCCTCCTCCCCGCCACCGCCTCCCGTTTCCCTCCCTCTCCCCCAATCAACTCCCCCTCCCTCAGCAGCCCGAAGAGCAGTCTTATGGGAAGTCCAAGGATCTCCCACCTCCTTCCAGGTCTAGTAAGGTGAGCATCTAAACAGCCTAGGCTCCCACAAAGCCAGTACGTGGAGTAGGATCAAAACCCAGTGCCATTGTTTTTGACTTCTCAGCAGCCCTCATTGTCCGCTAAGTTCAGTGAGTCCGGTTTTATCCCATGCTTTTTTTTTTTTTTAGACCCAGTCCTGCTAGGCCCCATGATTTGTAACCAAATTGGGCTGTGTGCATTGACTGATTTTGGTCCTTGGCTCAACTCTCCATTAAAGCTGTTCCTCTAATTCCAGTTTCCATTATTCCCATATAAGGACTATCCTGTTACAGCCCTGGTCGTGTTGACCCGAGGTTCAGACTTCACAGAAGCATCAGGTGACTGCTAGAAATCCAGTGGGGAACAACTCCTCAAGAGCCAAGCACAGAGCGTGGCCAGCTGTTGTTTTAGGCTGCTTGTATTAAAATGCATTTAAATTAACATTGAACCATATGTTCCTCTTATAAAGGTTAGGCATAAAGCAGGGGAGAAATTGGTTTCTCTTTGGAAAAATGAGGATTTGTCCCCAGGAGAAGAACATATAGATGCTGTATATAGAGAGTGATAGGTGGTTGTATATTATTTACTTAGGGATTATGGGATTAAACTATTTTGAATTGTGGGAATTTAATGGTTATCTACTCACAGTGTTTATACTTGAGCCTGGCTTAGTGGACGGCTAATTTCATGCTGCCTTGCCGTCCCTTTGAACACGAATTTAACTTCTTCATGGTAGACCTGAACCCACTCTTCACACACCTTCCAGCTCTCTCCCCCTTCTCTGTACTTTGATGTCTCACACACCCTCCTTAGAGGACAGCTAAATATAAACGCCCCCATTCATCTCTGCACACCACATGGACTGCACAGACACTGTAGCAGCCACCTCTCAGTTAGAGTTATATATAGAACTGTAGAGGTTTCGTGACAGCTTGATTTACGTGCACTGTTTCCAGCTATGTACATGAAAACCCTAGAAAAGGCTCAGTGTCATAGGTATCCCCGTACCAGGTTCCATGCTCACTGGTTGACCATACATGTCCTAGATGGTTCCTTTCCCCTCTCTGGCCCAGAAAGGAAGGACTTCTCTCTCTGGGACTTGGAAATCATAAACTGCACCTGTTATTTGAGGTGTGTGGTCGAGTTTTTTCTGACCAACACATCTGAAAATAGTGTCTTTCCTGGTTAAGAGTCTTCTAAAGACTGGCTTAGTAGGAATAAACGGGAGAGAGGTGAGAAAATAGTCTCTCAGTGTGTACACATTTCGTGGGAGAGATATACTTAGTCATAGATCAGACTCTCAGGCATTAGGCTATATGATGGTATTAAGAAGTATTTCACAATGGTTAAAGGGATGGCTCAGTGATTAAGAGCATGTATTACTCTCACATAGGACCTATGTAGCTTCGGGGGGATATGATACCATCTCGTGGCCTACACATACATTACACACACACACACACACACATACACACACACACACACACACACAGCACATACACACACAATACAAACATGAAAGGCACAGTGTAAACACAAAGAAGCCCATTGGGTCCCCCATGGGACAGGGAAGAAGTTGATATCTATTCTCACGCAACCTCAAGACCAAAATGTAAAGCTTTGCAATCAATTCTTTGAATCTTGAAACAAAGTGTTGATACAAGACCTAGAAATCCGAAATCCCTTCCACCCTGAGAGCCTCAACTCTCTTCTGGTTATGTGTCTAACAAAGAAAGACATTTCCTTTGCCTGACTTAAAAGATGACAAGTCATGTCCCATTTTTCAAGATCCATCCATAGGTACTCATTCCTAGCGAGAAGGACCTGAAGCGAGGTGCAGGGGCACCGCTTGCAGACACATGCGTATATCTGGGTCTCAGTAAGTCATTGGGTTCAAACCACCATTAGAAGTACCAAAGAAAGAGGGCACACAGAGGTAAGCCTTTCTATAGAGTACTGTCTCTTAAAGAGGAGTGTGGGGATTACAGTCATGTGCCATTAGGTATTAGCAAAAAGAGTGTAAAAGGTCACACCTGTCCTCAAGTAGAATCACTAGCGAGAAATTGCTATACAATAGATATATTTGATTAAAGTCCAAATGCTACATGTCCCTCTGCTTCACAAACGTTCCAGTTTTACAGATGAGAAATCCACTCTGCTACGTGCTCGGCAGAACTCAATTTGGAGAGTGCTGTGTTGCTTGTCAACATCTCCAGATCTGCTCACTGGGAGTTGAAGAGACTGCCAGTCACGTTCATCCTTGACAATCCCCTTTGCACAAGCTAGACACAAAGCTAATGGTCATGTCACCTTCTCTCACCAATACTCAGGGCAGACAAGGCCTCAGGGGATAATGAGATCATGTCAGTTCTGGTTACTACTCTTCAATGTCTGCAGCCTCCGGGAGCTGAGCATAAACAAGCCACCGATGCTATTGAGTTAGGAAATGGCATCTCTTGGGCTTTATTTTTCTAAGAAGTCCCACCAGAAGGGAGGAACGTCTCTGGTACTTGCATCCGTTAATGATTCAATTATTTGTGGAGTTAGTTCTACATCTCTTTGAATGCAAATAGCTTTGGTATCTGGTTTGGAGACCTTTTGGCATTTGTCAAAGTTTTGGGAGAGGATAAGAGGAAGTGCCAGCCATGGCTTGTGACCTGACTGACTAGGAAGCTTGACAGTTCATGAGTTACGAAAACATTAAATTAAAAGTGCCGAATTCTGTAGTTTGGAAGAGTTTGGAGGAAGAGATTAATCCATTTTACAACATGGAAATCATTTTCTTCTTTGATCTAAGGAGGTATGAATAGAATTCTTGGGCTGAAATAGATGTTCAATAAATAGATATTGCATGATTAATCAACAGAAAATAAGAACACAATGAGAATAGGATGATTTTTATTTTTTGGTGTTAATGGCTGAGCAAAAATGATGGCGTGAGGTTGGAGCATGGGATTTCCTCATAATACTTAACTAAATGGGAAAAAGACATGCTAACTCAATAAAACAAACCAACAAATGCCATAAAAATTTACCATCAGAAACTTCTCCAGAAATTGACAATTACTTACAAGACAGAATTTCAAAAAAGTATATCATCTATGTATATAATTAGAAAAACATAATTTGAATATATATTTATATTTTATGCAAATGTAAAATATAAATAAAAAAATATATCACTGTAAAAAAGAAAACATGTGCCTCTTCTTATTGGCTAATTAGACACCAACTATCCAAAGTCAAGTCAATGGAAAGAAAAGGGGTCAGGCACATTCCAATCATTTTCATTCTGCGTTCAGTTCACAAGAGTCCTCTGCTGTCTTGCTGGAAGAGAAGCTGCCTGGAGGAGAGAAGAGCAACATGGGCACATTTGAGAACCAGTATTGACTGAATCTCTGATGGAGGTTGGGCACACTTGAGAAGCAGTACTGAGTGAATCTGATGGAGCCTGGGTACCAAACAAAGCCCAAGGTTGAAGGTCTTCCCCAGTGAACAGGGAATAC
The DNA here is from genome assembly GCF_000317375.1 of Microtus ochrogaster. NCBI lineage: Eukaryota > Metazoa > Chordata > Mammalia > Rodentia > Cricetidae > Microtus > Microtus ochrogaster. Next base: position 69,499,504 of record NC_022016.1, read on the forward strand.
CTCCCCCAGGCCGAGAAAATGATCAGAGATAACAAATAAAATTTTAGGAGAACATAACTGTGGACCTTATAGAATTTATGTACACACAAAGCCAAGCTCCCTTCTCAAACCAAATGAAGTACAAAGAGAATCTTAGAGTACTGGCCCACAGGAGACCAGAAAATATAAAATAAATGCTCAGAGGAGCAGTGCTAGATATGTCTGACATTACATGGTTTATACGATACCATATGAGAACAGTACAAGACATCTAAAGTAAATAAATATATACATATATACATTTTCTATCTCTCTATCATATATATACACACATTATATGAAAACACAGAAAACTTTAAATGGCGCTAGAAGGAGTTAGTACAATATTAATTAGGTCAAGATGGGCATCCTGACAAATCGATAGACTAAGATGACCGAGGAAATGGAGACCAGAAGGAGTCTGCCCCCAGCATAGCACGGAATGGAAAGACCGATGGACCGTGGGCTGTGCCTGACTCACACAAATCACTGGTATGAAAGAGAAAGCTGAAATTCTCACACAAAATGAAGAGAAAGAGGGAAAAGTACAGATGGATTTTGGAATATAGATAAGCAAAGAGGAAAATGATGCAGAAGAATGTAAGGCAGAACCAAACTTGGTGCTTTCGAAGTAGATATTCCAAAAAGAAAACAGAAACGGTCTCTAAGCACCAACAGAAAACCCATCCTGAAGTGAGAAGAACTCATCAGAAGATTGAAACAAGAGGAAAAACAATTTAGAAATCTCTCAAAAATTAACAACACAACAATAACCAAGTGAATCTGAGACTGAAGCTTGAACCCCATAGAAGCAGTGTCTGACCAGGTTCCCGTGAGTCTGGGCAACTTAGAATTCATGTTTAGCATCTAGCTTTTGGCTGAATGTTGGCAGACAAAGACATTTTTCTCTTTTAGCCTGTTTCTATTCGTGACAGAGAGATGCTAACCATCACATTGCTCTCAGTCGGTGGAGAACTGTGGGCCAAGTAGCTGCCTGAAGTTGTTATTTGTAATCCTGCTGTATCATGAGCTAGAAAAACCAGTGTCACTATTCTAAAAACGTCTGTGGGATATAAACAATTTTTACTAATGACTTACATCTTTATATATAAAGTAATAGCACCTATTTACAGTACGCTTGAAGGTGTTCCAGATGAAATAGAAGACATTCTCCAGTTCTTGCTTCTGCTTTCTTTTTTCTTTTTTTGGTTTTTCGAGACAGGGTTTCTCTGTGGCTTTGGAGCCTGTCTTGGAACTAGCTCTGTAGACCAGGCTGGTCGC
>NC_022016.1:69501172-69501939 GCF_000317375.1 Microtus ochrogaster
GAGTGCTGGGATTAAAGGTGTGCGCCACCATCGCCTGGCTGCTTCTGCTTTCTTTACACAGATCATATAGAGAAGCAAGGAGGAAAACAACACAGAAGAGTGTAAGACAGAACCAAGCTTTGGTTTTTTGAAGTAGAAATTCCAAGAAGAAAGCAGAAACATCAGTAGAAAACCCATCCTGAAATGAAATATAATAGAAAACCTCATTGTTTTAAATCTGTCAGCTTATTATTACTTAATCAATCAAATATGTTGTTATTACTAACCTTATTTTATAGAAGAATATATTAATTTCCATTGCTATAACAAAATACCAAATGCTGGCTACTAGATATAGAAAAGGAGTTTTTATTCAGCTTACAGCTCTGCCTCTGACCCAGTGTGGAGCACATGTGTGGAAGACACCACTGGCAAGACAAAAGAAAACCAAACAAGAACCATAGTTACTCTTATGAAAAATTCCATTTTTGTGAAACTGAATTCACTTACCTGAAATCAGTAAGGCTCCTGAAATGGGCACAAGTCCACTCATGAGGGTGGAGCCCAGTACCCTAAGGAACTCTCTTCTGTCTTGCCTTTTCAAGGTTCCACAGCCTCAACACTACTAAACTGGGGTCAAGGATGGTGTTCTCTAGGGTTGTGCTTCTTTTTCTTCCCTGCTTACAGAACAAGAAGACAGGAAATGCAAGGTCTTAACACTCAGTGAGTTCTTACTGAAAGGGAAAAGACAGAGACAGAGAGACAGAGAAAGACACTACATACACACA
>NC_022016.1:69502117-69502782 GCF_000317375.1 Microtus ochrogaster
TATCAGAGTTGGCGTCACAGTCTGCTCAGAGGGAAGAGGTTTCTGTTTGTTTGTTTTTGTTTTATGTTTAGGGAAAAAAAACTTGTTCCTTTTCTCCCTTTAGAATTAGGCTCCCACAGGAGATCGGATAATTCAGACAATGACAGTCAAGCTGATTGGCTCCCAACACAGTAGCTCTCCAGTGGGAGATTTGAAAGTCTCTACCCTCACCTCCACATTTCTCTCCATGGAGAGGGAAGAAAGCCATGGAGTCTTTGCCTTAGAGAAGACATACTAGGAAGTCAGCCATCTTATATGTTCCAGTGTAAAACCTTTTTCCTGCTTGTGTGCCTGCAGCGATCTGTCTAACTCCTAGATTCTTAAAACCATTTCCAAATCATAGGTGAGAGTTGTGCGAAGCAAGTGGTTTGTCCGGATGCAGAGTAAGCTTGGGGCTCATGGCACCAAGTCTCTCCTTTGCACCCTGTGCCGAGACAGTTTATGAATGGACAGCTCTGCCCGTGGGTAACCAGCGGAGTCGTCTCTAAGACTTGCAAGGGTTTTCTATTCTAATAGAGAATTCTTTGGGCAGAAAGTTAGTAAAACTCATAGTGCAAGGATGACCCCTCTTTCTTGTTTCAAAGCAGAAAATAATGAAGTGAGTTTTCTGTCTTTTTTTTTTTTTT
>NC_022016.1:69503237-69509823 GCF_000317375.1 Microtus ochrogaster
TTTTTTTTTTTTTTTTTTTTTTTTTTGCTCCCGAATGATGTTCCACAGTAGCTGAATCACCAGACAGGAAGAAGGGCAAATGGAGTTTACTGACACGTCAGTACAGGAAGAGGGAGAGAGAAGCACAGGAACAGGAAGATGGCTTTTAGAAGATGTATTATGATAGGGTGCTTATTAAATAAACCTGAGGCCAAACATATCTCAGCCTGGCAAATTGAGTTACAGTGTGCAGCCGTGATGCCCTTGCTGTTTCCCATCCGGTTCCTGTCCAGCTCTCTGAAGCTTTCCAGAGAGTGTCAGTTGTTTCCACTGCGGCGGAAACCCAAGCCCCATGTTTCCTGTGGACTGTTCAAGACCGTTAGTGCTTAACAAATATTTGTTATGTTCCTGCCATGTGTGGGATACTAAATTAAGTTTGAAAATGTTAATGCATTCCACCAGTGATTCAGCAGGTTGGAATCAGGGCAGCCAGATATATCTGAGATTGATTAGTCAGGGCTTTGGGGACAAGAGGAGGCGGGGCTGGCCTGACCTCTGGGGTGGTCACCTGCAGGGCTAGGCTACTCTCTATTCCCTTCTCTCCTTCTTGCTCCTCTTGGCTCTCATTCTTGTTTTTCTTTTTCTAGTGTCCCCTTTCTTTCCTCTCTGCATATTGACATTTTTTTCAAGCTATGATTTCCTCATGTAATTCCAGCCACAAAGAGCTCCTGGCTTGTATACTACAGATTTGCTTCCTGGGAGCCAATTAGCTTCAGCTAATCAGAAGGATCCCGCTTGGCCTTGTGATGTGCCAACTGTTGATTTGAAGGTTGGTTACATCTATCAGCTAGTTTGTGGTGCTTTGCTATCCTGCTAAAGTTGGCTACAAAACCCGGAAAGGAGGATAGAAAAAGATACAATGTTATAGACAGACTAGTACCATTGCAACATAGTATCCACTCATCTGTGGCTACAAGCCACTGAAAAGAACTATTTAAATGTTTATGCTGTCATTCAAAAACAAGTAAAATTTCAATTAAAATAAAAAAAAAAAAACCCTGAGGATGAAGAAATAAAGTAGCCATAGTATTTAGAAATGAAGTCGAAACAGTGTTTCAGTGGGCTAAATGGCTTTCACCATTCATCAGGATATGGTCGAAACGTTTATTTCCGGTGCACGTTTTCCTGACCCCAAATACTGCTTTCCCTTGCTTCTCTATATCCTTTATAGCGGTTCTGCTCTCACAGTTGCCACAGCGGCAATTAACTGTTATCTGATTAACAAACCTCTCTTATTCTGGTGATGTTGTACCCTTCATGAGAGCGGAGGCTAGAGTTTAACCTATCTGATATACAACAAGCACTCGTAGATGCCGATAAACAAAAAGAATTAAAAACCATGTGTTTAGGTAGCCTGTTTCCAGCTGGGCATGCCCTTGCAAGCCTGCACAGTCTCCCCTGGGTTCTACTGTTTTGCTTCTGCTGCCTGGAGCATGAACTATGCAACCAGGAAAATCTTCCACCCATCTGCTCTTTCCTCAGTGGGGTTTGTCTTGTTTGGATTGTTTCCCCAAGACACACGTCATAGGTCTGCACCTCACTTTACAGTTGTCCTCACAGGATGGCATAATAATTCTTTGCATTAATTTCTGGCTTAATAATTCTTTGCATTAATTTCAAGAAACACCATGGAAGAGGGTACAGAAAGACTGGGAGAACCAAAAAATCAGAAGAAGGGCAGTGAAAGGCTATCCTCTGGGTATGGTACAGCCAATACAATCAAGGAACCACTGCAGCAACAGCTCTTTGCAATGGTTGTAAGACCGGGCCTGCCAACAATCAATAATCGAAGGAGTGGGACCAACAGAATCCCACCCATCCCTGCTGAACTATTGGCTGCTGGTGGATTTATGGTGTGCTAGTTTGAAAGAAAATGGCCTCCAAAGGAGGGGCACTATTGGGAGGGGTCACCTCATTGGAGGAAGTGGGTCACTGTGGAGGCAGGCTCTGAGGACTCGTGTATTCTCAAGCCATGCCCAGTGAGACAGATCACTTCCTGTTGCCTATGAGTCAAGATGTAGAACTCTCAGCTACTTCTCCAGCAACCCTGTCTGCTTGTACGCTGCCAGGTCCCATCATGATGATAAAGGACCACCCCGCTAAACTGAAAGCGAGTCAACACAATGTAATATTTTTCCTTTATAAGAGTTGTCATGGTCATGGTGTCTCTTCACAGCAAGAGAAACGCTGACTGAGACACATGGGGGCAGGTAGTTATTGTCTTCAGCCCCCCCCCCCCCAGGATCCTGAAGGCTCCAGTAGAGAGTTTCAAGCCCATATTTCACAGATGACCTCGTGGCTACAACCAACCAACCAACCAACCAACCAACCAACCAACCAACCAAAAGAGCAGAAATGTGAGAAACGGACTTGCATGTACTAGGTGGGGGTAATAGCAGTGGGAGAGGGGCGAGAACAGTTGGGTGGGATTACAGCAATCAGAATATACTGGGTACATTAGGATATTGCCTAAGAAAAAATTCAATAAAAGTTAATTTTGAAATTTTTCTGTTTTGAGCCTGGAGAGAAGGCTCAGTGTTTAAGAGCATGGATTGCTCTTGTAGAGAGCCTAGGTTTGATCCCAAGCATCCACATGATGGTTCACGATGGTTTGTAACTCCAGTTCCAGGAGATCTGATACTCTCTCCTGGCCTCCATGGGCACTAGCTGTGTATGTGGTACAGACATACATGTAGGCAAAACTCCCATTTACATAAAAGAATTCTCTGTTTAAATAGTAGTGCAACTTATATCTTCTGAGTGATCACTGATGCAATATTCAGCTGTGCCTGAAGCCTGGCTACGAGATGCTCCCTTTACCTGTTAGCCTGTGGTGCCTGACTTGTTGGGAGGTTGTCTTTAATAGATTTTTGTTTTCCAATCAACTAACTACGACAAGCATTCGTCGATTATTACAATTTACTCCTTGCAGATAAATACATATGTAAATGAGAAATGTACTAGTAAACAAAGCTGTGTATTGCATGACATACAAATCATGATTGTGTTTCTTTAAGAAACTGCAGGGGTATTTTATGAGTGGAGAAGACTCGGACATAGGAAAACTACAGTTCTCAGCTGTGGAAAGTCCCTCTCTGTGTCCACAGCGAGCTTGATTGGTAATCACATTTGATTTCTGATCAAAGTTGCTTAACAAGAAGGTTGATGAGCGGCAGCCATGTTGTGTTCAAGAGACCATTAAGAGAGGGTGTGCTGGCTTGATTCTGATTAATCAGGCGCAGGCGTCAAGAGAGCAAGAAGGCTCGAGCTTGATTCTTGTTCAGTGTTAGGGTATTCTGGTGTTCCGGTTTGAATGGGAAATGCCCCCCTAGGTACTCATGTGCTTATTTTTCTGTTTGATGTGTGTGTGTGTGTGTGTGTGTGTGTGTGTGTGTAAGCACATGTAGAGTACATGCATGGTCTATACATGTGTATGGAAGTATATACATGGCACAGAAAGTCACGATGAAATCAGATGATGAAATCAGATGCCCTGCTCTGTCACTCATGGCCTTATTCCTTTGAGACAAGATCTCTCCCTGACCCTGAAGTGAGGCTGGTGGCCTGTAAGTCCCAGTGATCTTCATGGTTTTGCCCACAGCAGTGCTGGGACTGCAAACTCCCAGATACTCCTGGCTTTTTACCTGGGTGCTGGGCATCCAAACTCTGTTCCTCACACTTATGCAGCAAACATTCTTATCCAGTGAGCCATTTGCCCAGCTCCCATGCTCATGTGTTTGAATACTTGGTCCCTCCTTGGTGGTACTGCTTGGGAAGATTGTGGAACCACAGAGGGTGACCCTTGAGGTTTCATAACCCAGCCCTATTCCCTGTCCACTCTCTGCTTCCTGACGGAGGATATAGTATGACCAGAACACTGCTGTTACTCTCGTCCCTACACTCTGCCATGATGGATTGTATCACCCCATGCTGTAAGCCAGAGAAATGAGATCTTCCTTTCACTTTTCTTGTTTGTTTGTTTGTTTTTTTTTTTGCCAGCCCCTTTGTCAGAGCAAAGGGACAGATAACTAGTTGCTTAATTTGCTGTCACTTTGTTTTACAACTCATCTTTGCAACAACAAGTTCTGTTGACCCATGCTATCATCCGCCCAAGGGAGCCAGATGGTAGGGAGGAGACATAAACGATAATGGGGTTGATTTATGCTTGTCTGAGTTAGGGTTTTATTGCTGTGAAGAGACACCATGATCATGGTAATCCTTATGTTGGAGGAGGCCACTTGCTCTTCCCGGTCACCCAGCTAGCTTAACCCTGAAATAATCACACAGAAACTGTATTAATTAAACCTCTGCTTGGCCCATTAGCTCTACCTTCTTATTGGCCAGCTCTTACATATTAATTTAACCCATTTCTATTGATCTGTGTATTGTCACATGGCAGTGGCTTACTAGCAAAGTTTTGGCATGTCTGACTCTGGCGGCGGCTCCACGGCATCTTTCTGACTCCGCCCTTCTTTCTCCCAGCATTCAGTCCAGTCCTCCTCACCTAACTCTGCTCCACCCCACCCTGCTCTGCTATAGGCTCAAAGCAGTTTATTTTCAATGGTAATCACAGCACATAGAGGAAAATCCCACATCACTCTCACAAAGGAAAACATTTAGCTGGGGCTGGCTTACAGTTCAGAGGTTTTGACCATTATCATTGTGGCAGGAAACACGGTGGCATGCAGGAAGACATAGTGCTGGAGAAGGAGCTGAGAGTTCTACATCTTGATCCGCGGGCAACAGAAGGAAAAGCCATACCACGAATGTCACAGAAAATATAGTTGAAATAACGTACAGTGAGTGTAGTGTGTGTTCAACACGTCAAGCATGCTTTGGTAGAATGTGTTCTACATGTCAAGCATGCATTGGCATTTGTGGAGCATGTTCTTCATCTCAAATGTTAATGTTCGTGGAGTGCGTTCTTTGTGTCAAGCCTGTGTTAGTGCTTGCAGGATATATTTATTAAGTGTACTGTGGTAGGGGTGTTTCTGAGTGTCTATTATGAACGAGCTAATTCCTTGTTCTATAACCCAGAGATTTAGCAGTGAACCTCAATGGGGCCTTGGACAAGGGAATTGTAATGGCGACAGTGGTGAAAGCGATGTGTTTTTCTTCCAGTTTTGACCTAAAACCATGTTTACTGATCCTACCAACTTGATTTCTTAAGAAGAATCAGACTCCGGTTACATTTCGAAGGTTGAGCTCTACTTTCAAATTAGCATTCTAATTTTTCAGATTGTTCATGAAACTGGGGCCTGAGTGCAGGTCAGACTGTGGAGTCCAAGAATTAGAAATTGCTTTGGTGAAGCACTGTGTGTATCTTAAAGGAGACAGGTGAATCTTAGCTAGGAAATGCCTTTCTTGTTTCGTTGGCCGACTAAGGACACAGTGAAAACTACAATACCTTTAGCGTACAACAGCGGCTCTTTAACTGACCTGTGTGATCTCTCCATGTGACTTTGCTATAGATACATGTGACCCTGAACTGATCCAACCACCTTAAACAGACACTATCACAAAGGAGTCAGCACAAACCTTCAGTATAGTTCCCAAACAGGCCACTAACAGGTGCATTAACTAATGCATGGAGCCCCTGCTGATAATCCGGGAAACTAATAGGTTGCTTTTCAAACATCCTGGAAGCAATTCAGCAGCCATGACAACACTGAGAAGCCATGGCCTGGCTCTTTGAGAGATTTGTTTTGATCTGTGAACCTCTGGGGCTGCTCATATATTTGCAGTTCCTTACAGATGATAAGTGGAAAGAGCGTTATCACAGGAATTCTCATTCCTAAACCCCCGAAAATGAAGTAGATAGGAAATAGGTTACACTCCAGAAAAAGAAACTAAGCAAAGTGGTATTATGTGATTGGCCTAAAGAGATCCCTTGAAGATAGCAGCTATGCCTTAACATTTTTCCTCCTGAGCACCCTGCCCTTTCCCACTTGGCCTCTTGAATACTACAGCCTGGGTAACAAAGTAATTTTGTTCTGTTTTGTTTTCCTTTACAGGAAATGGCTCTGCCAGAACCAGTGCCTCTCATAAGAAACAATTTACTCTTGTAGAGGGAAGCATGTCACCACCTGGGAAAATTCAGAGCAAGTGCTGGATCAAAGAAGTGCTTCACTTTTAATTTCTTTTAATACGCATGCTCAGAAACTCCGATCTTCTGGGGTGAGATATATTCTGCCATCTTCTACCTTGTTAACTTCCCACTTAGCCACCTTTCTCTTTCTTGTCACACACAGTGATAGTCAGGTAAGCGTGCTGAGAATTATTTTGCAACCCTGCTGTGAAAACTCACCTCTTTTGAAAAAAAAAAATGGAGACACTGATACATTACCATTAAGAGATTCTGCAAAGGCTTGGGAAATATGCAGATAAATCATCCTGGCATTCATGAGGATTTAATTGCTTTCAAATACCAGGAACACTCAATAAACAGTTGATAAAAAAATTAAAAGATATCTAAGCAGAGGCAAATTACCAAAAGAGTGGAATCTTATTGTATGGTTTAGTCTGTAATAAAAGCACCAGTTGAAAG
>NC_022016.1:69510245-69523420 GCF_000317375.1 Microtus ochrogaster
CCCGCAGGTACCTGTGTTTACTCAATAAACCTCTTGCTAATTGCATCCTGTGGTCTGGACTCGGAGTGTCCTGGTTCTGGGGACTTCATTGGAGGAAAAGGTCCTCTCTGAGGGTCTTTCACAGTGAACAGTTTGCTTCTTTGTAAGCCTTGAATGCAAGGAAGTGACCCTGTGTTTGTGTGTGTGTGTGAGAGAGAGAGATAGAGAGAGAGAGAGAGAGAGGAAAAAGAAGAGAGAAGAGAGAAATAGAAGAGAGAGGAGAAAGAGAAGAGAGAGAGAAGAGAGAGAAGAGAGAAAGAGAAGAGAGAGAAGAGACAGAAGAGAGAAAGAGAAGAGAGAGAGAGAAGAGAGAAAAGAGGAGAGAGAGAGAGAGAGAGAGAGAGAGAGAAGAGAGAAACAGAGAGAGAGAGAGAGAAGAGAGAAAGAGAGAGAGAGAGAGAGAATATGCTTGTGGATAGGAATTTTTAAAAGCAATTCCTGGAAGGACTCACTTAAGTACCATGCTCTATTTGCTGAGAAACCTAAAATATCCTAATGAAAAATTCAAATAAAAATTTCCAATGTTTCTTCCCCTGAAGGTAGAGACAAGGCTACAAGGCCCAATTTCTAAATCTCCAAGTCATCATTAAACTTTCCTTAGTAACCTATTGCCTACGTAGGTTTGTAGAGCTGCGAAACCTACAATTCTTTGCAAGTTTGCTGTTGTCTTTACATGTTATTGATAGAATCCTTAATTTCTATAAGTCATTTGCCTGCTTTATAGCCACTCTTCTGGTAGGCTCCCACTTCTGAAAGCTAAAGTCATTCTTTATAGCTGACTTGGGAGTAAATTTACAGTCCGGCTCCTTCTCCCATAAGCTGAATGTTCTGACTGCCAGCAAGGGTCACCATCACTCATGTGTACTAAAGTACAAAAATAAACTAGGGTGGTAAATGTGAGGAAAAAATTACATTTCCAATGTTCCTTCCATGTCAATAATTCTCAAACCGTTACAATAGTTTCAAGAAATTAAAAAAAATATGCGTTGTGTCTGGACACTTTTATCCTGGTGGCTCATTATTAGTGAGTTTTAACCCCATAGGGTGATTCCAATCCAACTGCCCTAGTTGGCTTTCTGTCGCTGTCATAAACACTGTGACCCAAAGAAACTTAAGAAAGAAAGGTGATTTGAGTTTACAGATTGTGGTCTGTTGTTGAGGGAAGCCAGGGGTGACACCGCCCACAGTGGGCTGGACCATTCGTTATCAATCAATCAAGGAGATGCAGCACAGGCCAAACCAGTGGAGCAGCTCTTCTGCTGAAGCTCCCCCTTCCCAGGCGACTCTAGTTTGTGTAATGTTGACCAAAGCTGAGCAGCGCATCACTGTTTTGTAGAACTTATGCTTATTCTCATAAGGAAAAAAAGGACGCTGGTTAAATCTTAAGTGTACTGGTTGAGCTCCATTCTTCCGGTTTTCAGAGTTAACAATGAACACCCGAACAGTGGCTGATAAGCAGGTGCCCATGTTGTAATAATTCTACAAAATAATGATACGCTGCTCAGCTTTGATCTGCAAGATAGGCCCATAACATTCGTGCCATCATTGTACCAGTGGGCATATCTTGACAGATGGGTTGTTATTTTTAAAGTGATTGGATTTAAGCCCCACTCTAGGAGATGGAACCCATACTTGATACTACCAATGAAACCAAGAACCTGAGCCTACATATGTCATGGGCCTTAGGGAAAAACACAATGGACATAGCAATAACATGATTTCTTGTGTCTTATTGCTATACCCATATATGGTGGTTTGAATGAGATCTCCCTCAGAAGTCTCAGGCATTTGAGTGCTTAGTCCTTGGTTGGTGGTGGTTTGGGTTGGATTAGGAGGCATGGCTTTGCTGGGTGAAGTATATCACTGGGGATGGACTTTGAGGTTTCCAAAGACTTGTGTCATTTTGAGTTAGCCCTCTTATTTTCTGCTTGTGGCTCAAGGAGTGACACTCAGCTGCTGTGCTAATCACCTGTGGCTTGCTACCTCTGCTCTGCTGTCATGGATACTAACCTTCTGGAACCATAATCTCCAAACAAACTCTTTTTTTTTTCTTCTTTAAGTTGGTCATGGTGTTTTATTACAATAGTAGAAAAGTAACTGATACACCAGAGATCAAGGCATTGTTCTACCTTCACTGGAGAAACTTCTTGAGGTAAACAACATTTAACACAGAAGACCACAACTGGTGAGCATGCAGAAAAGAAGAGACTGTGGAATGTTAGCCCTACATGGGCTATCTCTATCAAATCCTACCCTTTAAGACACAAGGAGTAATGTGGAAGGGTGTAAGAAATGTCAAAATCTCTTTGAGCTAGTGGATGACTTCAAGAAAACAGCATCTTCCAGACTCCAGAGGACAGAGGCATGCATGAGTTCTCACAGAGACTGGGGCAGCATGCATGAGACCTGCACAGTCTCAAGTCAGACAGAAATCCCAGAACAAAGGAAGGGGGCAGGTCCACAGGAATCTCACCCGTAGCCAAATAGCTATTGACATTTGATTGCTGCAGGGAGAGTGAAAGCCAGTTTCCTTCAATGGAGTGGTGAGGCTAATGCTCAGAAGTAGCCAGTCAACACAAATGGAACTCAATGAATTTTAAGAGAGAAAGAGATGGGAGGAGGGAGGGTAAAGACAAAAAGGGAGGGAAAGACAGAAGATGAAGTTTGGTGTGTAGGGGTGTATGGGAGGGGGGTTAGGAGAGAAAGATGAATGCGATCAAAATTCGTTGTATGAAATTATCAAATGATAAACAAAACTGCAGAGCCTTTGGAATCCAAAGAAAGAAGACTCGAATAAATGGGAAGACATATCTCATTTATCCTTTAGAACACACTTCTATTAAAGATGTCAATATTGCTCAAATCGATCATTATACTTCACTGTTCTAGAGAGTCTAGTTGTCTTTTGTTATTGTTTTAGAAACTGTTAAGCCGATTCAAAAATGAAGGAAAATGCAAGGGGCACAGAGAAATTTCTTTTTAACAATGCCACACATCTCACTATTTAAACCTTATCACAAAGCACAATGATGACAGTGTGGTGCTTGTGTAATGGCATAAATGCACATCCCAGAAATAATTTCTTACATTTATAGTTCAATTGCTATTGACAAGGGGGTGATAATTGAATTCAGTGAGGAAAGAATGGATCTTTTAACAAATGATGACAGGACAATCAAGCATCACAGAGTGTACAAAAGTTAACTCAAAATGCAGCATAAACGCAGATGAAAGTAAGTATAACTAACATTATGAAACCGTTAGAGGAAAGTAGGTGAGTGATTCCATGATGTTGATTAATGGGCAGTTTCTTAGATTATATCTGAAATAACACAAAGATGAAACAAAAAAGCTAAATTGTGCTTTCATTGTAACATCTGTACTTCTGGGTCAGATGGTTGCTAGGCTTTCATTGTAACATCTGTACTTCTGGGTCAGATGGTTGCTAGGCTGTGCTTCAATGTGATTTAGTGAAGGAGAAGACAATGTAGACCGAGGAAGAATTTGGCTGTGGTTCTAAGAGAGAAGAAGTAGAGCTTAAGAAATCCACCAACGCAGTGAGTGACAGGATGACTGAGATGTACAGAGAATTGGGGTGAGAGAGAGAAGAGTAAGCCAGCCATGTTCAGGATAGCTTCATGCGAGCAGCTCCGGGAAGGGAGCGGAAAAGCAGAAAAAGTCAACTCAGTCACTTGTGAAGAGAGACTGGCAATCCCAGCTTCATGAGAGCCTCAGTCCTCCGAAGCTCCCCAACAGTTGTGGCTTTGGAAACACTTTCTCCTCCTGCGGATAGGTCTGCAGAGGAAAGGAATCAACTCTAAGACAAGTCTGAGCATCATTTTGATGAAGAATCTGTTATCTGAATGTGAGATGCCAGGGAGGGCCTGCAAGGATTACAACCCAGAGCCTGAATTTAGCCTGCCCGAACCCCAGAGCTAAGGCAGCCCTGGGAACCAGTTGTAGAGGGGGAAGGTCGGATGCTGACAGGCTGCAAAGGACAGGCAACAGGAGTCTCAACTTAGGCTGGGAAGCGTACAGAGACAGGACCCTCACTCTTGGTCTCTGGAAGCAGATCTTTAGTAAGACCAACCCTGGAAAAGACATGTGGCCATGTCAACTCTAGAAAGGAAAGCATGTAATGGGGTGGCTACTTGCAGTTTCAGAGGTTCAGTCCATTATCATCATGGTGGGACATGGCAGCGTGCAAGCAGGCATGGTACTGGAGAAGTAGCTGAGACTCCTACATCTTGCAGGCAACAGGAAGTGAACTGTCTTATGGGGAGTAGCTTGAGCACAAGAGACCTCAAAGTCCATCCCCTCAGTGACTTATTTCCTTCAACAAGGCCACACCTACTCCAACAGCCACACCTCCTAATAGTGCCACTCCCTTTGAAGGCCATTTTCTTTAACATTACCACAGAGGGCAAGTTGCTTACTTTATAATCATGAGAACCGGTGTTGACTCCCCAGGATCCATATTAATAAAGTCAAGCATGGTGGTATGTGACTTTGATGCCAGCACTGGGAGGAGGAGGCAACAGATCTAGGGACTGCTGTTAAACAGCTTCATCACTTTGGTGAGCTCCAGGCTGGTTAGACATCTTTTCACAAATAAAAATATGGATAGTGTCTGAGGTTTTCTTCTGGACTCTTAAGGAAATTTAATTTTTCATCCTCTGCTTCCAAAGCATGGTGAATACTTTTCCTAATGTTTGGCCATTTGTATTGTTTTCCTTTGAGAATTTTCTATGCAGTTATTTGGTCCATTTATAGGTTGGGGTGATTGGGAGAATTGGTGTTTAAGTTTTGCAGTTCTTTATATAGTCTATGTACTAATCCCTTATCTGATGCATAGTTGCAGGGATTTCCCCCTATTTTTGGGCTTCACTCACATTTCCCTTGCTGTTTAGAAGCTTTTCTTATATCATGCAGTCTCTTCTGTCCATTTTTTTAGTTATTTCCCATGATAGAATCTTTTGTAGAAAGTCTTTCTTATGTTGATATTTGAATTATTTTCTCTATTTTTCCCCCTAGCAGTTTTAAAGTTCCAAGGTCTTCCATTTCTATTGTGTGGATGAGTGTGTGTGTGTGTGTGTGTGTGTGTGTGTGTCTGTGCTTTTTTGTGTGTGCACTTACATGTTTTGGAGTGGTGTGGACCACATGGTAGCCATTGTTTCTTGACAAAATTCCACAGATTTCTCTTTTGCCATCACAATTCTTCAGCACCCTTTTACTTTCATTTTTAATGATTCTCACTATGTATTTTTGAGTGTTACCTTATGCCTTTCCCTTTGGGAAATTTTGTGTGGGCTTCAGTAGAGGATGAGGATGTATACAGTGGCAGCCCTTTTTAAACCAAATCATTCCTTGGAAAATATCCCTGGCACCATGGACCCATATAGTGTGATAACTGTGCCTACTCCCACACAAGTTAGCACCAAGCTGCTTGAAAATTTAGATAAGTAACATATGCTTGATAAATAAGGTATATTTGATAAATAAGATTTGTTTGGTAAATGAAGTGTATTTGATAACCAAGATTTATAAATTCCTAAGGTCTTTGCTCACTTTAAGCTTTAGCTATTTGCATAAACTAAGATGTACAAAAAACTGCAACATTCTATCACCGATGATCTGATGCCCCAAGACAGTCCTTTTCTCAAGGTCAGGCATTTATACTTAAGTCCCCATTCTTTCAGGGGTTTGAAGAAAGTTTCTTTTGGCTACAAGGGAGTCATTCTCACTATTTCTGGCAAGAGGAACTTGTAGCCCTTCCATTGACATAAGACTGTGGTGCCTATTAACTTGTCTAGGTCAGTGCTAGCTTCTTCAACCTCAGCTGACAACCCCCCCATCTCCCATTCCCATTTAACCCTTTGTACAATTAAACAGTATAAAAGGTGTAGCTTTTTTTTTTTTTTCAACAAAGCAGGAGCCATCCCAATTCACCCTCAGATCTTGTCGGTCTCCTTCTTCCGCAGACTCTACACATCCTCTTTGGGACCTGAACCCCTCTGGAGCTGGACTCAGGCACTGGAGGTCAGAGATGATTTGTAGGAGTCAATTGTCTCGTTCCACCATGCGGGTCCTGAGGATTAGGCTTAGTTTTTCAGACTTGACAGCCAGCACCTTTAGTGCACTGAGTGATCTTGTTTGTTCTGCTACATGAGTTCTTACTGATTGCTAGCAGGAATGCAAAAGGGCACATCCGCTCTGGCAAACAATCTAGTGGCTAAATGTGGGCTTAGCATAAAACCCAGCAATTCTACTGCAAAATTTATACTCAAGCAAATTGAAAACACGTTTGTCCAGCCTTGCACAAGAATATACAAAGTAACCTTTTTTATGACAACAAAACAATGGAGACAACACAATATCCATCTATGATTGGGTGAAGGATGGTGTATTCATAGGGTGGAGTGCTATTCAGACATAAGAAAAGGAAGTCCTGATATGTGCTACACATAAATTAATCCCCCGAACACAAGCAAAAGGATCCGGACCCTAAGTCAGGCATTGTATGGTTTCATTTTTAAGGTATGTCCAGAATTGCAAAATCAGAGACATATACTAAAACAGTTGTTTGCATGAGAAGAAGGCATAATAGATTACACTAATAGTATGGATTTCTTTTGGGAGTGATGAAAAGATTTTGGAATTATGTAGTGGTAATTGATACACAACCTTGGATATATACTGAAACTCACTAAATTTTATATTTTGTAAAGGACAGTTCTCTTGGTGTTGCATTCCAGTGGGGATTAAAACCCATAAGAAGTCCTCAGGAGAATTAGCCCAACGGAGTTTATGACAATTAAGAAAAAGTATCAATTGCATCTAGTTGTTTTGCTAATTGATATTTACCTAATCTTTATTCCTGTTTTATTCTGGCGAGTTATATTTCCTTTCCAGGATTCAGTTTGCTGCTGCAAGCTGCCTTCATGATGCGTTATTCCTTATAGACTTCATGTCAATCACTTCCCTTCTGTCTAATTGGTTCCTGCACTTTGGATCCCAGGCTTACCTTTCAGCTTTCTACTGACCTAACAGAGCAGTACTGATTTCATGCAACATTGTTTCCTCTGAGCCATCATCCAAATAGCTGGATGTGGCTGGAGAGAAACTCACCAGAAGGCTAACTGTCCCTACGCTGCACCCGTGCTCATTCACTTCAGTACCACCCAACAAACATATTGCTTGTGTATCCCCGATTAAATCCCTCTACAGTCTCTAAAAGAAAGAAAGAGAAAAGATAAAAACAAAAGACAGTTACTTTGTTCTTTCTCTTTTGCCGTTTTCTAGCATCATAGCCGTTCTCCTCATCTGCTGGATCCTACACGCATCATTTTCAACGTGAAAACAGGCACATTGTGTGACATTTCGATCTGATGTGAATATTTTCCAAGCTTCCTGCATCTCTGTTCACAGATTTCAAATCCACTCCTAGTGCAATAAACTGTTCTTATTTCTGAGCACTTCACCAATGCCCAGATCCTGGGGAAGTTTGAGTGAGGACTGTTCCCCCCAGGCCCAGGTACTGGAATCCTTGTTCCCAGTTGGAGATGGTACAGCCTTGCTGGTGGAAGTACACCACTGGGGGGCAGTCTTGAGTTTACAGGCTTGCCCCATTTCTACTTCCCCCTCTCTGTTTCTTGCTTGTGGCCAAGGATATAATCTCTGAGCTTCCTGCTGTGGTTGCTGTCTGTAAGCTTCCCCTGCCATGATGGATTCTCATTATGGACTCTTTCTTTCCTAAGTTGCTTTTGGTCACCGTGTTTTATTAGAGCAAAAGAAAAGTTACAAATACAGACCCCCAACTCTCTTTTCTCTTCCATTATATTGATCCTATATTGTCTGTTTCCCACGATTACTGTGGTATCTCCACACAGCATCTGAAACTCTCTAACACCTCCCCTTTACAACAAAAAATTTCTCTTCAGCTTCTGATTCACTCTGTTTCAAATTATAGAGCATGTTCAGAAGACTGCCTAGGACAGTATCTATCCATTTCTATCTGCTCTTCCTCTGTGTGCGTTGGGGGTGGGGGTGGGGTGTATGAGCACGGGCACGCTCACGCATGTGTGTGCACATATTGGAGACAGGGTCTATTACTGGCCTGGAATTCCCCAAACAGGCAAGGCTGGCAGGTCAGGGAGTCCCAGAGATCTGTCTGTTTCAGGATCCTCAGAGCTAGGCTACCGGTTCTTTTCTGCTTTTCCTGACTAACATATCACCTCAGCTCCCTCCGTTCTTTTAAAAATCTACTTTAGGGCTGGACAGCTGGTTCAGCAATTAAAACTGAATGCCACTCTTGCAGAGAACCTGAGTTTGGTTCCGAGCACCCAGTCAGGTGCCTCACAACTGCCAGTAACTCCTGGCCCGGGGATTCGAACCCTCTGACTTCTGCAGGCATTCATGTGCAGTAGCAACTCCTCTCCACAAGATATGTCTAAGTAAAGATATAATAAATCTTTAAAAGTCCACTTTGTTAAAACCCTTCTCCCCTCTTACTTGACTCTTGTCAATGTCATTGGTGATTGCTAAATTAGTAAGAAGTATGCAAGTTCTTTTTATTTGTTTGTCGTTTTGGAAAACTTTCTTCTTTAAAGATATTGCTCATTTGCTTTGGAACTGTCATTGATATCCTTGTTCTTCTGATTTTCAATCTTCATGGCTGGCTCCTCTTGTCTCATGATCCCCAAGTGTTGATGTGTTCGAGGGCACAGCCTTCCCCAATCTAAGCCCACTGAGCAGGTTAAGTTAGCTAGACCTATGACTGCACGCCGAGAGTGTATTTCCAAACTCCTAACTTCCAGAGCAGCCGTCACTGTGGTGGGAGTAGTGTTAGTGTCCATGGGTAATTGCAGGCCAAATCTTTCCTGCTGCCAGCAACAACTGCATTGCTTCTTATCATTGTCATTTTCTAGCTGTAGATGACCAGGACCGTGTGACCTGAAAGATGGGCTCCATTCAGCAGAGCTTCCTGAAGTTGAACTTGGACTTCTGCATCTTAACTTTTGAGACTTGGTACTTTAAGCTACTCTAGCCAAGTTATTGCAATGCTGCAGAATCCAGATCTTGAGTAAAATCCACTTGGAAGACTAAGTTTTTGGTTCGGCAGAGACAAGGTTTGACCTTGGTAGTCATTGGCAGGCCAGAACTCCCCCTAGTCAACACTGCGTTCTAAGCAATTAGAATCCTTCA
Organism: Microtus ochrogaster; assembly: GCF_000317375.1. Taxonomy (NCBI): domain Eukaryota; kingdom Metazoa; phylum Chordata; class Mammalia; order Rodentia; family Cricetidae; genus Microtus; species Microtus ochrogaster. The sequence continues at coordinate 69,519,489 of NC_022016.1, forward strand.
CGGTCTGTTGAAGTGTTCAATATGTGTGACATGTTTGACAAATGTCAAATGGATGAATAAACACAGAACGAAGTCTTCATTGTAATACTGAATATTAAATAAATAAAAATTTCTTCTCTGCTATTCAGGTTCACTTTTTGATGAGCCATCACAAATAAGGATGATTGTTTTTCATTTTCTTACTGAGAGACCAATGAGTTCTAAATAAAATAAATAATCTATTTTCAAATTCGCATTGTTTCACACCACAATATTGCATATTGCCATCTGTAATATGAACAGTGTTTGCAATGAGACCATTCATTAGGGAAATTAACACTGCTGTAACATTTAAGGATCAGGGTTCAGACAACACAAGTCTTTAGACAGTATGGAAATTGATTAATAGATAATGTTCGGATTTCTACTAATCCTTAGATAATGATCTACTGATATGAAAATTCATGGAAATTTGGTTGATTTTATTGTGGCCAAGTAAATTAAGTCTGTTCACTAGTGTGAAAATAAGTAAATGACTCAAATTCATGCCAAGAACTCTGCATACATTTTCCTCTCCAACCTTGCAGCAGCTCCAGGGAGTACATTTTAGTGTGTGCATAACAAGTTATCACATATTGCAGATAGTCAAGACTGTCCAAGAAACCTGATTACTTCTGCCAGGAGGCTACTGTAATCCCAGCAGAAAGAAGGCTGCTGATTTTTACCAACCCTGCTGGTTCTCATTATAAATGGGATCAAAGGAGTTTCTTTCTTTCTTTTTTTTCTTTGACATAGGGTTTCTCTGTGTAGCTCTGACTGTCCGGGAATTCTCTCTGTAAACCAGGCTGGCCTCTAACTCAGAGATCCACCTGTCTCTACCTCCCAAGTGCTGGGATTAAAGGTGTGTGCCACCACACAAGGTTTTAATGGAGTTTCTAATATCTCATAATATCACCCATATTTATACTTTAGAGACTTAGGAGAAATTGAAGTTTGTTTGTGAAGTAGGTTGCAGAGGGCAGAACTAGGCAGAACTGAATTGCCTTGGAACAGGGCTTTCGCTTCCAAAGGGGTCATTTCTCAAAAGCTAGTCCAGGTGGCACATTGAAGGCACACTGCATACATCTCTGTTGACCAAGTACTGGCATTGGCCCTTACCTTGAACTGTTGGTGGTCACTCTGTCATGAGGTTGGCCTTATCAGAGCAACGCTTGTTCTCCTTTAAGGGTTGATGTTTGAGAAGAGCAGAGGTGGATTTGGAGTTCATTACAAGTTCACTAAGTCACAGGATCAACTTCATGCTTTGACATCAGCCCATCCTGGTCTGAAGTCGAATATAAAGAAGCTTTCAAATAGGGCTATGGGTAACTTGAGAGGTTGTCATTCCTTTTGACAGCTGAGCATATGATTAATTAACTAAAAAGGAAGGTTACGCACCTGAAATAGCCAAGTGAATCACGCCTGCTAACATGATTATACCTTTCATGGGAAAATTAGTTTGACCTTTCCATGGAAAGAAATCACTTTCAGTACTAGTATTGTTCTGCGGCATGTCAAATTTTCCCTTGAGATCAAAGGGAGTACGTGAGATCAGAACACATAATTTGCGTTACCTCTAATGACTTTTAAATGCATTTTCCTTAACACTTAACTAGATAAAAGTTATCATGTTTCTTAAGACAAATAGTATAATGCATCACTTGCTGTGTGTGTCCCAGGCCCCGTTCCATTTCTGCAAGTCATGACTTCATTGTTTGCTGAGAAGTCATTGAGAAATCTTTAAAATTCATATTCAATTAAGAGTAATACATATTTTAAGGTTTATTCTTTTGTGACCCAAAGGTAACTAACTGCTTTTTGAAGGTAATAATACATTTTGGAAACTAATACATTTTGGAAACTTTACCTATCCATTCACAGCAAACTTTCATTTAATTTTTAAAGGGTATATGGCAATAATCTATTGTATGACTGTAGTTTGGTTTTAAAAATATTAGCCTAATTCCAAGGCTTTGTTAATTCTAAAATATAACAATACATGGATTTACATATGCATTTTTTCAAATGTGGACTGATTGTGGTAAGTATCACTGTATTGAGTTTATTTTAGCATGTTTAGCCCCCAACATGTGTTAAAAATGGAATTTCTGGGTCAGAGTGTAAATGAGTTTTTAATATAAACCTACATGACTAAATTCTTACTATAGGAGATAATTTGATTTCTATTCCCCAGCAATGAATGAGAGGATCTTGATTTCAGTTTATCCTTTGATCTTGACTGTACCTAGAGTGTTTCTTTTCATTTCTTTTAAATTTCCTCTTTTAATTTTTGGTATATAAAATTTTCTTTCTTTTTTTGAGATAGCCTAATTTTTCAGTCTTTTTTTAATGTCTTTTAGATTTAGCTTTTTGTTGATTTTTCTCTGTAAAAGGAGACTGCACTTTTATTTCCTGGCAGTCCAGACCCAAACAATTACACAAAAACTGTATTAATTACAACACTGTTTGATCAATGGCTTAGGCCTATTCCTAGCTAACTCTTACATGTTAAATTAACCCATTTCTATTAATATGTGTCTCACCACGAGACTTCAGTCTACTGGTAAGGTTTCTGGCATCTTTCTTCTTTGGCAGCTACATGGTATCTCTCTGACTTTGCCTACTCTCTTTCTATATCTCTCTATTTCCCGCCTGGCTTTGTTCTGCCCTTCCATAGGCCAAAGAGGGGACTCTCACATCATCTCCACTTTTCTGTCTAATTAAAAAGGAAGGTTTTATCTTTGACATAGTGAAATTACATATAACAAAGCAGGTATTAAGAAAATTACAGTTGCAATGTTTTATCTATCTTATCTTTTGTGAGTCTAAAGTTTTGGTTCTAAATTATCTTTTATCATAACTAAAGAAAACTATAATTATAACTACCTAGCCTTCAACTCCATCAAAGACCCCAGAAGGATATAATATTACCTAAGTAAACAGGAAGTGCATTGTAAGCAGCTTCCAAAGTTCTAGAATTGACAGAGACATCTTGCTGCCTGGACAATCACCCAAAGTTCTTCTGTAACATTGGGGCATCCATTTTCAGCCTACAGGCCCATAGTGTCTAGCAGACTTTGTGCTGCAGAATGGCTGGCAGACTCTTTCATGATGCAGGAACCCTGAAGAACTGTCTCACCCTTGGGTAAGTCCAGCAGTCATTATCCTGTGAGTCCTATATCCAGTTCAGACAGCATCCCTTTAAGCGGTCCAGGCAAGAGCAATTTCTTCCCCAAATGGAAGTCACATTGAAGGCAAATTCCATAACAAGTTTTTTCAATGCTCATCAACCTCTCTGAAGTAATTGGTGCTTCCAGAAGCGGATATGTCTCACTATCAAGAAAAGTCTAAGTTCTTAAAAGCTTTTAAATACCATATTTTGTAGGTCTTTGAAATGTTGAAGATTATCTAACTGACATATATCTGTACATATCTAGAAAACCTAACTAAAATGACTACAGTTTGACTATGATAGATGACTATTTATTAATCTGTATTTCTTATTTATACATTTCTAAATGAACTGCCCAAACCCAATAAATAATTATTTATTAATTATTTATTTAATAAATAATTAAATAAGAGCAGAAATATATACCAATGCAAGGAATCTTTGTATCATATCCCCCTTATTTTTTTAAGAAATTGAGTGTGACCATTATGATAACCAACCCTTTTAAAATGAAAACAAACATTTATAAACAATCATCTTGGGAATTTGGGTGTATTTTTTTATCGTAAACTGCTTCCTGCAGCTTGTTGGGTAAAGTATTTTTAGGGTTAATGGAGACCTTCTGGGGGCCTTCATCCACCAAACTACATTAGCCTGGAAGGAATCCACAGGTTCTCATGTCCTGTGGAAACAAAAGCAGAACCTTTTCTCTAAAGTAACCTATCCTTAGACTCAAATATTT
>NC_022016.1:69524080-69541043 GCF_000317375.1 Microtus ochrogaster
TGACCTGTTCAAAGGTTTATTTTTGTCTGAGTCTGTCTTTATTGCATATCTGTAATCATTTTGTGACCAGGAGCACTTTTTTAAAATGCTAAGCAGGCGTAGCTAGAACTAAGGCTATTTTGTTTTTTGGCTCTGCCCAGTCCAACATGGTCGAGGTATGTTAACTGAAAGCTCTTCAAGCCATGTTCACTGCCCCAGCTTCAAGGACACAGCTTGTCTGTGTTGCTATAAAGCAAGTTGCAACATGCTGCTCACAAGCCCCATTTAAGTGTGCCATAACAGGACCTCCAAAAAGATTCAGTAAAGCCAGCTTGAACCAGGAAGCCTTCTTTTAAAGAATCCACAGAGTTTCTGCTGCTAATGTTGAGTCAGGAAACCTTCTCTTAAAGGAGCCATGCCTCTGCTTGTAGTCAGCAAACAGAGCCTATCTGAAAAAATGTGGCTACCAAAAAGCTCCAATTGACTCCTGTTTTTGTGGGTCTAGAAGCCATTTTTAAAAAAGCTTCTTTAGGCTTTATGTGAAAATTCTTGTTCTATGTTAGTGCGATTTTGTAGACAGCAACTATGTGTTCATTTCCTGGTTGCTGAGACCCAAATAATTACTCAAAAACTATATTAATTACAACAGTGGCCAACAGCTCAGGCACATTTCTAGCTAGTTCTTACATCTCAAATTAACCCATTTCTATTAATCTGTGTATCACTATGAGGCTGTGGCCTACCAGTAAGGTTCCGGTAGCATCTTTCACCTTTAGCAGCTGCATGGTGTCTCTCTGACACTGCCTACTCTCTCTCTCTATATATATGTCTGTTCAAATTTCCCACATAGTTTTATTCTGCCCTGCCATAGGCTGAAGCAGCTTCTTTATTAACCAATGGTAATAAAGCATATTCACAGCATACAGAGGGGAATCCCACATCATTTCTCTAAGATTTAATTCTAGTTTATTCTTCTATATGGAGTATAAAATTCACATTTCTGGTTCTAAAATAAGCATGTTCTGTTATTATTGAATTAAATTATACACTAATTAAGAACTAAGAGTTCCTGATTCTATAATCTATTCAAAGCATGGTTGTTTTCCCATGCATTCATGCTTTCTTCTGTGTCTATTTGGAATTTTTCAGTGTTTTCTGCTGTGGAACAATGCTTTTCTACACTATGAATATGTATGTCTCTCATTGGTTAATAAAAATCTGACAGGCTGGTAGCTGGGTAGGAACTTAGGTGGGAAATACAAACTGAAAATGATGGAGTTGAGAGAGACTCAAACTAGTCCCTGGGCACCACCACAAACTTCCTTGGGACCCTGAGAAAACTGAGATAATAGTCAAGACCTGGGAGAGCTAGCTGTTGTCCAGTGTTGGTATGATGGGGAAATGTAAGGCTTATCTGAAGTCCTAGCTGGAGTAGCCTATGAGGTTGGGCCATCTTAGCTGATTTGAAGTTGTCCTAATTGCCAATTTTTGAGGAATTTTCAACAAAGGCATTCTTAGAGGTTGGATTACCTGGGATACTTATATTTATTAATTTTTTATTCTTTTGTTCTGAAAACACACGAACTTTGAAAGGTAACACACACATATATGTATATATTTACACACACACACACACATATATATGTTAATTTTATGTGACAATATGACCTAGACAGATGCCTAGATATCTTGTTAAACACTATCTCTTGATGTATATCAAGAATGTTTCTGAAATTTGAATTTGAATCCACTGGCTTTGCCCTCCCAGCTGTTGACTGGCAGCACCCAGTCCACCTGGGACCTAAAAGAAGATAAGTCAAAGGAAGCATCTTTTCTTCATCACAGTCTGAGCAAGAACACTGTTTCCTGGTCTTCTGGTTCCCAGGATGTCAGTCTGGATTAGAACACACAGCATTAGTGTGTGTGTGTATCTACATTAACACAACTACGGAATATGCAGTGTGTACAAATCAGCTAAAGATCTTTTTGTTCTATGTTTAAAGTAAAAGCCATCTGTCAACTTTATATGTTCATTTTGATTGCATAAACAAAACTTCATATAAATCTCCACCTATGCCATATGAAAGGATGGCATGTAATAATAAATCATGAGGACTCTATAGCCAGCAAGATATATCATGTCTTCTCCAGTCTCAGAGCTGTTCCCATACTACATGGGTCAGCATATACATCACCTGTCTTGTAGTCATTCTTGATTTCTTCCTTCATGTCTGCATTCACAATTTTCAGGAGGTCTCCCCCAGTCAAATCTGATCTTTAGTAATTTTGAAGGAATCTATAGTTCCTCCCCCTGTGGAAACAAAGAAAAAGAGCATAATCTCTCCCTCAAAGCAACACATTTCTTGACTTCCATTCTGAAGTTAAGACATACTTAAAATATATGCTGGTTTAATACAGCAGTTTTTCTAGAATCCATTGTCTCTCAGCAGCATTTGCACTTGACTCATCAGCATTAAAAAACTCAAAGCCACCTAAATACCATGCAGAACCAGACACCCTGAATGTTTCCTGTCCTTACATGACTTATTCTTTTTATATTACTTTACTTTCTTTAAAGATTTTACTTTGTTATTTTTAAACAATTTATTTTTTTCTATGACTTTCTATACCTATCTTCTTTTCTTTTTTTAGCATCTAAAAACATTTTAAAGCGTACTCTACCTGCTTAGAAGTTTTCTTGGTTTGGACCTGATTTTCTTTTTTTTAAAATTGATTTTTATTGAGCTCTACATTTTTCTCTGCTCCACTCTCTAACCCTCCTTCCCACTTCAATTCTTTCCCAAGGTCCCCATGCTCCCAATTTACTCAGGAGATCTTGTATTTTTATACTTTCTACTTCCCATGCAGATTATATCTATGTAAGTCTTTCTTGGTGTCCTTACTGTTGTCTAAGTTCTCTGGGATTGTGGTTTGTAGGCTGGTTTTCTTTGCTTTATGTTTAAAAACTATCTATGTGTGAGTACATGTGATAATTGTCTTTCTGTGTCTGGGTTACCTCACTCAAAATAATGTTTTCTAGCTCCATCCACTTTCCTGCAAAATTCAAAATGTCATTATTTTTTTCTGCTGTGTAGTACTCCACTGTGTAAATGTACCACATTTTCCTTATCCATTCTTTGGTCGAGGGGCATTTAGATTGCTTCCAGGTTCTGGCTATGACAAACAATGCTGCTATGAACATAGTTGAGCACATGTCCCTGTGACATGATTGAGAATCCTTTGGATATATACCCATAAGTGGTATTACTGGGTCTTGGGGAAGATTGTTACCCAATTTTCTGAGAAATTGCCACACTGACATCCAAAGGGGCTGTACTTAATATAACCCCAGCAGCACAGACACTGAGAGAAACAATTAATAAATGGGACCTCCTGAAACTGAAAAGCTTCTGTAAAGCAAAGGACATGGTCAACAAGACAAAACAAGAGCTTACAGAATGGGAAAAGATCTTCACTAACCCCACATCAGACAGAAGTTTGATCTCCAAAATATACAAAGAACTCAAGAAATTGGACACCAAAAGATCACCTAATCCAATAAAAAATTGGAGTACAGACCTAAACAGAGAACTCTCAACAGAGGAATCTAAAATGGCTGAAAGACTCTTAAGGAAATGTTCAACATCCTTAGTCATCAGAGAAATGCAAATCAAAACAACTCTGAGATTCCATCTTACAGCTGTAAGAATGGCCAAGATCAAAAACACTGATGACAACTTATGCTGGAGAGGCTATGGGGAAAAGGGAACACTTCTGTATTGCTGCTGGGAATGCAAGCTGGACCTGATTTTCTGTTTATCCGAAGCCTTCTCTGACCGTATGAGCCAAACCTTAAACCACCACAACACCTGCTATATGACTGCACTTATCACATGGTACTGTGGCTTGCTCCTCTCCCCATGGGTTTAGCAGGCTATCCTATTGATTCTGAGCTGCAGCCACTGTTTGCCTTTCTGTGAGAGGCTAGGCTCTTGCCTGCCTGCAGCCACGTTTACCAATCCCAGTCTGGGAAGTTGATGGGCCTGCCTGTGGCAAGCATTTCTACCCAAGGTTGGGTAGCATAGTGAGTTGCCTCCTCAAGTGCTTGACTCCACAGCAGGGTCTACTAAAGGATCTGCACCTCTGTACACCATGGGCTTTGGATCTACTTGAGAAATGGCTGTTAATAGGCAGACTATCCAGCTTTGTGTCCAGAACTTTTTTCATCTTTCTCAGGCCATAGATGGACATATGTGCCTCATCTTGGGTGCCAAATTTAGTCAGACTTTCTTTAGATTGTCAGTCCCCAAATAATGATATGGAGAATTATTATTAATTACAAAAGCTTGGCCTTTTCTTAGGCTTGTTCCCAATTATCTGTTAGAAATTACACTAAACTGTTTATGTTAATCTACTTTTTCCCATGTGGCTCATTACCTCTTCTCTATACTATATGTCTAACTCTCTTTACATTGGGCTGGCTTAATGCCAGGAAGCTCAAATTCTTTCCAAATTCCCCTCTCTCCCTGGAAGTCTTTCCTACTCAGTCCTACCTAGCTATTGGCTATTCAGCTCTATATTAAACTAATCAGAAGGTACCTTTCACAAAGTGTGATCAAATATTCTCCAACTCTCTGGATCAGAGTAACACATAAAATTAACCACCAAAAATTTCCTTAACTTTAATGCTCAATTTCCTCTTTCCACGTTGACTTTATAGGCATACCATGACCTTAAAAAGCAGTAATACTATTGCCTCATACTTTTATCTTATTTTTGTAGAAATACCTTTAGTATCTTGTCTTTAGATATAGCCCCCCCCTTTTTTTTCCTGAGGTAGTTGTATTTCTTTATCTTGTGATGAAAATGTTCATACTTGCCTAGGTAACCATGTGGGTTTTTAAGTGAAGAATGATTCCTGACATTTTCAAAGGCCACCTCCACATTTCTCGAGATAATCCTATGGCTTTTGTTCTTTGGATGTTCCTCTATGATTATTTACCTAAATAACACCATATTTAAGATAGATTAATATGTTTCTTTTATGTGAAGTCCTTATGTGATCAATGTCACATACTCTATAATATTAAAGTTATTTATACAATTAAAACTACAACTCTTTAGAAGTTTATACATTCTAAGAATAACCCAGTTTTTGAGGGTTTGGTAAGATTTCCTTGGGAAAATCTTACTGACTTGGTAATTCATTTGGAGGGATATGAATCATTGAAGGTTTTCTCATTTTTAAAATCTTTTCTTCTCTGTCAGACTTATCTAATTATATTTTCAACTAAAAGTATCCCTTTATCCCAGGCTCTCAAATATTTTTTTTTTCCTTTTGGAACAGACATTCCCAATGGAGGTGCTGTATCTTTGATATTGTAGCGTTAATTTCACTCTTAAGGGAGAGAAATATTTTAAATGGAAGGGAAATTGTACAATCGACTTAATTAACCATTAGGGGTATATTAACATTCTCTGTTTCTTTATTGTGTCTGTTTTTATATTTATATAGCTTTTCTTTATTGACTGATTGGTTTAGCAATTATTTTGATAATATGTTTCTATTTTCTTTTTCTTTTCTTTATTTTCTTTCTTTATTTAATTTTTGAGACAGAGTTTCTCTGTGTAGCCCTGGCTATCTTGGAACTCACTCTGTATATCAGGTTGGCCTCAAACTCACAGAGATCTACTTGCCTTTGCCTCCCAAGATCTAGGATTAAAGGCATGAGCCATCACACCTGGCATTATGGTTCTGTTTTCAAAAAGTAGCTTGTCAAAGTCCAGGGCTTTGCAGAAGTTACATTAGTACTCTGCCATTGAACCGCATCTTAAAAACCAGCATCCAGGGAATGGAGTGGCATTTTATTTGTATTTTAATAAATGAAGCTTGCCTGAAGGTCAGAAATGTAAAACAGCCACACTGACCAGCCTTACAGACCCAGCAGCAAAGACACACACCTTTAATCCCAGTAGCCACACTAGTAGCCATAGAAACCAGGAGGTAGTGGTGTATGCTCTTAATCCCAGAACTAAAGAGGGATACAAAATGGGAGGAGACAGCTCTCAGTCTCAGCTTCATTCTGAGATTCCTGGAGACAGGATCACCATTTTCAGACTGAGGTCAAGGTAAGAGCCAGTGGCTGGACTGTTTTACTTTTCTGGTCTTTAGGTTGAACCCCAATATCTGTCTCTGAGTTTTCATTAATCATGCTACATATCTTTCCTCCATGACCTCTGAATCAGTTCCTGCCTCTTGGTTCCTGCCCTGCATTCTGCACATGATGGAGTGTAACCTGGTTGAGAGAAAATACTCTCTGCCCAGCCCCAGGTTGTTTTTGGTCAGGGTTTTATCACAGCAGCAAAGACTAGGACGACTTCCTTTTCTCACCCAGGTATTGAGCCCTCTAAACTGTTTATCTCATTTCTTCCGTTTTCCTTCTGTTTATTTAGCAATTAGCTTTCTAACATTTCAGTTGTGCGTAACTTATTCACTAAGGTAAATTGGCACGGCACATTTATGATTGTGTTTTCACATATCACGATTCTAGAAGTTGCTAATTTTGTTCCTGGGAATCAGCAAAAAGTTTCTGTTTATAATTTCCAAGTGGAAGTACTTCGGCTGTTTAGATTTTCGATTCATCTTTAGCTTTGTATAGTGATGCTTGCAGATCATTGCACACGATCCCTTATTTCTTTGCATCATGTCTTTCTGATTTGATGCATGGATGTTGGTCACTTTGGGTGTCTGTGACATACCTGAGCAAAGCAAATTCAAGGAGGAAAAGTCTGATCTACAGTTTCCAAAGTTCTAATTCGCGGAGGGAGGAGAAGAGAGGGCCTGGGATGAAATACAATCCACATGGCTCACTTGACTTACTTCCTCCAGCCAGACCCCTCCTAAACAGTACCTAGAACCTTCCCAAATAGTACCCTGAGGTAGTGACGAAGTCTTCAATACACGGGGCTTTCTGAGTCACCATTCATATTCAAGCCATAACAATGATGACTTTTTCCTCAAATTTACATTCATAAAAATGATGCAAATTTGGGCTCAAAAAGAACATGTCATCTCTTCTTTTTAGGCACTGAATGTGAGTATACATAGATTTATACTGGAGACATGGAAAGGATTCTTCTGGCTCTGGTTCTTCCTTTCGGCTCGTCACCCTGTCTCTATCTTTAATACCTGCTTTGTATGTGTTGTTCCTGTGCATTTGGTTCATAGATATTCACGACTTTCACATCTACACTGTGGTTTTTATTTTGTGTTTTATATGCATTATTATTTTTTTTCACATGGTATTTGTTTTGAATCTGACCTGTCTCTCACAGCTTCTGCCTTATTGTTATTAAGGGTTTTTTCCCCCCTGTTTATGTAGAGCTGGCGTTTGTGTGTGTAACCTTCCTTTTCTTTTCTACAATTTGAAATCTTCCTATATAGCTCTCATATGGAGCACTGACATTTCTTCTTTTAAAATCCAGTTTAATAGTCCTTTCAAAATGTCTTAAAACTAATTACCAGTTGAGCGATATTTGCCTCACTATTTGAATATATATGAGGAAATGTCTGCACACCTTTGCTATGTATTGGATTTCTCTCCGTATTTGAATATGTATGAGGTATATGAACACCTTTGTTATGTAGTGTGCACCTACATGTACACAGGTACATTTAGAAAAGTGGGTTTTGAGGTATAGATCTGCCTTGTAGTATGTACTTTTTATCTTTATATAATAGTCAAGTGCTCTTCTTTTACACACAACCATTAGTTATAAACCATGATAACCGACATACATTCTCCACACTGCATTTCATCCAGATAGTGTTCTGTTTAAAAGTTAAATTTCTTCGGGTTTATCATATTATTACAGAAGCTTAGTCTACCACCTCTATGCCAGCCTTAAATGACACCACCAGTCTCAGCGACTCCAGATGAGTCAGCCAGTGAGCTAACTATAAGTACAGCACCTTTGTCATTTCCTCCGGAGTTCTGAGACTCATGCCATTTCCAGGCTCCGAGAGCCTACACATGATGTCATTCATATTTTTACATTCTTACTTCTGGAGTAAGTAAGGTGCATGCTCACTGTTCACCGGCAGTTCTTCGGAGAAAGCTGTCCCCGGTTTCTTCCTCAAGTGCAAGAACTTTTCTTTGACTTCGAATGTTTTAGACTGGCCCTTCGTGTCCGATGAGCAGTTTGGTCTGGATGTTCTGGATGCTCCCTTGAGTTCTGTGGTTTTTCCTCGAGACAGTCTTGTATGGTCTCATTGGCATTAGGCTCTGAATGGTGCCTCAAAGAAAACTGGATTGATTTTTTTCCCCCTTACAATTTATCTTTTCTCTTTTTAGCTTTAGGATGTTTCCTTTATGTTCAAAATATAGAAACTTAACCTGATAAGAATGAAAAATATTCAATGATTTGTTCTACATGTCTTGGCTCAACCCTTATGGATCACTGCTTTCTACTACATGGCTTTGCTTTCATCATGTTGGTTCAAGTCTTTTTCCTGCAGTTTCAAGAATGGAAGCTCTTTTTTACTGGTTTAGCAGTAAGACTTGTTCTCACAGATGCTACTCATGTATGCTGTGGTTCTGTGCTGTGTTTTGATAGAAGAAGACAACACTTTCATAGCACTTGGGAACCATTCCTGTTTATTTTTATTTAACTTTAGTCACTTTTACATCGTCTTTGCTGTCCCATGCCTTTGGGGTTCTTTCTGATGTTATTTTCATTTCTGTGACAGTTTCTTTCTTTTTCTTATTATTTTTTAATATTATCTCATTTTATCCACCCCATCTCTCACCTGAGTTTCTATTTGGGGAAGCAGATAGTCATGCAAGGTTTTGATCTCTCTTACCCCTATATTGCAAAGAGTTACATACACAAATAATATAACCTGATTTTAAAAGAAAAAGCAACTTCACAACACACTACTGGAAGTATACTTGTGAGAAATCATCGTTCCCTGAAGACCTAGATCTTATTGATTAAAAAAAATTATGTTGTCTTGACTATTTTTTCTTCAATGCTTTGGCATGAGCGCGCACACACATAAACACACAAGAGTGTACATACATACATACACACACACACACACACATACACACACACACACACACACACACACACAGATGTGGGGAGAGGCTGTTTTGTGTCGACTACTTCCGGGTATGGGGCTTGCCCCGGAGCATGGTTGATATATCCAGTGTTATTCCACTGGAGAAAACTGGCATTCCTTTTCCTAACAGGGGCCAACTGCAATCATCTTCTTGGTTGGGGTGACAGGAATGTTGTCCCCACTTCTCTTTCTCAGTGCTGGTATTTTGCTGGTTTGAGCCTGTACAGGTCTTGTGAATGTGGTCACAGTCTCTGTGAGTTTATCTGTGTATCAATCTTCTTGTGAATGGAAGAGACTGTTATCTTATTTATTTATTTATTTATTTATTTATTTATTTATTTATTTTTTACCATTTCTGGCTTTTACAATCTTTTGGTTTCTTCTGCATAAATCCCTGGGATTTGAGGATAAAGGCATTTTATTTAGTGCTGAAGGGGCCAAACTCTATCACTGCACATTGTCCAGTTGTAGATCTCTTGGGATCTCCTGCAAGGAGTAGCTTCTTTCATGAGGGCTGAACAATGCTCTGTTCTATGACTATAGCCATACGTCGTTAGGAGTCATTATATTGCTATGTTCTTTTAGCAGAATAATTGTGTTAGGTATTCATATAGGCCCATGACCTTTTTAGTCTTAGGTTCTTGACAACTTCAATAGTGTTTGGTAAAGGTTCCAGCTCAGGGAGTGGGCCTTAAATTCAATCAAAAAAGTGTTTGTTTTTTCCCATAACATTTGAGCCACTACTGCAGCTGTATATGTTGCAGGCAGACCACTGTTGAAGACTGCAGGGTTTGTCGTTGGGTTAAATGATGGTTACTTTTCTCCTTGAGTAGGATATAAAGTGCCTTCTAGCACCATGAACACTAGTCAATTGGAGTGAAGCTTCTAGGTAGGCACCATTTTAATTTCTCTGTTTTGGATGACATAAGTAAGTTGCCTTTACCAATAGGGCCTACCATCGGGTTACAGCGAGTAATGATATGGAGAATAATAGCCCGTGGAGTCTTGGGCAATGGGTGGGTGGGTAGCCACTCAAAGAACCTCATTGGCTAATGACTCAACAAGATGTAATCCATTCTTGGCACTGGAGGTTTTGCTTGTTGGTGTAAGATGTGTTGCTGGGGAATTGTCTAGCCCATTATATGATGACTCCATTCCTTACACATACACACACACACACACACACACACACACACACACACACACTCGAAGGCTTCTGCAGTAGCAGATTTCCACATGGATTTTTAGAGACCTTTCAGTGTTAGTTGTCCCTCCCCACATTCTCTTCTTTGCCCTGCCTTCCCATCCTCTTCTCCATTTAATCCTAGTCCTATAAATGTCAGTCAGAACTGCGCTGCCTCCGTGGAACATTTCCTAGCTCTACGTTGGTGAGAGTTGATGTTTCTTCTGGAACTTTGCTACTATATCTTGGTATCTATCGTGTGTCCATCTCTTGTTCTTTTGAGTGTCAGATTCTTCTATGCTAGTAATCATTATTGAGTGGATTATTACTTTTTGTGATTAAAGTCTTTGGAGAAAGTTCCTGAAGTTAAGTTTCAAGGTAACTTTAGTATTCTCACATTCTCAAGCCCCAAATGCCTACCTTTTGATGCAAATGGTTAAAATAAGCAGGATCTAGAGCCTCTGCATTTCATGCTGATCTAAGTCTCTTTGAGATGGTGGTTTTGCTTGCTCAAGTTTGCTGGATTCCTTGGTAACCAAGCACCCCTTTCCCATCACTCTCTCTTTGTATATTTTTCTGACCTACTCCGGATTCTCTTTCATCTATTCCAGCTTTTGATAGAGACAGTTTGTCTGTCTGTCTGTGTGTGTGTGTGTGTGTGTGTGTGTGTGTTTTATCATAGGGTCTTCATTTCCTGGCACTATGTGTGTGTGTGTGTGTGTGTTTCTTGTATCTTCTACTGCCTCGCTGGTTAATTTAAGCTGTTTCTCCTAAGGACTTTTCCATGCAACTTCTGGTCAAAGGCAACTGCTCTTGGCAACTATTGAAAGTACTTTGGAGTTTGTGAGTAAACATGTATAACTTTGTAGAAAATGGTATTTAAATCTTTCCCCATTCCCTTTGTTAGCATGTATAAATTCCAGCAAGAGGTAGGAAAGATGTTTAAATAACTGATGCCATGATCAGATTGCAGTATATTTCATTTTTTTTTGCAACAAGAATGGTTTGGACTGATTTTTTTTTTCTGAAGAAGATGGAATACCTTGAAAGACTTAGTAGCTATTAATTTTTTTTCAAAGTTTTAATTTCCAGAGAAGAACAGCATGCCACTCAACTTGGTCCTATTTTACTTAGATTAAATCACATTTTAGGCTCCCATTCATTGTGCCTTTGGACAACGATGTCTTCATACTTAATAAGTCTAGTTAATTAATTCTCACTGTAGTTCAGAAAAGGAGACTGTGTCAGAACCATGACATTGCAGGGTTTTTTGGCTTCTCTCCAGAGACTCATTGCCTTTGTGCTATTAACTTTGGGCTCAATTTCAAGGTAATGGATGTAGCGGATGGCATATAATACAAAGCAAAAAGCCGGAAAAGAGAAGAGCCACTGGACAGTTGGCAGTGTTGCCGCTGGAGAGCTGGGTGTTCCTTGGCAGACAGTGTTGGAGGAAACAGTGCACAGCGAGAGTTGGTAAAGTCCCATCACCCTTGTGGTATAGGTATGCCCTGTCCTGGGTGGTTGGGTCAATGGGAAAATATGGAAAGTTTCACTTCCTTGGTGAGCCTTTATATGCCCTTTAATATGGACAGTTCAGAAAGATTCTAAATTCCTGACCCCCATCTCCTTTCCACGCCAAAAAAAAAAAAAAAAAAAAAAAAGCCTCCATTTGGGCAATTGTGGCATGTTTTGTAGTGGGATGGTTTATATTGCCCATTTTGGGTTTTATGGTTGTTTCTCCCATTAGATGGCAAACTCGTGTCTCAACCATCCTACCATCCTCGCACCGCCAATCTGATACCATGTGCTCCATGCAAAATGCCTGTTAGGTCGTGGGAATGAATTAGGAGATTTGTTAAAGTAACCAAGAAAGTCTGGTCTCTAATTCGTTCGGCAGTTCAAGGTAAGAAGTCATTCCTTTGCTAGCTTCCTCTTTTCCTTGCCAGTTTTCCTTCTTTTACATTCTGACTAAAAGGACTGGTTAATTAGGAACACACACACACACACACACACACACACACACACACACACACACACACAGTGGCAGGATTATGCCCATCTCTTCTCTTAAAACAGGATCAATAGTTCAGGTCCAGGTGGCTAAGCCTGGTGCCCTGTCACATGAATCCCTAAGTTATGGGACCCTCTCTCAGGCTGTTGCTGGACCACAAGCTCAGCAATAATATGACCCTTTGGTTCAGGAACCAAAGCTGATCCCTTAGAGAGTCCTTTGTGCAACAGGAGAGCGGTGGGCTCCTGCGCTCCCACTGGCTCTTTGAGTGATAAGCCGCCCACCCCCCGGGAGGGGGACCCATCCCCCTTTCTTGCAGCCAGGAGGTGCGGGAGCCCTTGGTACTGTCTGGGTGGCAGATGAACAGCGAGCCACTGACACATCGCAGGGCCAGCGAGCGGGAACGAGCGCGGGGGCGGGGGCGGCGTGTAGTGGCAGACGGCCGCGGGGATTATGAATGGGGGCGGGGGCCGGCGAGTTGAGGTTCCACCCGGGATCGTCCGCACCGGCTGATGGGCACGCAGGGCTGCGCGTAATCCTCCAGCCGCGGTGGAAGGAGGCTGCGGTGAGCGCAGGCTGGCAGTGAGGGAGCTTCTGCAAAAGTCTTCTGCGGTCGCGCGCGTGGAGTGCCGGGGAGCTCGGCCAGGTAGGAGGGAGAGGAAAGGAGCCAAGGGCGACCCGTCCAGAGGCCCCGGCTGCGGCGGCTCACAGGTGGTGGCCTCGGTGGCCGCAGCATCCAGTCCGGTTGACTGGATTTCGGGTACCGCGCAGTGCTAGAGAGAGAGGCGTGGGGGAGCCGCGGCTCTGGGCTCAGTCGGTGGAGGTCGGGGTACGGCGGCACAGAAGAGGCACCCGAGCTTCTCAGCGCGGGCTGGTGGCCCCGCCTGGGTGGCCCCGGTATCCTGAGATGAGGCTGCGGGTCGCTCTCCCCCGGATCTCCAAGGTTCGCCCACGGGGCAGCTTGGCGCGGGAGCGCAGCCTGAGGTTGAGGATGCCTCGCCTCCCGCCGCACCGCACCGCGGCCGCATCGACTGCGGGGCTCTGGAACCTCGAGGCCGGTATGGCAGCCTAGGTCCGTCCTGGTCGCTCCTGGGAACCAGTCCTCCCATGGACCCTTCCCTAGGGCACTTTCAGTCTCGGCCGCTTGGCCCTTGGACCTCTTAAGACAGTCATTGGGAAGCAGAGCGAGCCAAGGGACAAACAGAAGGATTCCCCGAGCGGGAGCCCCGAGTGGGCGGTGATGCCTGGGGGCCAACTGCCCAGAGTTTGCCGGGCTGCTGCCGCAGGATGCTCCCACACACCTAGATAGCTGGGTCCCCAAGCCCGGCGTACCTAAGCCTCTGCAGAACCAAAGCTGTGCCCAGAACTTTTGGCAAGCTTTGGTGTCTGGGCTGCCATGAGAAGCTCCAAGACTGAGGAGCAGGAGGCCTGCTGCCCCTCACCTCACTTTCCTTCTGCTTGGTCTCCTCTCTCAGTTCTGTTTTCCTTCCCTCCTCACACACCGCCTTCCATCTGAGCCCAAGGAAGCCACGGTGTTGACCAAGTATTAAGAGAAAGGTGGGGAGGACCAAGTTTGTTTCTTTATCGAGACGTGGTTTCTCTGTAGCTCTTAATCGGGTGTCCATCATGCACATGACACAGCATGCCTGGGGTGATTTTAAAGCAAAACTGATTTTTTAAAAAAAATTACATTGCAGGTATCTTGGGTTTACATCACAGGTGTATGATGCTGCTAAGCTGAAATGCATTCTGTGCTCCCCTATATTCGATCTCCATGAGATGCAACTGTCCCGTAGAGCACACGTGTCTTTTGGACGTAGCTCTTGCCAGCTCTTGCCAGTTCCTGGCTACACCGTGAGAAAGGCAAATTAAGTTAAAATGTATGATTAAAGTAATAAAAGTCCATGCAGTTTTAGTAGATCACAATTTCATTTTCTTTTGATGAACCCACTTTTTTAATGCAGTGACTTTTCAGCCTCCCACCCCCAGTTTGGGGATCCCCATGTTTTTATGTGTGACCTGAGGAGGAAGAACCTGGAGATTTTGTGAACATGCCTTGCTGATAATGTGTGCAGGCCGATGATTTCAGGTGAAGCAAATTTAGTTGTGATTTTGCTCCGTGTACCTCATTAATCTTCTGACATCCCAGAAAAAGAGAAATCTCTTTTAATACAAACATGTGTTTTTAGTGTAAAATTGGCCTAGTCAGCTCTTCAAATCAATACATGTAGGACTTAGCAAGGAACATATTTACTCTAGTTTCTATTATTTTTAATTTTTATAAACAGAACAATTCCAGTTTGTAAATTTACAAAACAAAACAAGTACAGTATTAGAAAAGAACAGAATAATTGAGATGGTATGATTAATACTTTTGGGCTGTATTAATACTTTTGGGCGAACAGATCCATTGCCTTCCTATTTTCCTGACATATTTGTGAGCTAAGCAATTTTGCAACATGTCTACTTGTATTTCCTCATTTGACTGACTTCTTAGTTTATTTCTAGCTTGGCATATTTTGCCGAGATGAATTATCTTTTATTTCTATAGAGGGTACCTGCTTGGATATGCCTGTTTACTTTTCTAATAGGGTTGATTTTGATTGAGGAGCAATTAGTAAGCCATATATAGTTTTGGGTTCTTGAAGTCATTTGTCCAGGTTGAGACAATATTTAACAATGACAGGTGCTGTGTACGTGCGTTTAGGAAAGATACTTTTGTTTTGACTTGCAATCCGTTTAAAATGGGCATGAGTAAAGAGTTTCAGTTTGCTGTTAGCTCTTTATGCTACCTGTTTTGGCTCGTGAGAAATAAACCAGGTCTTGAGTTAAAAGATTTAGATGTTGGTAATTTTTTTTAAAACAAACAAACAAACAAACATTATTGCAGCGTTGAAACTGACCTATTGCTTTTTCTAAGAAACTCAAGCTGCATAATTTAGAAAAAGCTTCAGGTGGTTGTGTATCAGACACGTGGATGCCTTTAGCACTAATTGTAAGTCCCCTGTAGTAGTACGGTGGAGAATGTGATGTGTTAGATCCTTCTCCTGGGAAGAACTTGCTGTCTCAGCCTCTGAGAATCTTCTTAAGAGAATACCTTCAGTGGGTGCAAACCCCGGGGAGTGATGGGGTTGTAGAGGACCCCTTTGTCTGCAGCCACACATACTGTCTTCTAGAGCAGCCATATCCAGTGCCCAGTGGATGTGGGAAGATGAAGATCACAGTGTCGGCACAACTTTAAGGAAGCCTGGTAGCTTTGGAGCACCTGGGATGGCTTCCATTGTGGTTTAGTTATACCACCTTTCCATGGCTGCTTCAATCCGAGTTCTTCCTCAGATGTGTAGTCTAAGGAAACAGCGCATGAATTTAATGTCAGAGGTGACTTGCTAGAGAAACTAATCTGTGACAAAGTGCCCCGCGTGTGCTCATTTTTCACCAGTTTTAATAGATGTGGTGTCGGTTGGCATTGAAGGACACCTCTTTGTCCTTCCATCCCTCCATGATCCATCCTTCCTTCCTTCCTTCCTTCCTTCCTTCCTTCCTTCCTTCCTTCCAACTTCTGTCTATTGATTTGAATATTACATATCCCATTTCTATTTTCTGTGACTTTAAAAATGTTTTAAAGACACTTCATTTTGTTTTGCCTTTTATTTTTTATTTATTTTAGTTTTATTTTTTGAGACAGGGTCTCATGTAACTCAGGTTGGCTTTGAACTCACGCTGAAGCTGAGGGAGACTTTGAACTCCAGATCCTCTTGCCAGTAGTCCAAAGTTCCAAGGTTGCAGGTGTGAGTTACCACACCTGGCTTCGTATTTTGTCTTACTAGATACAGTCAATGAAAATTTCTATTGTCTAGAACTACGTAAAGGACCTCATAATTGTATCGTCTTGATACTCATCCTATTTCAAAGTTCTTTAGCAAAGTAGTTCTACCGTATTTTTATACAGCATGTCATCTTTATATAATTGGCTCTCTTGATTGCTTTTGCAGTCAGTGCTTACTTAACTTGAGCTATATCTCCTGTGCTTCCTGTATTTCTCTTCTTCCTTTGGATTTCTGTTCCTCAAGATGACAGAAATCTCCGAGTCCCTTTTGCTTGTTTGGAACCGTGTCTCGTTCCAGTGCTTTAATCATAGAGCATCCGGGAGGAGAATCCAGAACTGACAATTGCTTTCCTCATTACTTTGAAGACCCAGCTTCCCAGCCACTATTGTTGAGAAGTTGGCCCCTGGCGTGTTCTTTGTCCCTGGTGCTTTACTGTTTGACTGTAGTGTGTTCACGTGTGGGCTGGCTTTTACTCTTGCTTCTTGGGCTTTTGTGTGCTCATTTAATCAGAGGATTCCTGTGTTTCTTACTAAGAATCCATGGCATATCTGAGCCTATTTTGCCTTGCCTCCTCCATCCTTTTGCTGTCTGTGAAAATTCTGCTGCACTCATCTTGGACCTTCTCTTTACATGTATCATAGCTGTCACCCCTGTATTACTCTCCAATTACAGATAATCTGAAAGATCTTTGGGTGGCTGTCCAGAGGCATTCCATAGGTGTTCCTGTCTTTATTGATGTCTTATTTATTGATTAAGTTGTTCCTTGAATTGATTTCTTTTTCTCATGGTTAGAAATGCTGTCTGATCTTTTCAAAGTTGCTTGCTTCTCCTTAGATTTT
>NC_022016.1:69541616-69556533 GCF_000317375.1 Microtus ochrogaster
GCTAGAACTTGGATAGCCTCATAGTTCCTTCCATAAAGCATAGCCTTCCTCCATGGAAGGCACGGAGCTGGTGTCAGGTCATCTTTGACGTTCCGGTTGTGACTACACAGGAGAGCGCCTCTCCACCCCCTGCTTTTTGCTATGACGTTAGGAGGCTCTGAGTCCTCCTTAAATATTGCATTATGGCAGGTAGTTATTCTCTTTATGTTTAGCATGCAGGCTTGGCTCCATTTCTGCAGGGCAACAGTGACAGTTTCACCCCTAATGGCTTATGGTCTGCCTGCTTTGCTTGGTGCATCTAGACTTTCCTCTAAATTCTGCTGCCGCCACATGCTGAGGTACCAGGAACCTCCCCAGCACAGGCTGCATGTTTCCTGCAGGTGAAAAAAGATACTGGTTTTAGGCTGTAGGAATAAAGAGCGTCCCTGCCCTGGAGCTTGCTGTGACTGGATTCCCATGTCTTTCCCATGTCTGGGTTTTGCCTTGCCTGTTAAGGTTACCTGTTGTTTTTAGCTCAGCCCTATTTAGACATAGGAAGAATGAATCTCCCTCACCATATATGGCTAGGATAGGGCTAGGAGACTTTGTACCTGTGAACCCCACTGCTGTATTGTCCCTATGACCAGAAGCCACCAGACAGTCCTCCAGCCTCTTCCCACTGTTCTGAGGCTCTGGTATCACTTCCGGGATTCCAGGTGTGCCTAGTGGAGGAGGCAAAGAGAGATGCATGTTCACTGTCGTGTCTGCACTGGGGTATGTGCTCTTTCGACAGCTTAAATCCTTAGCCACGTTATCCATTAATGTAATTGAAAATACTATTGGGCTGTATTTCCACGTGACCTGTATTTGTTGTAGAGAAATTATCAAAACCCCCATTTAAAATTCTCATGGAAGTTAACTCCTACTCCTGCAGGTGGAGATTGTAGTACCCAGCCCCATTCTACCACTGAAACCCTAGACAAAAAACCTGGGCATGCTATTTTCTCCGAGAGGTTTTTCTCCGAGTTATGTTTAAACATTTGAAAAATATTAGTCCTTTTAATCTTTTGCCACCTCTGTGGGAAGAGCTAAAAGAACCCTTTATCCAGGGACACTTTAAATCTTAGAGGAAAATATGATTATTTGCATAAGTACTTGCTGATGTCAAAGGGATTAAAGAAAAGATTCCAGGTTCCTGGCTGTTGGTTTCTTGGTTTCTCTCTCAGGGCTGGCACTCAGAATCATGGTATTTCTCAGAGCTGAAAGTGATCTCAGAAGTCAACTGTTGTTTTACACCTCAGAACATGGAGACCTTGAGATGTGGAAAGGGAATCGGAGCAGCTTGCGTTCGCCAGCAACTGGGCTTGCTGGCTCTGAGGTTTTACTGTTTCCAATGTATCCTTTCCTTTCCTCAGCATGGGCTTCTGAGGAGACCCGATGTTCACAGGGAGGTCTGATGCCTTAGCACCCCTTTCTGAGAAGAAGGCACACTTCCAAAAGTGATTTTTCTTTTTAGTAACAGGCATATTTTGAAATTTGCAAAACATACAGGCTTGTTACCTAGAAAAATGAGCGTGTAGCCCCAACTTGTATCTAATAGGAGGATTGATGAATTCTTAGGGAAGATTTCTAGATACAGGCTTTTGTTATCCTTGTGTGCTAACTCAGAGTCATCTTCGTTGGGCAGAATGACTTAGATTTAATCCTTCATTTTTATTATCACAGCCACTCTTGCAGGCCTGAGGACAGTGGCAATTGCCCCGAGCATAGTGCACTGGTACACAGAATGCTGAAGGATATGTTTTCCTGGCAGGTTCTTGAGAGCAAGGAGGTGAGAAGGATGTTGCAGGACTAACAGATGTTCAAACAGACTGACAGTGGGAAACACAAACAGGCGACTCAACCCACAACGCTTGTTTTCTCTTCCCCCATATACATGGGAAGACACACACACACACACACACACACACACACACACTCACACATCTTAGGACTCCTTGGATAGCTCTTTGATCTGCTCCTGTTTGCTTTGCTGTCACTCTCTTACTGCACAGAGAAGAGTGTCCCTCTGAGACTGTTCTCTAGTACATCAAATGATAGGAACTGAAAAAGCACAGAGTGATGCTACTTACTGTCTTTACTGGAACATTTTCCAAGGGGGAGAAGAAAACCCTACCCGTGCTTCATTCCACTGTGCATCCAGCTAATTATACCCACAGAAGCATAATTGTTTCTGAATTCAGAGGTTAAGATGGAAGAGCAGTAATTGTTAAAGCAGTTCCGATTACTTCAGAGGTTGCCTGCCTATGCTTAAAGGGTGCGCTCGTTGACTGGCCTGTAACCTACTAGAACTCCTCCAGAAGAGATAGCTTGTGCACGGTCATGATTTGTCCCAGATCAAAAAACCCAACGCCAAAAAGGGAAGAGTGTCTGAAAACAATCATAAATCATAAAATGAAGCCCTCTCACTACAGCCCTTTCTTTTCCAAATGTTCCGAGGAGGAACTAAGATTTGTAAGTCCTGAGTTTATTATTGAGATGATAGTAATCGCCAGCATGTGTGGGCCCAGGTACAAATCAAGACGAGATCATACTAATCTCTCAGGCTCTTTCTAGTGTTAGTGGACAAACTATTAAGGGAATCTTGAAATAGTTCTATGGAAATAAATATTACTCATGAGAAAAATTGTCTGGGAAATTATTTTTAAAATTTGAGATTAGCACAATATTTTGAGGTAATCCAAACTTTGCATTAATAAGAGATGTGTAAATCCATCCACCCAACAACATGTTGGACCATTCAGGGGAACACAATTAGTGCTGCCCATGATAACGACAATGGTGGTAAAACTTAAGCAGAAGGCATTAGGTTGAATTGGGTTGGAAGTATGGCAGTTGCTGCCGATGGAGGCTTCTTTCATCTTCTTCTACTGCAAAAGTAGGAAACGATAACTTTATTCAACTTCCCAGCCTCCCTTGAAGCTGGCAGCGTCTCCAATGACAAGGATTAGATGGTCTGAACAAAAGACAGGCATCTCAAGCACCCAGAGGTCCCAGAACTTTATTACTTTCTGTTAAGCATTGGTGACTTTATTATGATTGATGAGCAGCCATCTTGCAACCATTAGACATAGATCCATATGCTTAGAATGATGGAGAAAAATATATAAAGCTTAGATCCGAGACGAGTCTTAGAGAAGAGATGTCAGCTCTGCCTTGTCTGCCTCCAGACATAACTTTCCAGGAGAAAATTAAACCTCTTAATGGTTTTATCTACGGATTGTTAAGTTTTCTATTATTCTCACCTGGATATATAAATTGCTACAATTTTACATTTTATATTTCTGAAGGATAAAATTAATGTCTACAGACCTTCATAATTACCCATCTTAGATTGTAAAAGTTGGTTAATTTGTATAAATATTCTCATCTTGAAGATGTTTAGGTGTGAAAACTTTGGATAATTTGTAAAGATTTCAATTCCATTGCTTAAAGAATAGCATGAGAAGTGAAGAGTTTCTGTTTTGTATTACCAAGCAGAGTCTTCACATTTTATTCAATGGGCGAAACTTTAAGAGGGAAACTCTATTTCTGTAAGTCACACCTCCTACTTAGCTTTAACTTTGGTAAGATGCGGATACAGCTGGAGCATACCAATGAGCCCTGGGAAAAAAATGTGTTTCCCATTTGGCTTAAGAAAAACATCTAGCAAGGTTGGTTGCCCTCTTTATCAGTTAATATAGGTTTCCTTCTGGCTTTATTTTTTTTTTTTATAAAACAAAGGGGGGGCATTAGACAGTAAGAAAGGATATCCATTTAGTCCGTGGCAAAGGAAGAAAAATCAATTTATTTCCTGTAATTGTTGCCACACGTAACTATGGTTTTCTGAGAAATAAGATGCTGACCATGTTATGCGCTAGGTGCTTATGAAACACTGTCCTTTTGTCTTCAAGTTTATATCTGTGGACTTTGATTTATTTTTTTAATATTATGTAGAATTAATACCTAAGAGCAGATGCTTACCATGAAAAAGAATAAAATTCACGGAATCCAAATGGTTCTACTTTGCTATTCGCATGTAGGGTATTGGTGAAAAGACCCAAATCATTGAGGGTTTTATTTTCCAATTAATGTAGGATGTTTATTCCCATCAAGAAGTATAATAGAGGTTTTTGGTTAAATTTTTCCCATTAAAATGGGATGAGGTAACAATTCTCACCACAGTTCAGAGGGCTATTGTGAGAGAAATGAAATAATGGATGTGAAGTGCATTAGTTTGCTCTGCAGGATGTTACATAAATCCCCAAAATAGCAGCATACATGTGTAAACAAGAAGATGGATGATAATTTTCAAATGTGAGTTTCATAACCCAGGGTTTGCGGTGGGGTTTTTGGAGGTGAATTACACAGCAGCACAACGTTTGTCATTGCGGTGGGTTCTCACAGGAATGGCGTTGTGAGGGAAAGAGAATGGCGCTTTATGGGATGATACAATATAGCAATAGGCTTACCCAGATGTCAGAAATAGTTTTGGTTTCTTAAATGGTTGTTAATGAGAAAGCTCTTCTCCAAATAACAATCATAGTGGCAGTGAATATTAAACCAAGAAAAGAGCTTCTAATAGTCACATCACTTCCTGTGTGTGATGTGGCATCGTTAAAGAAAAGAAAAACATCTATTTTTAATTATGTGTATGTGTGTGTGTATCCATGTATGAGTTTTAGACATAAATGCAGATACCCACAAAGGCCAGCAGAGGGCATTACATCCCCTGCAGCTAGTCTTACAGGTAGTTGTGAACTCCCAGTAGTGGATGCTGGGAACAGAACCTGAGTCTTCTGCAAGAACAGCTCATGCTGTTAACCACTGTGGCAGCTCTTCCGCCCCCAATAAAACATTCTTTAAATTCATTAGACATTCAAGATTTAAAGTCATTAAGGTGCTTGGCCAGCAAGGTCATGGTAAAAGTTGTACCTCTGTGAGAGAGCAATGCCTCCTCCTCACGTCAGGTTTTAGATGATGAACAGGAAGCCATAAAGTTGACACGTGGAAGTGGTCAGGAAACAGGACTATGGAAGGGACACTGCTTTTCTCTGTCTTATTGCCTTGAGCAATTTCTTGAAGATAAATGTTTGGGAGTGATTTCATAAGTGGCAGATGCTAGATACAGTAGCTAAAATGGAGCAAAGCTGGTCCGTTAATGAGGCAAAGTCATACTTTGTAAATTGGATTGTTCATCTCGTTGTGTGTGTGTGTGTGTGTGTGTGTGTGTGTGTGTGTGCATGTGTGTGCGTCCATGTACATGCACATGTGTGTTATGCATGTATGTGGAGGCGAGAGGGCACCTTCAGGGGCTGGGACTTGCCTTCCACCCCGAGACGTGGTCTCTTTGTTGTTGGTGCTACATACTCCAAGTTAGCAAGGATTCTCCTTTTTCTGCTTCCCATCTGGGCTGAGGTGCACTGGAATTCTAGGTGTGTAATACGGTGTGAGATTTATGTGGCTTCTGGGTTTTCAAATCCACGTTCTCATGCATCCGTGACGAGCACTTTACACACAGACCCGTTTCCTTGGCTTTGATCTCTTGTGTTACTTTTGATCTCTGCAATACATTGTCTAATTTTGTGGACTGCCTTATGAAAATGAAAAGTCAAATTCAGTGAGGTGCTTAGAACGGGATGAAATGTACACTAGCCTAGCCCCACCCTTCCTGGTAGCAGTTACAAATAGAGAAGGAAGAACTCTTAGCAGAAGGTAGGAGAGATCAAGGTGAGCAGTGGAGAGCTGGGGCGGCCAAACTGCACTAGAAAGGTCCAGTTGTTTTTTCTACATGAAGCCTTTACATCTACTATGTTCCACAGAGATCTTTTTTCGCTGTCAGGTGATGATATGAAACTGTTTGGAGTGTGTTGGGTGAGGAACATGGGAGCCCTGGGCTGCCATTTTGCCTCAATGGGGTGAACACGTTTTGTTTCTTGCAGTCATTCAGGGACGTGTATTAGAGTAGAGACAGTTCTAGTTTCAGTCTATGTAGTTGGGGCACAAAAGATAAGAGGATGTGATGGTCTATTCCCGAGAGAAGCATACATCCCTACCACTTAAATCTCATTGTCTCATTGCTTGGGTCTCTCTGTCTTATGATGAAACTCCAATTGAAAGTGTGGCTTGGAGTTTTTGTCTGGCTGTGTCGAGAGAAGACGAAATAGGTTTGGTGGGGGCTAATACCTTGTTTAGGATAACCATGCTATGGATTTCATAGCCTCTTTGTTATGCCAGATCCCTTCTGTCCTGACGTCTGTAGCTTCCCCTTTGTTTAATCTTCTCTACTGCTAGATGGTGCATAATTTAAACCTTTATAAGAAAGAATGTGTTCAGGGTAAAACTTTTGAAATGTTTTACAACTAAAATTGTCTTCCTTGGGCTTTATGTCTGATGGATAGCTTTTCTGGATGTAGAATTTTAGAGAGTCATTCACTTCTGAATTTTGAAGTAATTTTTGAATATTTGTCTGTGTAGCCACTAATAATTTTCTACTATTTAAAATCTTGATCCTATAAGTGTGATGTTTTCAATCTGAAAACATAGTATTATCATATTACCAAAATTGTGACATTTCAAGGCAGTGTGCTTCGGAACAGTCATTTCTTGGTGGTTGTATTGGCCTCTGATTGTCTTCAGAACACTGGGAACTTTTTTGTGTGTGTACTGGCTATTGTACCAATTCTCAAGCGAATTCTCCCTACACTTTAGCATTTCAAATCAGAAAAACAGAATACAGCTTAATTCCATTGTGCCTTCAATAGTCAACTAGCATTCATGACTTGATTATAAAATGAAGGTGTCTGATAGGATAAAGACGTAGCAATAATAGAAAGTACTAGAGTCAATGAAATATGAAATGTTCCTTCTGCTTCTGTCTTCTTAGAGCTCCAGTGACTAAATTCCATCCAATCCAATATTCTTTCACTCTAAAATACACCATTATTTTATGTATTATTATTAAGACAATATTACAGATGAACTGTATACTATTTCCTGGTCCTTAGGAAATTAATTTCAATTTTATTGATAGAATTTCTTTCAACCTAAGCAAATATGAGGCGTCTCATTCATATGTCTCCTATGAATGTATAAAGAACACAGTAAAGCAGATTAGATGAATTATTCTTCAAATGTATTCATTATTCAGAGTTTTAAAATTCATGTTCAAAATCCTTCTCATCTCAATCTCAGGCCATTCATACATATGCTTATTCATGCAGAACCACTTTAATGTGCCAGCAAGGGTTCCAGTTCTGAAAAGACCCTTAGCTCTTATGTTGATCAGGCTTGCTTTGTAGACTCTCCTGGGTGGGTGTTCTTAAACAGGAGTGCTCCGCCACAGATCTCATTCCTTCTGCACAAGGGTATGACATCTAGGTGTAGAAACACCCCACTATTGCCTTTTGCTTTCTCTTCCAGCCAAACCAGCATCGATTCTGCAAATTTTGATGACTGGGCAGACCAGGCCACCCACCATGCCTCTGCTGTCTTTCTAGCGGCAGGTGGAACATCCTATTTTCAGATGTAGCCCCATTTTAAAGCTCTAATCATATGGAAATTCTACATGCACTAAGGGCCCAAATTAATCATCTTTTAAAAATGAAGTTTCTTACTCCTTTACTATAAACCTTAATTGCAAGGGAAGGAAGCATTTAAATGTTCTCAAAGTGAAACAGAAAGCACAAGAGTCTCTGGGATCCCTCTAAAGCCCGGCTGTGCGGCAAGAATTGCAGCCTTGCTGGGAGGTGATGAAAACATGAAGAGAACCATAGTTTGCTCTGAGGCTTCCCTTGCACCTCAGCAAACTGTGCCTGCAAACAGTGGAATACTTCTGCTACTATTCCTTTGCATAGACTCAAGTGAAGTCATGCATGCAGCTCCAGAACTTGATTTTTCACTCAAAATTGATTACAAATGCCGGGTGGTGGTGGCGCATGCCTTTAATCCCAGCACTCGGGAGGCAGAGGCAGGCAGATCTCTGTGAGTTCGAGGCCAGCCTGGTCTACAAGAGCTAGTTCCAGGACAGGAACCAAAAACTACGGAGAAACCCTGTCTCGAAAAATCAAAAAAAAAAATTGATTACAAATGTAGACTTGCAGTGATTCTGTGAAGGATCATATGGACTTTCAACTATATATTTTTATTTACATTTTTATAGCTCCTTCTTTGATGATGATGAGTCCAACTGCTCCTGTGTTTAATGTTTGCAGTTTTCCAATGCCTTAGTAAGCATCCTGATGTCAATGCTTAAAATTGCAGTGTTAAGAGCTACATACATGTAAAACCTTTTTTGCATCAAGTGTTATTATAAAAAGATTGTGCCAATGTATATTGTCATCAGGCATCCACCAGAGTGATCACTCCCCTACTTTCTACTAATCTGAATGATTTTTTTTTGCCTTGGTCAATTAGAGGAGACACAAATAATCTCTTGGGTGTTTTCATTTTATTTTTTGTTGAGTTCAAGGGAGTCCAAAATATTTCTTAATCTGATGTGTTATCCTTGGAGTGAGAATCGGCCCAAAGACAGTGTGAATAGTGTGGTTTGGAATGGCACCTTGGTTGGTGGCAGTGGCCAGCATCTGGTTGACAGGGGGATGAGTAGTCACCACTTTGGAGTCTAAGGAGGGCTGATGAACTCTGTGGTTTTTGTACTTTATCCCCACCGATATCCTTTTAATGCCTTACCTAAGTGTCTGGATCCTTCCAGGCAGTACACTTACGGTTACTTTGACTACTGTATCTGTGTCAAGATGGAGGCACAGCTTTCAGACAACTTCCAGAGAGTATGATTCTCCCCTGATTCACAGACTCTGTAAACCCAAGGTCAGCAAGCAGAGGCTCACGTGTTCTTTGCGTCAGTAGAGGTCAGAGAAAAGACCTTCTAAACCTGAAGAAGAACATAGATATTTGTCGGGTGTGGGGTTTGGAGAGGAAATAGGAACTCTCTATAACTTCCCATATAGGGAAGGGCCAGAAAGACACACTTGAAAAGCAGACCAGATTCCCACTATGAATTCTGGGTGTGCTTGGAATGGGAGTTTAGAGGGTGCCTTCTTTACTTTAACAGCGATTGGGAACCTCTGGAATCTTTGGGATCTTGGCTTGGGGAGGTGTGATAGATGTCTTGTTATTAAGGTAAATTATCAAAAACAGGTCGGGACGATGTGGAATGTTTTATTGCTGACTTCTGCATGCATTTGATGTGTTGATTCAACACGTGCCTGATAAAAGCCAGAACCTTTTCCATCGGGGCTGATTTGAGTTTAGGAAGTTCATGGACTTGGTTGAATGTTTCTATTTCAGGATTACCATTCGTTATTTCACAGAAAGAGACAACTTAAGAAGTAACATTTTTTTTTTGACAGATAGGTTAGAACTTTCAAACATGTATAGGTCATGACATGTGACCTATTGGTTTTTCATTATGCCATGTGCTGTATGGATAGGTATTTAGCATATGGAAATGCAAAATGAACTAAGAAAGTGCAATAGATAGGTTTGCCATGAGATATCCTCTGTGGCAAATGACAAAGATGTGGCATCAAGAAGAGAAATAAACACACTCGTTAAGCCATTCAGAGTAGCAAAGTCACCTGTGAGAGACGTTATACCAACTTGAACTGTTGGAACGCACAAGGGAATCTAACTCCTGCTTATAGCTGCGGAGAAGGGATTTTAAACACCCAGCAAGGAATCTTAGCATTAGTAGCTTGGGGTTGGGTGGTTTCTAATTACGCTCATTGAAATTTAAATAGCATTTTCTGAAGTACAATTAATTATATTCTTAGGTATAATCGTCTTGTCCAGGAAGTCATTTTCTAAATGAGTAACTTCTTTGCTATTCCTGCCTGGTAAGCCATCCCTTTTCAGAGACAGTCCTCAAGTCTTCATTAACAGTCATTCTTCTGGTAGCACGGTGAATGGCTTCTGATAAACTGGGGCGTGTGCTCTGTTCATTTATGCATAGTTACGGCCGTGGAACATTCTGGTGTTCATAAAATGCATTTAAGACTGTAGCTCAAGAATTCAATTTTTATTCTTTCAGTAACTGCAGCCAAGGGCTGTACTCTCATTCAGTCTGGATAAATCATCCTGACATTCCTGAGCAGGCGGAGGATGCTTGCTGAGAGCTGGCACCAGGGGGTGGGCAGGAAGTGGTGTGGATAGCTTCCTTTACAAGGGCAATGGCAGGGCTTCACCCAAGTGTAGTAATAGGTTTTGGAGTATTCCAGAGCACCTGAGTCCACACTTTCTGCTCGGCTCTCACAAAGGCAACCCGCAGTACTTATTTTTAAACCATAATGCCTCTAGAGAGACTCAGCATTGTTTACTTCTGGCTATTATGTAAATAATATTTATTGGGAACCCTCCAAGTGTCAGCCAAGTTGCTAATGCTTTAAAATGCTTCCATGCAGAATTCTTACTATAACCCAGCGATGAAAACAAGGTATTTATTTTGAAGAGCCCAAGCATGGAGGAAAAGTCAAGTGATTTGCATGAGATCATATTACTTTTTCAGTCTCCATATTTTTTTTAAAAAATGATTGAGTTTAAATGTTCCAGACACACATATAACTTCATACAATCTTTGCCATGAGGAGATATGCTGAATTTTGTTTGAAAGTTTGAAAGGTGAGGAACTGAGTGGTTCACAGAGTCAAAGAAAATGTTTTGGCTTCTCTTGGAACTGGGATCAAAACCTAGGGCCATTTCTCTTCAAAGCCTGCATTTTAAAACTCCATTGGCTTAGAAAGCTCCTTAAAATATTGTATTCTAAATAGTTATTTTTGCAAGTGTTTCCTGTTTAGTTCTTCTGACACCTAAGTACATAGGTGTGTGTAGAGCTTTACTATGGAGAGCCTATTCGCGGCCTTTTAGCATTCTGCTAAATGCTTTTCACCTTTGATCCCGCTGACATATTGAGAACCATTCCTGCTTGGGCAGAGAAGCAGCCATGTGTCCTCCACCAAGTGGATGGCAGTAGCACTTTCCACACCTCATTCAAGTTGTGCTCACAGAAGTACCTCCAGAGTTTGCCAAATACGCTTTGTAAGGTGGCAGGCTTTGGGATCAGATGTATCATAGGGTTATCCCTGCCGTTTATTACTGCTTGCCGTAGGGTCTTGGGAAAGGTTTTGATCTCTTCCAGCATTGCGTTTCTCACCTATTTGGGGCTAATAATCCCTCTTAGGGATTTCATCAGGAAGTCACAAGTGAGTATTCATGGCACCTAGCATAGTGCGTGCCATGTGGCCAAAAAGTTAAGGTAGAGATCCTAGAAATGCAAGTTGTGTTTATATTAATGGTAAAATGATCATTTAAATTTCCCCTTATGTGATACTGCATACACTGATCACAGCCAGGCTAGGCAAAAAAAAATTTTGGCTATCTGATGTAACTTAAAAACTGCCATTTTTTTTTTTTGGCTGAAAGACACTTAAGGAAATACTCAAGATCCTTAGCCATCAGAGAAATGTAAATCAAAACAACTCTGAGATTCCATCTTACACCTGTAAGAATGGCCAAGATCAAAAACACTGATGACAGCTTATGCTGGAGAGGTTGGGGGTAAAGGAAACACTCTTCCATTGCAGGTGGTAGCGAAAACTTGTACAGTCATTTTGGATATCAGTATGGCAATTTCTCAGAAAATTAGGAAACAACTTTCCTCAAGATCCAGCAATACCACTTTTAGGTATATACCCAAAGGATGCTCAATTGTGCCACAGGGACATGTGCTCAACTATGTTCATAGCAGCATTGTTTGTCATAGCCTGAACCTGGAAACAACCTAAATGCCCCTCGACCAAAGAATGGATAAGGAAAATGTGGTATATTTACACAGTGGAGCACTACACAGCGATAAAAAATAATGACATCTTGAAATTTGCAGGCAAATGGATGGATCTAGAAAACATCATGTTGAATGAGGTAACCCAGACCCACAAAGACAAATATCATACATACTCATAAGTGGCTTTTAGACATAAAGCATAGAAAAACCAGCTTACAATCATAATCCCAGAGAACCTAGACAACAAGGAGGACCCTAAGAAACACATACATAGATCTAATGTACATGGGAAGTAGAAAAAGACAAGATCTCCTGAGTAAATTGGGAATATGGGGACCTTGGGAGAGGGTAGAAGGGGAAAGGAGAGGAAGGCAGAGGAGTGAAAAAAATACATAGCTCAATAAAAACAATTTTTATAAACTTAATATGTAAAAAATAAAACCCAAAACTTAAAAACTGCCATTTTTGTAATGAAATTTCAAAACTGCATAAAAATTGATAAAGCACACAGGAGTAAGGAAAGGAAGTAGAAAAGCAAAACTAAACGGAAATCAAGGGCCATCGCTCTGAATGGGATGATGCTGGGATCACTTAGGGTTTTATGGGGTATTAAGTCAGGAATTTTATTCTGTAAAATGATTCTTATGCTTTGGATGGCTCTATGGAGAGAGCCTCTGTTGGCCTTGGTGGTAGGGGAGCTGCCTCCTCCCTGGTCTCGGCTCCCAGCCTTCTGCTGGTTTGGCATCACTGGCTTCCTTCCCCAGAGCTGACCTTTTGCTGGAGTTCCTCTGACTCATCTTTGGGTTTCACGCTCAGCTTTAGCTTCTGTTTTAAGAATTTCTTTTCTAGGTTCCTAGATATCTTCCCAACAGTTATCGTCTTGATTTCATCCCCCCCCCACTAGACCCCTTCCTTCAGGGATGAACCTTTGTCCTGCCACACCTGAATTGAATTAATTGCTAGGAGGTGACATTTATCACTTTCTGCTGTGTCCCCTGGTCTCTGGCCAAGTTGAACAGATCTCTTCTAAGCCTCTGTGGCTGTAGTCATGTAGATTTTAACCATGTGTCTGTGGTGCTGAATGCCTAGGATAGCAAAATGCCAGGGTAACTTTGAGGGCCTTTCTGTTCTAAGTGGGTCAAAAAAATTTCCACATTTTGGGGCATACTTGGCTGGCTTAGTCTCTTGCAAAACTCTACATAGAGAGGCATACTGGCTAGTGAACTCTACTCTAAAGTCCCTTATGGAAGCACACACTCAAAGTCAGCAGTTACTCTCTGTCACAGCTCCCTTCCATTTGCCTATAAGACACTTTCTGAAGGTCCCAGCCAATCCTAGTTGGTCCAGAAACTAAAACCTGTTTGGCCAGGATAAGGATCCAGATGTTTCTGTGAACTCTTGACAGGCAGTACTAAGTACGTTTAGAAAGACAACAGGAGTATGAGAATTACGAAGAAATTAGGGAAAGGGGGAGAGAAGCCTGTGGAGGGAGTTCAGGAGGATGTGCTAAGTGTTAGGAGTGCGGGTTACCATGGTAGCGTCACAGTGCTGTGATGAATTACCAGAGGCAGTTAGCTTACAGAGGGAAAAGGTTTATTCAGCTCATGGCTCTGAAGATCCAGGATTGGGTTTAAGGTCTCTGGTGAAGGTGTCAGATAACACAGGGAGTGAGGTTGTGTCAGAACAAAAGATTCACATCACAAGCCAGTCAGTGGGGTGAGAGATAGTTCCTACAGTCCCACTTTCTAAGACCTCCCACTAGGCTTTACTCTACAAATGTTCTTCTGCCTTCCCATAGCTACTTGGGAAGACCAACCCTTTAATGCATAGAGTTGGCACCAACAAACTATAAGGGAGGAGGATGTTCAGTTTGTACACCAAAAGGTATGGGACGTGTCAACCATTCGCTATACATTTGAAATCTTATGTGACAAATAAAGAGATATTTACATAATAATCCAATTATAGAAGACCATTGTAATTTTCATCTAGATTCAAGGTGTGCAATGAGAAGTCAATTCTTAAAATGTTCAAGTTCCAGCTTTAGTTACAGGGAGGGGAGGTTGTTAGTTTTGGCAGGGAAAGAAGGAACAGTGAGGAGCCATAATTTTGGATAAAGAGATGGCATTTTGTGTTTTAACGTGCAAAAGTTTGAGATGCTTTTAAAATAGAAAATGACAGCTATCCACAAAGTACTTGGGGTGTGGTTGTGTTGCAAGACTTTGAGACGTGAACCATGAAGGGATCCTGTGTTTTCATTGTTGGTCTGTGGAAACCATGGATGATATGTAATGACAATGATGTGGAGCAGTGTATTCTTTAAAAGAAGATTCTCCAAAGCTTAAGAGATGTGTTGCTTGATACAGTAATATTAAGACATTAAGAATACATTTGTAGGAATTACATTTTTTAAAGCAAAAAGAGAAAAATTAGAAAACTGTTTCTTTTTAATTAAAAATATTGGACAATTGTGAAAAAGCATGACAGAATATATTCAGAACATTCATGCTCAGAAGTTCTACATTTGTGTTGGGACAGAGCTTTGAAAAATAATGTCCTACAGCACAGGTAGTGCTGACTGGCTGATCTTCACTAGCGTGATGGTAGAGCAAGCGCTGAGTGTTTTGGGAACGTTGAGCAGAGGGTTAAATCAGCGAGGAAGCCCCGAAGCAGGCCAAGGTTTGAGCTCTGGGCGTTATTCAGAACACAGAGCCAGGTGGACAGAAGGACTGGGGCATGCTCTGGGCTCTGGACAGAAAATTCAATCTGAAATTGACTAGGCTACATTGCTTGCCAGAACTCTGCTTGAGGCAGCTGCTGGTTGATAGAAGTGCTGAAGATGGGAGGCAGTCTTCTCTCTTGTTTGCTAGGTTGTTGTTCTTCAAATCCTTTGGCCCCTTTACCACTCTAGCTGAATTTATTTTTTAAAAATATCATATCACAGACGGGCATACAGTTACTGTCAAGAATAAATGAAAGCAGACATTCTCAAAGATGAAAGAAATTGATGAAAAGGTAAAATTTGTGTTTCTAGAACCCAAGATTATTTTGTGCACACTCTGCAGCTTTTGAACACTATTATTATTATTATTATTTATT
>NC_022016.1:69556890-69566081 GCF_000317375.1 Microtus ochrogaster
GTCTCAGTGTGTGGGCTTTTGAAGACTCTTGTTTGACTTCTCAGTAAGTACAATAAATGATACTCAAAGTCCACAGTGATGAATGGCACCCAAGAGCATTCAGTCATGGAAACAATGACAAGGTATTTCCATCACCCCTAACTCTTATCTCCAGAGGCCTTGCTGTCAGTTTCTTCCTTCAGCCTAGCCTGGAGCAACCACTGATCACCCTTCTTGCATGGCATGCCAATTTGTAGCTTTTAATATTTTACGCAAATCAAATTACTCAATGTCATTCCATGCAGTCCAATTTTTTTCAATGAATTTTTCTCCCTAGTGTTGTACTGCTACACTTCTAGTTGTTTATCTGTGTACTATGGAATAGCCTTTAGGCTATTCTAGGCTCTTGCCAGTCCATATTTCATGGACATATGTTTTCATATGGCTTCGGTAAATACTTAACTATAGACTAGCAAGGTTGTTCTAGCTAATCAGAAAGTACATGGCTACACGAAAGATATTGAATTTCCCAGAATACATATATTCAGTCATTCTTCAGTCAACATACACTTTTGAGCAAACACACACGCTTTGAGAGCCAAAATTAAATATTGTATGTCTGCGTTTGTAGAAATTTAATTTACAAGAAGTATCAATTTGGAAGCCATCGATGTGATTAAATCAGAATTTCAAGACACGGTGTGAGGAACATAATTATTTACTAAATATTTGGTCAATTTGGAGAAGAAATTGAATGCTGCTGGCTTTGTAAATTAAAAGGAAGTACAACCAAAATTAAAAGTCAAGCTGAGACTGAATGTCATACAGTAGCCTGTTCCAGATACTGAGCCCCTGTTAGTGGGAAGATGGGAGTGGTGTTTTGAGGATAACCCTATGCTATTTCTTCAGCTTACTTAACAATCTGAAACGACTCAAAAAGAAAAGTAGTTTTGGCTTTTGTGTGTTTGTTTGTTTTTAAACTTTTTTTTGAGAGGGTTTCATATCACAGTCCAAAGTAGCCTGGAACTCACAATGTAGTGAGGCTGGCCTCAGAGTCCCAACCATCTTTTGCCTCAACTTCCCAAGTGTTGGAGTTATAGTTAATTTAAAGTGGTACAAAAATGAAAAATAATCACAGAGAAATGGTTGGTGTACTTTCCTATTAGAGAAGATGTATTTAGAAGTCAACTCTAAAAATGCTGACCCTTGGAAAGAAACTCGGGTCAAGGACACGAAGACAAAACAATTTGTACGCATGTTTTATAATGTGTGTACATGCTTCATAATTTGTACACATGCTTAGTAATTTGTACACAGCCTCGTGTTTCTCCGTAGAAATAGTTCAGCTACCACCTTGTTTTCCCATTCAGCATCATGTCCTAGGTCTATGTGTTTCTCTTCTCCCCCTCCCTTCATGCACCACACACACACACACACACACACACACACACACACGAGTCATCGTAGAAAGTCTGGAAGAGCACACTGCAGGCCTCAGCTCCTTCCCTGTGGCTGCTCCTTTGGACTGCCTCTGGTGCTTTTTTAAAGAAGAGTCTCAGGAGGTCCACTTGTGATCAAAATGCCAGGATTCTTTTGTGATCAGCCCAAACACTCAGATCAGCATGATTCCTGTTTTCTTTTTCGTGATGCACTATATGTGGGGTAGCATGTGTACGAGCCCAGTTTGGAGAGACAGACAGAGAGACAGATAGAGACAGAGATGGACAGAGACAGAGATACAGAGAGAGGTATATTTGAAATAAGGTGGAAATACAGGGATTATCCAAAACCTGACAGCTATTTAATAATAAACAGTTGAAAATACGTTAAATATTTATTGTGGTGGGAGAAGGATAGCTTGAAGCAAAAAGACCCAGCATTTCTTCTACTCAGTTGCTTGAGCCAGAGCTGAAGAATCTCTGGCAAAGGGACCTTTAAAACTGTGAGCAGAAATGGATACTGTCACAGTTTTCTCAAAAGGTAAATTATTAATTTGTATCAATAATAATGAAATGGTTCCTACTCTATTTTCAATGTAAGATAGTGATCAAAGATGTCTCACCATGAGTTTTTACTAAGAATGTTAATTGCAACATTCTTGGTAAATTGGGCAAGATGAGAAATAGCCTTATTGTCTAATGTGAGAAAATTGTGCTATGATCAAATCTATGGGAAGTATTTTTGTAGAGTATTTTTGAATAGGAGAAATGAATATGATATTGTATAAATTAGATAAAAGCAAGGTGCAATCTCGTGTGTAATTTTATCCATTTCCCAAGTAGCCTCTTGACGAAGCACATTTTCTAAAAAGCATCTTTCTAAAATTATAATTTCAAAAATAACTTTACATCTGAGTAAAACCAAATACGTCCCTTAAACATACTGTCAAAACAGAACATTGGGTCAGATTCTTCTCGAGCTGTGGACTTGCAGCTGACATCCAAGACTAGCATATACTTTGCCAAAATGCGTGTCTTCTGGGGAGCGCCCAATCCCAGGGCTGCTACCCTGATATCTGCCATACTGACAGCATCTAAAGCCAGCAGGTCCTTGCTGATCAGAGGAAGCACAACCAGGAAAATAATTAGGGAGAAGCCAAAAGTGCCTGCAGTTATCTCACGGGGCTGGTCAGGTTCATCTCCCCCTTTGAAGGAGTTAGCCTTTAAGAGGAAGGAGGTTGTGCCTATGGATGCCTCCCCAACAGCAGAAACTTTCAAAAGTTTTTTTAAAAAAATATTATCTGTTTATTCGTGTGTATTTTGGGGCAGGTTTTCCCTCCGTAGCACAGGCTCACCTGAAGTCCTCTATATGGCATAGCACGGGGCAAACTCAGAGCAGTTCTCTTGCCTCAGCCTCCTGAGAGCTGGTCTCACAGGTGTGAGTCACCACGGACACCTTAGTCACCCCCACCCCCACCCCCACCAACGGAAATAAGTAACAGTTTATTCGGGTGCTGTTTTGAAATCACGGCTCAGGAATACAGATTTAGATTACCTTGAATTCCATTTTTTTAAAGATTTATTTATTTATTATGTATACAGTATTGTCAGTATCCTGTTTGAATGTGTGCCTGCAGGCCAGAAGAGGGCACCAGATCTCCTTGCGGATGGTTGTGAGACACCATGTGGATGCTGGGAATTGAACTCACGACCTTTGGAAGAGCAGGCAGTGCTCTTAACCACTGAGCCATTTCTCCAGCCCCTCAAATTCCATTTTTTAAGAGTCAACAACGGTCTATTTATTATTGGTGGCAACACAGGCTTTAAATTTGACTTAAAATGCCAGGCATGGTGGTACAACACCTTTAATCCCTGCACTTGGGAATCAGAGGCAGGTGGATTTCTGTGAATTTGAGGCCAGACTGGTCTATAAAGTGAGTTCCAGGGTATCTAGGGTACCCTGTCTTGAAAAAAAGAAACCAACCAAACAAAAACAACAACAACAAAAAAAATGACTTAAAGTGAAAATGTAAAATTGAAATGACTGAGCCTTGGCTGTCTCAGAGAAGACAATCTGAACAGGAACAAAGTGTTTGTCAGTGTGTATGTGTACGCCATTTATCTACACCGACTCCACAGTTCATGGGAGTGTGTTTATTATGTCTTCCCTACCATGGCGCGCCACACTCTAGCTCCCTGAGTATACTATCATAACTTTTATTGTCATGACTCAACTCTATACCCACATTAGTTTAGTGTAATTTTGTTTCTGTTTTACACATCATGAGTAAGTGGGAATGGTTAGAAGTGTGGGCAATAAGATTATTGATCAGTGTTTTAGAGATTGGATCCGTTTTTGCTTAATTCATTCACATCGTTATTCCTATATTTTTAATAACACATGTGTCTAGTTTGTAATCTCACGAATATATATTGTAAAAACCTCTCTTATGAAACTGTTCCTGCCGTGGACACCTGCTGTGCTGACCGATTTACAATCTAAAAGGCTATCCTTGCTACAGTCATGCTTAAGGCAAGTGCCCATCTAGATAAGGCAGCGAGATTTCTCTCAGATAGGAGTGCAGAAATTAAGAAACAAGACTGGATCCTTTCAGCCGTGTCTTCCTATAGTGGGTCTTATGCCCATGATAGCTCAGTAAGACTGCGTTAGCAGGCTTTCTAATTCCTTTCTCATCAACCCCTTCCACCCCCAGCACTGCAAGGAATGGATGTTTCTGGGATGCAAACCTGGCTGTGGAATTTCCCTGTTTAAAATTCCCCAGCAGTGTCCTGTGGCATAGAACTCGCCCATCTGTGTGCACTGGGCCCTTCCCTCTCAGGATTCTGCTTGGCGTCTCCCCTGGTGTCTTGCTCTTTTCTGATAGCAATCTTAATCACAACCTTATGAACCAATTGGAGGTTACCCCGGATGGCACACCTTCTTCTGTGCTAGATTTCATTCTGTCTCTGGCCTTATTTTGTGCTACTAGTTC
This sequence comes from Microtus ochrogaster, assembly GCF_000317375.1. NCBI lineage: Eukaryota > Metazoa > Chordata > Mammalia > Rodentia > Cricetidae > Microtus > Microtus ochrogaster. Next base: position 69,561,302 of record NC_022016.1, read on the forward strand.
AGTTCTCCCTGGCAGAGTCATCTGTTGCTTTCTGGTATTCTTAGAGCCATAAAACTGTAATTTTTGCTTATTTCATGGAAACTCCTTAATGGCCAGAATGAGCCATGGCTTTCTCACCCAGCTGAGGGTGTGCTATACTGTAGATGGCTGATTTTTTTAAATATTTATTTATTTATTATGTATACAATATTCTGTCTGTATGTATGTCTGCAGGCCAGAAGAGGGCACCAGACCTCATTCCAGATGGTTGTGAGCCACCATGTGGTTGCCGGGAATTGAACTCAGGACCTTTGGAAGAGCAGGCAATGCTCTTAACCACTGAGCTATCTCTCCAGCCCCCTGATATTTACTTGAATAAAATCTTTACATATCTCGACTTTTAAAATCTTGGCAACAAACTATGAGCCTCGTGCTGCTACACAGGTAAAGATTTGGAAGCTTCGAGATGCCAGACTTTTTATGCTATTATTTACCTAATATTTATCTGTTCCTTCCATCGAACTAGGCTAGAGTATGTTGCGATAATAAAACATGTCAATATTCCAGTGGCTTCCATGCATCAAGTCCCCCTCAGAGCTCCATTGATAACTCGCCAATATTCAGATGCTTTGGGGTCAGTGTGACAGCAGCCTTCATCTGGGACACTGCCATTTGTCACAGCAAAAGGCAAGAGACTTGGTATACATACAGAGTTTGGAATTCTCTCAGTGTCCACTGGCCAAAAAAGGGCACATGGCCATTCCTAAGCACAGCAGGGATGTGTGAGGATAGCACTGGCAAAGGACAAAGTGACAAGAAAAATTATGAGAACATGAGAAAGGAAGAAAAAAAAGCCCTAACCTGGGAGTTTAGTTAAAGCTTCTTACCAACAAGAAGCAAGAACCCCAAGCAAAATTTGCTGTGAAGGCTGCTAGCTTTGAATTAATACTCCTTTTCTTACATAATATTTTAGGTTAGTATAGCAAGGACTAGGTTTAAGACCTAAGCATGCTTGAGATTGCACAGATATTTTGTAGATATCTCAAAGAAGACGGTTTGTAATGAAGACATTTTCCCTTCTCCCATCTTTATCAATTGTAGGTACCCACCAGGAGCTAGCCTATGATTTCAGAAAGATTCCTTAACAACTCTTTATGAATATTAACTTAAAAACCCACAGAATTGATACCTATGGGGACAGTAATGACAATCAAGGGGGAGTCTTCTTTGAGAAACCCACTCCCATGGTCTGGGGTCCTTATTTCTTTCCGAGTGCCTCTCTGTCCCATATTCCTCATGCTAATTAAAATACCTTCAATACAACTCCAAGTTGTCTTTATACTGGCTAGTCCTGAAATTCTTTTCTACATCAAACCCATGAAACCAGAGTGTTTGCCCAAGATGGGGTTCTTTTTTTTTTTTCTTAAAACATTATGAGACCTCCTTGGGCTACTGAGGATAACAGTATGGAGCTGTGTCTCTGTTCCCCTCACCATTAAGAGCATCACAGAAAGAATGAATTTGGAAAACAATATAATCAACCACAGGGATTGTGGTAATTGTTGACTACTGTCCATTCACCACCCTATGTCTGGCCCACTGTAGGTCTCAGAGCTTGGTGAATGAAGAACTGAGGGTCATACATCTAGTGTTGTGTGTGACTGGGACTAGTTGGTTCGTCTAATAACTTTTCTATTTGTATTATGTAATCTAAGCTATGTCATACTTTCCTGGCTTTGTTTTGTTTGTAAATGTTTTATAAACAGCGAGGAGTTAATTATTATGACTACAAGAGAAATTAGAAGTATGACCAAAAAGGAAGAGGACAGAAATGTATAGAGAAAACATGGTAAGAAAAAAACCACAATAAAAAGAATAAGAGACAGTTTAATACATCTTCTCCTTCTTCTATCCCTATTATACTTAGATTTTGGCAAAGGGTTCAAAACCATGATGATGATAACCACAGTGACAGCTGACCTGAGCTAGTGAGAGCTCACTGATTCTGGACTGATAGCATGTAAACCTGCATAGGACCAAATTAAGGCCATTAAATGTGGGGGACAGGTGTGAGGCTTGGATAGTCTGCGGGGCCACTGGCAGTGGGACTACGATTTATCCCTAGTGCTTGAACTGGCATCTTGGAGCACATTCTTTTTGGAGGGATACCTTGCTCAGTCTGGATATAGGGGGAAGGGCCTTGGTCTTGCCTCAAAGTGAAGTGTCAGGCTTTGTTGACTCCCCAGGGAAGCTTTACCCTTTCTTAGAAGTGAATGGGGAGGTGTGTGGTGCGGAGGCGGAGGAAACGGGGAGGAGAGGGAGTTGAAATGGGGATAACTATATAAAATGAGAAAAGACTGTATTAAAAATTCTTAATAAAAAAACATGGCAAGAGCAGACTAGGAACAAAAAGACTGTAAGGTTTGGTTAGAAAAAGTCCTTAGTGACATTTTAGTAGCTCCATGACAGCAAATAGGTGAAGGCCTTTGACTGTGATCTAACATAGAAAGAAGAAAGAAAGTGACAGTATTTGTCTCTTGAGGTCCACTGAAGAAATGAAGGTATAGCCAAGATCTGTGCTTGGTGTACAAAGAGCCTGAAGCTCCTTCCTTCCTTCCTTTTTTTCCTCCCTCCCTCCCTCCCTTCCTTCTTTTCTTCCTCTGTCTCTTTCTTCTTCTTCTTCTTTTTATTGTTGTTTTTTTGTTTGTTTGAGACAGGCCCTCTCTTCATATCTCTGACTGTCCTGGAACTCACTGTGTTGACTAGGCTAGCCTCAAACTCACAGAGATCCATCTGCCTCTGTTTCTGGAGTGCTGGGGTTAAAAGGCAGTGCCAGCATGTACAGCTTGTTTCTTTCTATTGGATTTGGTAGAGGACTGGTTCTCCATTTTCTTAGGCACACAAAAAAATATCTTTAAAAATAAAGAATAGATACTATCTCTGAACAACCATTAGGCTCCGTAGATGGGCGGAGCAATCTCAGCAATTCACTACAGAGAAACATGGAACTTCCAATACTATAAACTCAAGCACTTCATGAGATTCCAGCAGTCTTTATTTATGGATACGTATTGGTTTCTCACCTGTGAGATTACATGTTATATAGTTAGTAATGTCTTTCAGTACATAATTTTCAGGTTTGATGTGAATTTTCTTAAGAGGCTATGCACGTCACACAGGAGCGTAGGTTTTGAGTAAGGTACAACCAGGTTGTTTTGAAAACGGCTACCACCCCTTGGATTTGTTTCAGCCTGTTGTCCATCTGTGATAGCTGTACGCACATGAGAAGATCCAACGTCTTTGTTTCTTCCTTACTTCATTAACAGAGGGAAGATAGAATATTTACATTGCCTGCTTTAATAACTAATAGTATGTAGGTAGTGGGGGTGAAGGTTGCTTTTAGGATGCATCATCAGAAACCTTTTTGGTGATGACTCATTCAAAGTTAATGATGAATGAAGAGTGTGGACAAAGGTTGCTTGTGTGATGCACTGTCAGAAAGAGTTAAGGTGGCAGTCACTCATCCAGTCTCTTTTAGCTATTAGGAAAGAACAGGAAAGTAATATTAGAAGGAAAGAATGGAACTGACGTGCATAAAACTCTTTGACTCTCGTTCATCTGTAAACGTCAGCTTTCCATGGCTGTGACAAAGGCCTGAAAGAGATGAACCTAAACAGAGGGAAGGCTTACCTCAGCTCGAAGTCAGTTACTGTGGGGCCTGTGGCGAGGTGAAGTGGAGCTGCACAGTTGGGAGCAGGTGGTACAGCCACACTTCCCATGCCCTGCCGACTGGGACATCCCCTTCAAGTCCTTTCTCTTCCAGCGGTGTAAATCCACTTTCCCCAACTTCCTATAGTCTCCACACCTCCAAACGTGCTGCGTGGGCATCCGAGCTTCAGCACATGGGCTTATGAGATACCCAGGCCCAAGTTATTACAATGTTAGTTAGGTTTAACAGTGCTGCACGGTGAACACCAGCAAGAGAACAGTCTTTCCTTATTGTCTCAGTGCAACCACCTACGTAGGGTCTTAATAAAAATCTTAAGGCATTCTGGCCAAAGTTTCTAAACCCTTTGAGTTCTGTGAGTTCCTGGAAGAGCAAGGAATACAGAGCAGGGCACAGGCACTCGGTCTCCCATGTCCAACATGACCATGGTCAGGCACAATGGAAGAAGGTTCATTCTGCCCCCAGTCGTCTTGAAGTGGTTTGTTATTTGTAAATAGTGGGCCATTTTATTCTTGCTTATGGTTGCAGGAAAGTGATTGCCATAGCAACAAATCACCTCTTTCAACTCAGAGAGGCATAAGGTTGCTTCTTGGGGGAAAACTGAGAAGTTCGGTAAGTTCTAATCAACCTTACTGTAATTTATTCAAGAATCCAATCACAATGCTATTTCATCCTTGAGTCACTTTTCCCTGGAAAGTAGCAAAGACTCTGCACTGTAATTCCCGTGGCTAGACCCTACTGCCCAAGAAGTTTCTGTAGCTCTGGTCTCCAGACAGAAAATACCTTTTGTTTTATAATAAGTGAAAAATTGACCTCTTTTTCCAGTTACTACCCCTAAATGTGCTGTGTCTGCCCTCCTCCCCAGATCAGCTCTCCTTCTGAACTCCCATTCTGGTGAGTAGCACCTGCTTTGTCTTTCATCAGAGAGAAACTTAAAATTTACTGTTTTTTAACTTCTATTTAGATAACCCAAAATTAATGACTTGCTAATTTTTCCTGGCATGCATGAGAATCACTCATGGAACTTTTAAAAATGTTGTTCTTTTAATATTTATTCTCTCTCTCTCTCTCTCT
>NC_022016.1:69566181-69569957 GCF_000317375.1 Microtus ochrogaster
GAGAGAGAGAGAGAGAGAGAGAGAGAAATATGACACACCTGTGGAGGTCAGAGGAAAACTTGTGGGAATTGCTTCTCTCCTGCTATTGTTTCTGGGAATCAAACTCAGGTTGTTAAGCTTGTAGGCATGTGCCTTCACCTGTTGAGCCATCTTGACTGCCCCAAAATATTAGTCATGAAACCCATGATAAAGTGTGTTGATATATAAGTATCTACCACTTACGTGGTGAAAAATTCATAGCAGTTAAAAATGAGTACATTATGAAATACAAGAAAAGATATAATGGAATGACTTTAATCTATGATTCAACTCAAAACTCTGAATGTTAGGACTGCAGCTAATGCTTTCTGTGCCTCCTGGCCTGCCAGCCCTTGTCTTTCATGCCAGGAGTCATTCCTTTTCTGATCACAATTTTGGCCTTCCCATTAGATTTCACTACAGGTACGTGGTTTCCTAAACAGGATTTGGACCTTACAGAAATGCTATCAGACTAAGTAATCTGCCACAGTCATGCTTCTGGGATTCATTCATACTGGTGCCTGCAGCTGTGGCTCATTTATTTATAGTCCTAATGACTTCAGCACAATTCATTCACTCTCCCATGGATGGATGTTTGAATTGTTCCTGCGTGCGTGCGTGCGTGCGTGCGTGCGTGTGTGTGTGTGTGTGTGGACTAAAGGCACATATTAGGCAGTATCTGCACAGCTTGTATCTAGAGGTAGAATTGTTGAAACCTGGACAGTGTCTTCACTTTACAAAATCATGCTACTTTATGTACATTTGCCAAAGTGCTTGTAACAATTTAACCTCACAGCTGTGAGTGAGAATTAGTACGGTTCAGTATGACTGTTGTCACTTGTTCATGCTCACTAAGCATATGCATTCCTGCAAAATTCATACACTGGAATTTAAACTCCAAGATAATTGATTATGGTATTAAGAAGGGGTGTGTTTTGGAGGCCATAAGATAATGAGGCTATTCCTTCGTTAATTGATACCTGTATTCCTCCCCAGTTCTGTCTCCCTCCCTCCAGCTGCTTTCCTTCCTCCCCCATTAGTCTCCCAATTTGTTTCCTGTCTATGTGTAGTCCATGACATTCTGTCTTTCCAATTCCCTGTAAGACATTTTCTTTCTCTCTCTCTCATGATCCCCTTTTTAAGCTTAGTCTCTCTCTCTCTCTCTCTCTCTCTCTCTCTCTCTCTCTCTCTCTCTCTCTCTTTCTCTCTCTCACACACACACACACACACACACACACACACACCATTTACACACAATTTAAATGTAGGTTTTTGTGTATGAAAGAAAATAAGCAATGTTTGTCAGTCTGGGTCTGATTTGTTTTACATAACAATGTTTACCAGTTACATTCATTTTCCTGCCCCAATCATGATTTAATCTTTAGAGTTGCATAAAATTGTATGTTGTGTATGTCTTTTTCATGCTCCATCTAACTGTTGATAGACATATGCGTGTGAGTTATTTCTGTGGAATTATGACTTCAAGACTTTTGGGTATATAGCCAGAGATGGACTAGGTGGATCTCGCTATCTTACAGTCTTATCTCTAGCGAGCCCTTCTTGGTAGGGCTAATCATGGTTAAAGCAATTTCGTTTCTGCTTCTTTAGTATTCTGGGTTGTGCTGGGTGCAGGCGATAAGAAGGACCAGCTTTGTAAGACCAAACCCTACCATGATTCTTAGTGATGCCTCAGATCTTCAGAACTATTACTCTGGGTCCATCAACTCCAATCTCTCTTTCACAGTGATGGCAGAATGCTTTCTCCCACCCACTTCTAATAGAAGTTTAAAAGATAGGTACTTGCAGAAGACCTTATCCTAAATGAAGGATGTAAGGAAAAGATGGTTGAGGATGTCTGAGAAAAACAACCTGCTTCTCAGCGATGGGGATAGGCAAGCAGAGGCATCGAGGGTACTTTGTTCTCCATCTCTCTGTTGGACTATTGGTGAGAAGATACTGTGTTGGGAACTGTAGTTATCATCCTGTGACTACCTGTACAAAAAGCTGACTCACTGGGATGGCAGAACAAAAGAGGAACGAGACTGGTTTAGGCTGAACCCCGAAGACAGTGGGATGAGCTCTAGGGAGGCTTCTGGCCTTCATTGCATGCAGATAAACAAGAAAAGTTTTTATTTACTGCTCACAAGATCATCTGTTACTTAAAGATGAATGCATCCCAACTGATGATCACATGTTGAAAGAATCATCTGTTCATAATTCCCTCAATAATCTGCTTGAAACGTCGGTCTTCTCTTTCTTATTTTATATTTTTATTCACACCATCTATTGATCTGACATTTCAACAAGATCTAGGTTAGTTTTGCCTTATCTGTCCTGAAATGAGCTTTGAGTCTTCTTTCTTTCCTGAGATTTTAAAACAGCCACTTCACTCGTTCTTTTATGTACAGCATCCTTCTGGCTTGGCAGTGATGGTGTCATCATCTTTATGGCAGTCGGAGTCATATTCAGATTTTGTCCCTTTTTGCATCTGGACTGGCTTTGGATTTTTCAATACTCCTAGTCATGTTGACTGAGAGACTTCTGATTCCCCTCCAAAGGGGTTTAACAAACTCTTCACCAACACAACAGCTTTTCTTTCCCAAGGCCATGTTTCAGAGACTCCAGGAGATATTTTGCTGTGGAAAAGTTGTTTTACAGGAGATGAAATAGATGTATCTTTAAATTCTCTCGGTGCTTCCCTGAAAAATGATCTCAATAGTCTAATGTGTTATTTATCCATGCCCCACTCAGGTTCCTGATCAAACTTGCACTGTAACATATACGAGATAGGGACTTTATTCTAGAGCCCGAGGCAGCAGACTTTCTCTGTAAAGGGATGGGTAATAAATAGCTAATGTTTTATGAGTTATCTGGTCTCTAGATCATATTTTATTTTTCTTTTGTTTTTAATAACTACTTCATAAAAGTATAATCTATTCTTAAGCTCAGCCTGCATGAAAATACATGCAGGATAGATTTTGCTCATGGGCTACAGTTTGCCATTTCCTCTTCCATAATGGATTAATCAAGAAGCTTTGATAGATACTTCAAACATAGAGAAATCAGCTTAGAGTACCTGTCAGATACATCATGATAAAGAGCTATGAATTCTCAAAGAGAAGGCATATTCTAGCATGGGGAATAGATTTACACAATGGTCTAGAAGCGTGTACTGCTATAAGAAATGAAATGCCAAGAAACAAATTCATGGGAAACAAACTGAGACATGTTTCCCCAGTCAAAGAATGATACTGTAGTCTCTCGGTTACAGGATAGAGAGTGAAAGAAACATAACCAAGAACATTCCTTATGTGAATATGAGATTAAAAATAAATAGATTGGGGCTAGAGAAATGACTCAGTGGTTATAGGCACTTGTTACTCTTACAGAGGACCTGAATTTGACTCCCAGAACCTACAGTGGGTAGCTTGCAACCACCAGCAACTCCAGCTCCAGGGGATCCACTGCCCTCTTCGAGACTGGATGGGCACCTGCACTCATATACATATACCCACACATATACAAATTATTGGGGGCCTTTGGAGTTCAGCCCCAAGGTCATATTCATGGTTCAGATTGGACGCTATGGCAAATGAAATGAACTTATTTCTTAGGGTATCTGAGGGTGAATGAATGAACTCTTTCACAACTGTTCAAAACAAATCTCTTTATTCTTTTGCTTCTGTTCTAATTTTCCTGTCCTACCTCTAATTTCTCCTAGCTTCTTCTCTTTCTAACCTCCAAACTTTTTTCTCGTT
>NC_022016.1:69570057-69576682 GCF_000317375.1 Microtus ochrogaster
TCTCTCTCCTTAGAACAATAAAAAATATTGTAAGAGTTTCCTCTCATTGGTCAAAAGCACATTCCTAGGGTAAGTGAATAAGAAGCCTGAGTCATTTACCATGGCAACACAAGGGTTTCAAGGTTTCAGGAGTAAGACTGTGATCAGAATCTGGGGGCACAGTGCCCAGTGACAAACTTTGAGACACAGGTCTATTGTTAGCAGACTTGGAAGGTGAAGAATTGTCATGCTCTTCTTAGGTGCTCTGTGTAGCAACCTTGGTTAGACACCTGTGACTCTGACTTTGTGCATAGCTGTAAGGTTTGAAACTTATGATCCGTTTACAAAAAGCCTTTAGTCTAGTTGGAACTTGCTCTAAGGTAGAAGTGAGCTAATTATGTGCAGTTTGTCTTAGCCAAAAGAAAAAACAACAACAAACAAAACAGACTTTTAAGTGTCTATAGTTCTCATGGGTCAAATAGGTCTAGTTATGATAAATGTCATAGTATATATTCTATATATCAAAAATACATAATTTAATGAAAAATCATCTTCCTGACCATCCACAGATATATGTGCCCATAGTAGTGAGATGTAGTTCTGAGATTACATAGACACATCACATGAAAATACATGGTAAGGAGGAGCTATCACAGCTGTTATTGCACAAGTGAAGTTACAGATGAAACAACAGTTTTCAGAGTCACTGGCCCTGCAAGCCCTGTCTGGTGGGTTCCCTCCATCTAAGAATAATTTCTCTGGTGGGTTGACATCAATTGCTATAAATGGTTATTGTGTCATGGCCCACAATAGCTCGTGGTCAATGCTTGTGACAACAAATGATTAAAATAGAAAAAAATCTTAAAAAAGGAATAGACTGAAGCAGACAAGCCATTGTTACAGAAATACTTTCCATAGACTACAATACGTTTTCTCCTCTAGGAGGCCAAGTTTAATTCTCTTTGCCTTGAGTGTGCATTTAGTTGGCAAAACAATTGAATATGAAAAAAAGACCATTAATTTACAGTGAAGAACTATGGAGGCCATTACCTTGATTACATAAAATCTGCCACTGCCACTGTTGGTCTGTGTAAAGAGCTAGTACCCAATGCTCAGACAAGTTGAGATTAACTACCTTCCAATCTCCCAAGTCCATCTCGATAATGATAAAAACATCAGATACACCAAAGTCATTTAGAAAATACCTAGAAAGCACCCCCCTAGATCCACTGAAACCATGAAACTCAAGGAGAGTAAGAAGTCTTCACATCATAGAATGGTAAAGAGCTATGGTACCTTGATACAGTATTCTCCAGAGTATCTTGGGATGGAAAAAATGTACTCATAGGAAAATGGTTGAAATATTAATAATGTTTCATGCTTTCTTATTAATAGTAATGCATGAATATTGGCTCACAAGCTTTGAAAATGTAAAAAAAAATATACCAGGGCTATGTAAGATATTAATAGCAGAGGAAACTGGATTCCAGGTGGTACATGGAAAAATCTCTGTATTGGTTTGCACCTGTTTTTAAGTCTGAAATTTCCCCATAAACAAACAAAAAGTTCATTGAGATTATTTACCAATGAAGCACATCAGAACGTCAGAGAAGCTGCTAGAATGGGTCAAGTGTGTCTTTAGTACTCAGCCTCTATGATTAAAAAACAGGAGGGCTGGGGTGTGACTCACTGGAGACCACTCACCCACAGCACACAAGGCATTGGATTCAACACAAGCCCCAATGGGAAAGTAATAATAAAAAGAATAATGAGTTAAACTTTCTAACCTAAGCAAATACATCCCAAGTTAGAGGACCTAGATGTGATGGGCGGATCATGTTGGAAGCCAGTGTTGGTTACCTAAGGAGTTCCAGGTTAGCTTGGGCGGTGTAATCACACAGAAAGATCTTGTCCTAGTCAAGAAAAGAATAAGAGCTGAGATTAACTAATAAAATGAAGAGCATAGAAACAACACAATGATGAAACTAAAAAGCAAAGAATGGCCCATGTAATTGATAATTCTCCTTCTAGATTTACCGAGAGCTGTAGAGAACACACAAAGGACTAATACTAGGAATAAAGAGTATGCATAGTTTGCCAGATGACTGGAAGCTTGTGATGAGGATTAAACCATAGCCTAGTATTTCCTTGTTTCCTGAACACGGGGAATTTTGCTCTTCCTTGAACTTAATGCAAGCATTAAGCTAAATACAAATAAGGCATGAGATCAACGTTGACTGAACTTGAAGCACATCTTTTTAGTAATGAAAAATAAACTCTTTTATGTTAAATCATTTCGCTTTTAGGAATCTTTGTTGCTAATTTATAATATAGCATATTTTCTTTTAATCATATGTTATTGCAAATTTCACAGACTGGTGGGAAAAATTATATACTTATGGAAGTAGGTTTAAGTCAGATTTTTAACTATAAAAATGGTTTCTCAGATGAAAACTTGCAATCTATAATGAGAGATTAGACAGCAGCTCCGACGAAGACAGCAGCTGCAATGGCATAACAGCTTCACTGGTTCTCCCCTCCCTAGACATTCAGATCTCCGTGGTTGTTGAGAATCATTTATGAAACTCCTTAAGCTTAACAAGGCCAGCAGAAAACCATAGCTGTAGAGGATAGAAGATAGATTTAAGCTCAATACAAGAAAGTACTTTACTAATGAATTTAAAAAACTCATTCAATTATTATATTTATCTGTTTACCTACCTACTAGCATGCTTGGCCAATTTTACAATTTTCTGGTATTTTAAAGGCAGCTTTAAAGCACAGACATCTCTAAACATTAAATTATGAAATAATAAAAACTTATGATTTATATAAACGTAGATAATAATTCTGAGAGCTGATCTTTTCTTGCTTTATTTTGGGCTTAAGCATAGTCTCAGCTATTAAATTTGGAAAAGAAAAACATGGAAAGATTCCTGCTGAGCATCTCTCCCAAGTTTACATTTGTAGTGTCACATAGATAGCTTGATATAAGACACATGGGTATTTACTCTTCAGAAATTGTCAAACTTGACAACTCAGAGCCTCACTCTGACACATGCTTGTTAAACACTTATCAGAACACCAGTGTGTCAATGTTTGCCTCTCTACCTTAGCATTTAAGCTTCATAAGGTTCTTATAAGCCTCATAAGGATATAGATTTTGTTATATTTATTGTTGTCAGTGTTCAAAAAGTATGTACTTATTAAATAATTTAATGGCTAGGTCACAACAGGTCCAGCAGCAACTTTCAAACAAAATAAAAAAAAACCAAGGATTGTGAGGTATAGATGAGGTTGCTGTTGATTTCTGTGCCTTCTGGTATACCTACCTTAGCTTTTTAGTGGTCTAGTGGATAGATAGGAAACCATGTCTAAGACTGTTGTGTTTGCTAATAGAAGTTATTCCTCCCAGTTTTCTAAAGAGAGCTTCCCAGAGCAATTCTTGGACTGTTTATAAGTTTCTGAAGAGTTGATATTGTCTTCCTTTGTGTTCAGTGCAAGCCCAGTGTCAGCTTTTATGAACAAAGACATATGCTAGTAACTCAGAAAAATGTTAGCTCCTGTCTTAGTTGGGATTTCTATTGGTGTGAAGAGACCAGGAAATGATCAGAGTCACTGGGCATGGCTTGTGCATTTATGAGACCTCAAAGCCTCCAACAAGGCCAGACCCACTCTGACAAAGACACGCCTCCTAAAAGTACCACTCCCTATGAGTTTATGGGGATCAATTACATTCAAATTACCTCATCACCTAGATAAGATAAGCCTAAAGATTAAGATAAGACTGGGAAGTGAGGTGTCCATCAGTCCAGACAACCAGGCTGTGGCTGACCTATATCAAGGCTGAATAAGCAAAAGTGAAAACAAACACACATTCTCTCAGAACTTTCACTGGAAAGTTCTCTGCACTCGAATGCATTGCCTGCCTTCATGAAGCCATGAGAGGAACTACCCGTTGCCTACTTTTGCCACATTAAAAAAGAAAATGTTTTCTGAGATCAGGATCGATGAACTAGAGATCTGTAGTCTGTGGCATTCTTTTAATAATTTCCATCATCTTCTAAGGATTCTTACACTCAGGGTTTGTAGAGAATGGCATGTATGTGCTTGATCCACATCGAAAGGAAAGTTGAAGTTTTTCTCCTATGAGATTTTGCTTCATTTCTGTGTTGCCTTCATGTAACAAGAAGGAGTAAAGCCCGTTCCCAACAGGATTCCAGAGCTCAGAGGGTTATTTCCTTCTGTATTACCACCATAGTTTCTGGGTATAATTTGCTCATAATGTAAAGAGCTCAATTGCTGAAGACCTTTGCTGTATACTTCTAAATTTCCAATAGACCAGCAAACACCAATTATCGTTAAATTCCTATGGTCAAGGATAGTCTAGATACAGGTACATACTACCCAAGACACTCATTTATTTGAAAGCAAAATGCTTATCACATCCAAATAGATAGTACCTGAATGAGCACGTTTCAAAGCCTGATTCATAAGAACTCAGATACTTTCCAAACATAGTATGTGCTCCAGGAACCAGACAAAAAGACATTGGATAGTCCTGAAGAGATGTGCTGTTGCTTGAGGCATACCTAATATAACATACTTTTGTGGTGTCTTTTTCACTTTTTGGCTATAAGATATTGTAATAAAAATGGACTACATTTTTATTTTAGTTTCATGCATAAATTAGTTGAACTTAGTTATATGAAAGGTTATTTTCCTCTTCATTTATTTTTATTTAGGAGGTTTTATTTTTGCTTTTCTGAAACAGGGTCTCACTATATAGTCATGGCTGTACTGGAACTCAGGATGTAGACCAGGCTGGCTTAGAACTCAGAGATCTATCTACCTCTGCCTCCCGAGTGCTGGGATTAAAGACATGAACTGTGGTGCCCAGCTATTTTTACGTTTTAATTCTGTGTCTGTGTGTGTGAGTTTGGTTTTTGCTAGAGGTGGATTATAGTGCCTCTTGAGGCCAGAAGAGGGCATCAAATTCCCTGGAGCGGAAGTTACAGAGGTGGTGAGCCCATGCCTACACACATGTACTGGGAACCTAAGCGAGTTCCTATGCAAGCACCATACAGGCTTTTAACCAATGTACAATCTCTCTAGTCCCTCAATTTACTTTTCCAATTTGTAGGCAGAAGCCTTTATGCAATGTAATCTGGAGAGAACCTAAGGATTGATATTATTTTTTAAAAACAGGTGAGACAGTTTACTAACGGTTTTGTATGTCCTCTAGCACATCAAAATGCACAGTGACAAGGTATATAGTTGCCTCTTGGTTGTGAAGGATAACATTAGAGATCACACAGAAATAAAATCTGTAGAGATATATGCTTTCAAGGTAAAAATAATTTGGGTTGGAACAGTTTACATTCTGGTTTAATCTATCTATCCTTTTGACCATTATAAATAGGTGTATTTGTGTGGATGGATGTTCATATTGTTTGTGATGCATATTTGTGTGTATGTTGTGTATGTACTTGCTTATATGTGTGTGCATATCTGTTTGTAGTATAATATTTGTGTGCATTGGTGTGCATTTATATGCACATGTATTTGCGGTATATATTTATGTGTGTTGTGTCTATGTATTTGTGTGTATGTACATGTGTATGTATTTGTGGTATATATCAGTGTGTTTATATGTGTGTGCATATGTATTTGTGTATATGTGTGTTTCTCTTTATTGCAAGAAGAGATTTTTTTCAGGGTTCAGCTCAGCTCCAGTAGATGGTTTGATATCAGCCATTCACTTAATTACATTCCCTTGCTTACTTTGTCCTTTGAAGAAAGACAGGAAAAAGTTCCCAAGTCCTTCTGGAAAGGTTCTTCTAGTGTGACTCACTCTTGGAGATTCACAATATCTCAGATTTTTGTTGCTTGAAAGTGACAAGTGTGAAAAGAAAGAGTTTTATGGAACAAAAGGAGCACCTTGGAAGCTAATGAATGCTTTGCATAATGCCATTGTGTTGGTTGATGGAGTTCAAAGATTGTTCTAAAGAAAATAACATTTCTGAAAACTAGTCATAAGTAGCAGCAATGCCAAGGCCATAATTAAGGTAGAAAATCTCATTCTGTCCTTTAAAAATCGAAATTACAGGAGCAGCTGAAGTGAAAATCTTTATGTTGTTTACATCCAGCTTTCCAAGGTTAGGGCTGACTCCTTGTCAGATGTTTCAGTTGCTATGATTTTAAACACAGAAAAAAAAAACACCTTTAAAGATATGTCTTAACTATTTTAACTTCTTTTTTGAGAGCCTTCTGTTCAAATTCATAGCTCATTTATCAACTCAATGACTGATTTCCATGATTCTTTTTTCTTCTGAGTTCTTTTTATATTCTGGCTATTAATCCTTTGCCAGGTATATAACTGGCAAAATAGTTTCCCATGGTATGGGCTTCCTCATTGATCTGTTAATCCTTTCCTTTCCCGAACAGAAGCATTTTAGTTTTATGAAGTCCCATTCGTCAATTGTTAGCTTTAACACTTGAGCTAATGGAGTCCTGATAGAAAACACTTTTCTGTACCATAAGTGTCTTGTAGGGAACTGTCTGTTTTTTTCCGGCAGCTTCAGCATCCCAGGTTAATTTTCATCCAAACACAAAAGAATAGCACGTCATGAAACCTTCTCAAAAA
>NC_022016.1:69577647-69617515 GCF_000317375.1 Microtus ochrogaster
GAGAGAGAGAGAGAGAGAGAGAAAGTAGGCAGAGTCAGGGAGATGCCATGTAGCCCCGTTGGAGACAGACATAGGATGCCGAATGGAACTTTACCTGGTGAGCCATAGCCACGTGGTGATATACAGATTAATGGAGATAGGTTAGTTCAGGATATAAGAGCTAGCTAAAAATATTCTTAAGCTATTGGCCAAGCAGTGATTCAAATGATATAGAATCTGAGTGATTATTTCTGGTCTGGGCAGCCACAAACGAAGAAGCGGCCTTACCCCAACAAGGAACAGAGGGTTTCAGCACAGAATTCTACAAGATTTATAAAGAAGAACTAATACCAATACTCCTCAAATTGTTCCACACAATAGAAACAGAAGGAACATTGCCAAACTCTTTTTATGAGGCTGCAATTACCCTGATAGCCAAACCACACAAAGATGTTACTAAGAAAGAGAATTACAGAACAATCTCACTCATGAACATTGATGCAAAAATATTCAATAAAATACTGGCAAATTGAATCCAAGAACACATCAGAAGAATCATTCACCATGACCAAGGAGTCTTCATCCCAGAGATGCAGGGATGGTTCAACATAAGAAAATCTGTCAATGTAATTCACCAGATAAACAAGCTGAAAAAAAAAACCCACATGATGAAAGTGCAACATCCCTTCGTGGTAAAGGTCTTGGAGAGAGCAGAGATACAAGGAACATACCTAAACATAATAAAGGCAATATACAGCAAGCCAACAGCCAACATCAGACTAAATGGTAACAAACTCAATGCAATCCTACTGAAATCAGGAACAAAACAAGGCTGTCCACTGTCTCCATATCTATTCAATATAGTACTTGAGATTCTAGCTAAAGCAATAAGATAACAAAGGAGATCAAGGGGATGCAAATCAGAAAAGAAGAAGTCAAACTCTCGCTATTTGATGATGATATGATAGTTTATATAAATTTCCCAAAAAAATTCTACCAAGGAACATATACAACTCATAAACACATTCAGTAATGTAGAAGGATCATGATTAACTCCCCCCAAAAATCAGTAGCCCTCATTTACACAGATGATAAATGGGATGAGAAAGATATCTGAGAAACATCACCCTTCACAATAGCCACAAATAACATAAAATATTTTGGAGTAACTCTAATCAAACAGAAAGACCTGTATGACAAGAATTTTCAATTTTTGAAGAAGAAAATTGAAGAAGACACCAGGAAATGGAAAGGTTTTTCATGCTCTTGGGTAGGTAGAATTAACATAGTAAAAATGACAATCTTAGTAGAAACAATCTACAGATTCAATGAAATACCCATCAAAATCCCAACAAAATTCTTCACAGACCTTGAAAGAACAATCCTCAGCATCATATGGAAAAGAAAAAAAAAATCCCGTACAACAAAGGAACTTCCTAAAGCCTCACAATCCCTGACTTCAAACTACCTCAGAGCTACAGTACTAAAAACAGTCTGGTATTGGCATAAAAACAGACAGGAGGACCAATGGAAACAAATCAAAGACCCAGATATCATTCCACACACCTACAAACACTCATCAAATAACAAGTGTTGGTTAAACAAAACCAGCACAGTGAGACTGCTGGTTGGCATGGCACACCAACAGGAATGGAAGAAATTTCACAAGGTCTCATCACCCCTAGACAAAGATGACCAAGGTGACCAAGGACTGCTGAGAGAAGGAGAATCAGTTTTATCCATGGATGAGCCCCTGATAAATGATAGAAATCCCAAGTAGTCAGTCATAGACGCATATACCTATGAGCAACACTGAACGGACTCAGTGGTGTGTGTGTGTGTGTGTGTGTGTGTGTGTGTGTGCGCGCGCGCGCGTGCGCGCTTGCACGCGAGCATGTAATATGGAGGAAAAGGTCAGGAATTGGAGATGGATTGTGGTGTGAGAGGAGTTAGAGGGGAGAAAGAATAGGGATGATGCACAATGGTACTCATATTTGAAACTCCCCCCTCCAAATTAAAGGAAATAACACAGGGAAAAAGGAAGAAGTGATGTGAACGTAGAGTGTAAATAACGTGGAATAGGAATTATTGAGTCTTATGCCATACCAAGAGATCCCACTCTAGCCTCAAAACCCAGTTAATGAATAGTTTTACAGGCTATATTGTTTCTTAATAAATATGATAAGGGTTTAGATTTAATATCAAAACATATTGTCCATCTGTTATATATACATATATATTATGAAAAGTTATAATAGAACCAAAGGAAGACAAATGCCTCTATAATAAACCATGTCCAGTGTAAACAGTTTAAAGTAACTGCTTAATATAAGTAAAAGATTAGGAAGAAGAATATCATTATGCTGTTTACATATAAAATAATATCAACTTGGACTCCAAGATAATTATTTTCTTAGTGCATTATAAAAATAACCCATCATGAAGTGGGCATGGTGGCACACGCCTATAATCATATCAGTCTGGAGGTAGAGGCAGGTGGAGCTCTGTGAGTCTAGACCAGCCTAGTCTAGAGAGCGATTTCCAGGAATGTCAATACGGTTACACAGAGAAACCCTGTCTCAAAAAACCAAACACAAAAAAAAAGAAAAGAAAAAAGATCAGTGAATTGTTGTGCCTTTATAATAATCTCACGAAAGCTGTGATTTACCTAAAGCAATTTCAACACTATGCTAAATATCAATAATGTGAAAGAAAACCAAAGATGGGAAAGCAATGTTTCAATCTTAGAAAAAGAAACGACAGAGAAAAAGCTCTGACAAGAGATATGAGCTGTGTAAAGATGAGCCACCTCTTCAGTTGTGATAATACAGCAGCACCTGATGAGCGCTCATTAGCCAGCAGGCCCAGTGCTGGGCACGGATGAGTTAAAGCTAATCTCTGTCTCCAAGGACAGAGGAAGTGGCTTGCCCTGGATCTTATAGATGTATTTTTCATCTCTAGACTTTCAGCTTCTAGCACAGCGCTGAACACATAAAAGGCAATCAATATCTACTTGTATTGAACCAAGTATCTGTTGTCAAAGAGAACAGAGGAGATTTTGAAATCATTATGTTGAGTCATGTTTGGGCTTCTTAAAAAACAGTAAATGAAAGGGAACATGGATCTGGGACTTCTTGAAATTGCTAGGATACTGGTAGGATACAGAATTATATAATAATACCTATTACATAATTATGGTTAGAGTACACAGAGCTAAACATTTCGGTATACACTTAATTCCTGTATACACTTAATATAATGGTAAGAGCAGGATTCAGGATAAAATACCTTGTCACCCTGGGAAAACAATTTACTCTATTTGAGCCTGAGATTTCTCCACCTTTGAAATGAAGATCAACAGAATTCTTCCCCTGTCATGGGTAATATTAATGAAGGCATTGAATGGTTGAGAATAGTCTGTAAAATGATACGAGAATGTTTGAGAATATATTTTTATTTGGAGTTGGTGTAGACTTTAATAGATTTTATAGAATTCCATGTCACTACCAAGTTAGTTTAATTTCTGATTTAAATTATCTCTACAATTTATTTTTCTTTGAAAAAAATCATCTTTAGAATAACTGGCAGTATTATACAATAAACTAAAATTAGAAAATGAAACTTTATACATTATATATAGAAAACAAGGTATCTTGGATTGCTTTCTGTTTTCTCTCCTACTAAAATAATTAACCAATTAAGCAGCTAATGGATATTTATTGATATCCATATAAACTCTAAACTGATAAAACAAAGGAACCCAGTGAAAGAAACACCAATATCTTTCTTCAAAGAATCTACTATCTGGGAAAATGCAATCAAACTAGTCTACCCTTACTTTAAAAAATGTTGTCCTTATTTTATGTGCATGGGTGTTTTGACTGTATGTGTGTATACCATGTGCATGCATGGTGGCCACAGAGGCCAGAAGAGGGCATTGGATCTCCTGGACCTGCTGTTATAGATAGCAGTGAGCCACTATGTGGATGCTAGGAGTCAAATCTCGGTCCTTTGGGAGAACAGCCAATGCTCCTAACCTCTGAGCCTCCTGTTCTCCAGCTTCTATTCTTCCCTTTCAGTATGTAGGTAGACAGGAACCTTGAACCCCAGAACAATTACAGGGAGATTTTATTTAAGACTACTCAATACTAAACGCTACTCTAGTATAGCAAATAGACATAGAAAGAGTTACATAGAGAACAGTGATGTAGTAGTTTGGCTGTATGAGAACAAAGAAGAGCCATTCTAAAATCACCTGCCTTGTTCTTTCATCAATCTCGAGTCTAATTTATACCTAAAACACACAGATTACTGAAACATGAGCAAAGATAAGTTGCATCATAGCATATTTTCGTTGCTGGTTTTGGAACAAAAGAATTTTTCAATGTAGGTAGGGGATAAGGCTTTGAAAAAGACAGGGAACCATGGGTTGGAAACAAGTGCAGAGGAGAACCAAATGTGGGCGGAAAGCTTGGCTGAGGATGTGCTGGAGAAGATGAAGCAGAACATCTGGTTTGTCTGAAGCTTATGGTGCAGACCAAGGAACAGCAGGAGCACAGTTAGAAAATTAGACCAGGGTCAATGGAGAGTCCCGATTTCAGCCTTTAAATCTGCAGAGGCATCATGGATTTCTACAGAAGGGGAAATGGACAGAACTGTGCCTTCTGGAGCTGTTCCCAGAACAAACTGAACTGGGAAGGTCAGAGAAAGATCTTGGGTAGTGACAGACTCGTGAGGACGAAGGGAACAGAGAAGAAGCAGATTTGTGTGTATTGCAGAGGCGCTGTGGCAGGATCTAACAGTGAGGACAGCGAGGAGATGAAGAAGGTGATAGCAAAAGAGTCAAGGTTGTCGGAGGGATGCTGTTGTTAGTGGGAGAAAGGAAAAAAGTCAGAGGGTGAGGTGGGTGTGCTAAAATCCGTGATAGTGAGTTCAGTATCAACGAGAGCGGGGTGGATGGGGAAGGTTAGGTCAAGCGAGAGAGCATGGACAGCAGCTTTGAAGGACAAACAATTTGAGCGGATCTAGGCTCAAGAACCAGCATGCACTGATACTCCTGAGTGAAAATATTTAAACAAATTAAATAGTGGATATTTTAAACTATAGCATGAATATGTTAGGTGATGCCAGAGGCTATATTCTCTAAAGTCCTATGAAGTTCATCTGATTTGTTGTTCTAAACTTAAGAAGGTGCTTAGTTCATCGTATGTGCTTAGCACATATCTGCTGGAAATGATATACAAAGACTCTACCTCAAGAACTGTGCAGATAAGAATAAATTCATGACCTCGGGGGGTTAACATACAAATGAGTGTGTCATGCTATCATAGAGCAGTCTGCAAGTCCAGGAAGTATATCCAAATATGTTTCTCAGGAATGCCATTGACATCCTCGAACTTTGAGTGGCATTTCTGTAAGCATGGATGTCTGGAAGGGAAGGGGTATGGTGGAGTGATCAGGTATGTCAAGTGTATATAGATAGGACAAAGGAAGAAGATGAAAATGGAGAGCTGCAGGGACAGAATTATAGGACATATCCACTATATGAAGGAACTGGGAACTGTGCTGAAGTCTGGGGGACATTGAGAGACATGAAGACAGGGTGCAGTAATTACACTCTAAGGCACAATGGCCCATAAGTCAGATCGAGAAGGCTCAGTTTCCTGTGGGAAAGAAGCTCTCATGTATCCTGTAGGAAGGTCACAAAAAATATTTCAAAAGATGTGTTCTGATGTCTCTTAGATCCTTTCCTGTACTCTTTTCACCCTGGTGACTTTTCTTTCTGTACGGGAATCTTCTCTTTTCTTTCCTCAAAGAAACACATACATGCTTCCTCACCCTCCACCGCTCTTTCCTTACATTTGCAAATAACAAGTTCTGTACCCAAACAGAACATTCTTCCAACTTTTAAAGATAAAGCTGTGATTTGAAATTTCCTTTTGGTTAAATTTAATTATTCTAAAACTAGCATGTCTGTACATATGCTTCCTTGGTGTGAGATTAAATATTACTTGCCTCCTTTGAGGATAGGACCTACGTGGGGACAAGACAGTTATAGACAATCCTGCTAACAAAGCTACCACGTGAGGCATGCATATGAGTGAACGGCTGAGATTTTGTTTTCAAAGTTCCATGTCCTTGAGTTTCATCCCTCAGCCAGGGTTTCACTTTGCATGCGGCCTAAGGGGAACTGGCTTTATTTCTCATCCGCATGACTTCAATATATAATCATAATCCTTGCTACTTCTGAAGGGCCTAATGTCTGGTGCTCATAAACTGCTTTCTTTAAAAACAGACTGAAGCCTGTAGGCAAGACAGCAAAAACAGTTACAGAAGAAGGGCATTTATTGCCACTAATGGTGTACTGGGTGCTGAAGGAGATAGCAAAATTGAGAAAGAAGTGTTTTCTTTGGTTTTGGCTTGGCGGTAATTTGGCCAGTCCATCCAAGCACAAACCCTTGTTTGAAGGGGAATAAAAGCAGCATACGTGGGAGTGCTTGCCAGCTTTGATAATGGTACCCAGAAACGTGTCCTCTGAGCTGGACTTGAGACCACTGTGCTTCCTTAGACAAATGGAGGCTTTCTCGGAAGCCCGGGGTATTCATTGCTCCTAACTCGGCTGGCAACTCATTGGGTGTTGGATTGGAAATTGACAAGTAATTGAAACAAAACAAAAATGAGCTGGAGGTTCTTTTTGGTTCCTGTCCTGGAACTAGCTCTTGTAGACGAGGCTGACCTCAAACTCACAAAGATCCACCCGCCTCTGCCTCCCTAGTGCTGGGATTAAAGGCATGTGCCACCACCGCCCGGCTAAGCTGGAGGTTCTTTATGATTGCTTATACTACTGGAAATTTTTCAGCTGTTTTTTTTTTTATTACAGAATTATGGAGGAATTCTGAAGCTCAAATGCTTTCTAAGGAAGTCGCACTAAGGAAGAGTTCTGTGCAGGTTCGATCATATAGACTGGTAACTCCGGCGTAAATGGTGCCAGTGTTGAACATTGCAATGATAGTGGGGTGTATTGCCCCATCAGATAGACATACCTTCACTTCTCATTTCTGTATTTGGCCTTCTATGATATGATAAGGTGATTTTAATTAGCAGTGCAAAACCTTTCTTTCTCTCTGTAATATTTCAGCATCCAACCTAACAATTTTAGCAGCTTGGAAGTGGGCCGTTACAGCATTCTTATGCCCACTGGGATAAGCAATTATAAGTGATTTTTTTTTTGAGGAATATACACTTCTTGAACATCTGATAGACTTGTGTTTTTCCAATTTAAGTTTTCAACTCTGCTTCCTGAAGTCCTTTTCAGTACACCTGGGGTAGATTCTGCCGCTTCCTAGTCGTGTTTTTACTGTTAAAACTTAGTTTAACCCAGTTTAAAACTCCAGTTTCATATGTATTTCAAAGCCCCCCCCCCCACTCCGGAGTGTGAGCAACAGCTGGAGCCCTGGATTTACCATAGGTGGCTGAGCACTGTCTGGCTCTAAGATACTGATTAAGCCCTGTTAGCTTGAGGGAAGGTGGGCTGCAGCGCAGAAAAAGAAAGCAAAGATATTTAGTGTAATTGGTCTCAGTTTGGTGACGTTGGAAAGTTCCTTTGTTGTCATAATACCTTACCCAGGTATTGCCCAGTCCTGCTGCTCTCTCTCCGTATGGATTGATGTCCATGTAAGTCCTTAGATAGTCTTTTTTGAGTCACGATTGATCTTACTTTTGTACTGTCTAGGCCCAAGAACTTCATCGGGAGCATCTTTCTTGAGCACTGCATCTATTATCGGAATCCACCTGAACCCTCCAGCGTATCTCCAGTGCCTTCTCATGAACTTAGAAGATGGGAAGTGGGTTCCCATTTTATTCCTCCCAGTATTTTGTAGCTGCTTTGAGCCTTGCTCGCTTAGGTGCCTCAAGTGGGCTTTCATCTTTTGAAATCTTTTTTTCCAGACAAGGTCTTAATTCCTGTGTTCTCACGTTCTTCCAACTTCAGCCCTTCCCTCACCTTGCCCAATTCAGTGACAGCATAGGGTAGGTCTGCCTGTTAAGTTTCCCTGGAAAGCATCCACGCAGGGTGGCTGTTGGCACTTTAAAGTCTCTGTAGACGACTCTTCTTGTTTAGTTCAGTCAATGACGAAATGCAGGGAGGATGGGGGATAACTTCTCTCTGTGAGCTCTCCCATGGAGACCCATAAGCTTCAATAGACTGGATTAAATATTGGTTAACTTATATGCCAGCAGAGAAACATAGGGCAAAAACATGATATTCCAGAGAGAAACAAAGGAGTCAGAGCTGAAAAACTAAAACACGTCTAAAATCAGAGAAATAATATAATTGGTTGTGGTGTAGAGAAGTCGTGAAAAATCATGCTGCAGACAGGAGGAAATCTGAAATATATTATGAAGGAACCTGCATTCCATGATGACAAACTTTGATTTAATTTAACTTAAAGGGTCTTGAATCTAAGATACTAAGGATGTCATCATGAACAAACCAGGGAAGAAAATAGTTTCTAGTCTGAGTACTGTCTACATTGCACTCTGCCTAGGAGTATTTCTGAAAGCTATAGAGTTCTAGCACTGGTAGATGGCACTTATTAATGTCATTCATTTCAGTTATAGAGTCCTGATCGTTTCTATTTCAGTGATCAGACACACATGAAAATCTTTTTAAATCAGAAATTTGTTATTAAAATTTTCTTAGCTCTTATTAGATAAGCCTAAAAACATGTCGGTCCATAATAATCTTTAATGGAGTTACACAAATAGAAATGTAGCCCTTGTATAGAGTAATTAATTCTGCCGTGGCACCCATTCAATGGAAATAATATAGTGATGATATAATATATGTGTCGTTGAGGACATTCCCGTTGTGGATTTTATAGCTTTGTGATAACTGTCATAATCTTTTCTCATACTGTTGAGAAATAGTTTTGTTTGCTCTTGATATGACCACATCTAAACCCTGGTAGTACCTGCAACAAGGCATGGAAGGTAATAATACCAACACAATATAGCATTTACTGAGATCTTGCTACCCACCCTCTGTTTTGTAAGCCACTCTTCACAGACTCAGTTCTCATCCCATGGCTACCATGAGGAAAGTAAAACTGTTGTCACTCAACCATGGTTACTGTGCATGTGAACGTAGACCCATGACCCAGTCCAGAAGGTATAGGAGCTCTCTGCTGAACTCAGTGTTACATCCTTGGCTCAGGGATAATGGGGCTCGGGATGGGTCACCTGCTTTATCTGTTGGTGTACTATGAGCAGATTGCAGATCTCTGATCGTCAGCTCTCTAGCGGGAGTTGACATGACTCTCCACACTTCTCAATAGTCTACCAGTGAGTGAAAGCTGGAGCTGTTATCTTTACCGTCACCCTACCTAGGTTTCAGGGGATAGAGGACGCAGAAGCATAGAGTGTCCCTGGAAGGTGTAGAAGTGGGTGGCTATCTAATACATTGTAGCATCAAGTTCTTGGCTTAAAATGTCTGGAGACTCAGAAAGATCTAAATGAGCTCAGCAGGACAAGGTCATCAAACAGCAAGCAAACAGTACACTAATATACTCTGATGTGTAGTTCTTACGTGATAAAAGTGACTCATTTTAAAATGTACAGCTTGTTACATTTTAACAAATATGTGTAGCGGTTGAACATCAGCCACAACACACAGAACTGTATTATCCGCAGAGTTGCTTGTGCCAAATCCTGCACGCTTTTCTTGCACTACCTGAAACTCCAGGCAAATACTAGGTTTCATATAAATGGAATCATAAACTCTTTTTTTGAATCATAAACTCTTGAATGAATAATGTTTTCTCTTGTTAAAAATGTGAAACTTATTCTTTTTGTATCATGTATTGGTAGCCCATTCATTATATTGCTAATAATATTTTGTTATACGAATATACCACAGATTATTTATTTATTCATTCCTTTTTGAAAGATGTCTTTTATTTTAATTATGTATGTGGGGTTGGGGTTATGTGTTGACATCCTAGGAGAGGAGAGGCTTCAGATGCTCTGGAGCCAGAGTTATGGCTGAAATGGCTATTAAGATGTGAAATTCTAAGGAATACAGGATTAGTTTTCAAACTCCCAAGGGTGAGTCTATTTCCCTCCCTGGGATAAAATTCAGGGCTCGTTTAAGATGGTATGGAAAAACTCACTACATGGTGGAGAATTCTCATGAAGAGTCTCACCCACAGATCTCTACTAGAAATTTGCCTTTAGGAGTTCTGGAAGAAGGTGGGTGAAGATAGAGATTGCCTAAGAAGAGTCAGGAGCTGTCTACGTGCAGAAACTTATCTGGGTTCACAGTTGGGATATCACTGTCTTGGTTGCCAAAGGAAACCCTTTAACCAGTTTAAACATAAGGAAGCATCCTAAAGGGGTCTCAGGTAAGCCAAGAATAAGGGGCATTCCCTTGACTTTGAAGCATCCTAAAAGGGTCTTAGGTAAGCCAAGAATAAGGGGCATTCCTTTGACTTTGAAGCATCCTGAAGAGGTGCTGAGGGAAGCCGGTTGAGTGGAAGTCCTTCCAGTGACACTTCTCTTTGGCCAGGAAATGCACAGCAAAATGTGCATAGCAGGTGGTGCTTGAGAGAGTCCAATCTGTGGTCCCTAAAACAAGCTGTTCACGTAGATGCACCCTGACAGTATGGCTGTGCCACAAAGCTGTTCCAGGGAAAAGCTCCAGGGGAAAATGTTTTATGCTTTTGTCCACTGGAGGACACAAAAGCAAAGCAGAAAAGGGGACACACAACCCTGCATGCTTTGCAATAGTCTTATGTGAGGAACATGCCAGAACCAGAGAGAAACCTCTTTCATTGTATTCTCTTGCTGGAACCCTCTCTTACCAGGCCTTGCCTTGTGGTATCCAGCGAAAGAAGCATTATCAGGGTAAAGGTGTATTATTGTGTTATCACAGAGTCAATGGAAAGTGGGCGTGAATCCAGGACAGCTGCCCCACACTTTAGGCGGTCGCTGTAGTGAGTGAATTTGAATTGGTAGTGGACACGCCTGGTAGCTACATGGCAGTGGAATTGTATGAAATTGTCAACCTGTTTTCCAAACCATCTGGTTCCTTACCAGCAGTGCCTGAGTTTCAGTTGTTACAGTCACTGACACTTGGGGGTGTCCCTCAGGTTTTTTTTTTATTTTTATTCAGCCAGTTTTACAAAAATTTGTCAATTTTATCAATGTTTACAAAACCCTGCATGTTTTCTATTTTCTGTTCTTTATCACTTTCTATTTCATTAATTTCCATTTTTAATCTTTATGTGTTTACCCCTGCTTTCAGTTTACTTTAATTTCCCACAAGCCTCAAGTGAAATCTTAGCATATTAACTTGGGGTCATCTCTCTATTTTAGCTTTTATTATATCGCTTAACTTCATGTCTCTGACTGTAAATACTGTTTTAAGTATTTATCCCTCTTTTTTTCTGTCTTTATTGCATGAAAATGATTTTTAGCTGGACAGTAGTGGCACACACCTTTAATCCCAACCCTTGGGAGGCAGAGGTAGGAGGATCTCTGTGAGTTCAAGGCCAGCCTTGTCTACAGAGTGAGTTCCAGGACAGTTAAGGTTACACAGTAAAACCCTTTCCAAAAACAAAACAAAACAAAACAAAAACAAAAAGCAAAAAACAAAAAAGAAAATTATTTTCATACTCTATATTTACTTGAGAATGTCCATCCAGTTTTCTCTCCTAATGTTTTTCTTTGTTATTGTGGTCATGTGACACCCTCTGAATTAATATAATCCTTTTCCCTCAAGGAAGTTCTATGACCCATGGTGTGGCTACGTTGCTTTCCTTCAGCTATCGCGAAAAAAATATATGCACACTCTTATTATAGGTTTTTATGATTTACAAATGCCAGTTCTGAATATTTGCTGATAATGCTCAAGGATTCTTTCTTTTGTTCTTTCTTTTCTATTTTTGCAGTTTTCCTGTCTGGTTATTCTTTCAATAACTGAGAGAAAAGTGTTGAATAATTAAAATCCTGAAATTATTTTTTTTTTAGTTTTGTTAGTTTTTGCTTTAGTGTGTTCTTTGGAGTCCATTTTTAGGTGCATGTATGTGGAAAATTACTATGGCCCCTTGATCAGCTGACTCCTCATCACACTGTTTCTTCTGGTTGTGATAATATTTTCTCGTTTGAAGCCCCTGGTATGAAAATGTTATACCAAAGTACTAGGTGATTGCTACTTTATGGCTCATCTTTTCCAACCATTTCCCCCAAATATTTTAAGTTTAGGATGAACAAAACTTATGCAGTTGGGTCTTGCTAGCCAGTTAAATTTAATAATCTCTATGTTCTAATTGGAAAGTAAAAATTCTGTTTAAAGCAACTATTGGAATATTTGGGTTTACATCTACCATCGTTCTGTTTTTATTTTTCTCCCATCTGTTCTTACTCCCTATGTCCTGTGCCACGTTTTGTTTTGAGTATTTAAGAATATGTAATATTCCTTATTATTAGCTCCTTAGCTCTAATCTTTATTTTCTGAGAGCCTGTTCCGGGGCAGACTTAGAAAGAATTAAAAGTCAGTGACGCCCTTTGGCATCGGCTGGTCTAATGAACCAGCATCCTTCTTATTTGTCTGAAATGGACCTAGGAAATGAATAGCGTAGACATTCAAATGGTTTGCTGAGCTCTGGTTCAAATGAGAACCCTGGGCTGGTAATGGATGCTCTCTAGGCCTTGGGTGGTAGTGTATTTTCTTTTCGAGCACTGCCTGCTTACTCCAGGCTTTCTGTTGGGTCAGAGGTAGCTTTATTTATTGGCTGATACTGTTTATGGGAAAGACTCAGCTTTTAGTTTCTCATTCTTGTAAGTTTATCTTAAACCAGATATAGACACCGTGAGTCTCTCATTGTGTACAGGTTTTATTTCTCTCCCCCTCCCTTTACCTTCCTTCTACATTGCTGCCTGCATTTCTTGTAGATTATCCCAGCGCTTTTCACTAGATCTGAAGGAATGAGTCTGGAGGAGGGAGCCCTTGTTCTGGAGGCCTGTTAGCCGAACAGAGCTCATCTTTCTCCCAACAGCTCTGAGTGGTTACTAAGGACTCCATCCTTAGGGTAGAACTTCTACACTTCCTAGCTACAGAGTCTCAAGGACCTGTTAGCTTCTAAGGTCTTGGTTTTTCTGGCCTTGGGTTATGAAATCCCACCACACATATGGAAATCTCGGAGTTCAGAGGAGTCTAGGAATTGGCTGTGTGTTTCTGGAGCCTGTCTGCGTTGTTTCTTGCCTCTGTATCTCTGTCTCCCAGCATCTTGCCTCCTCGGCCTGTGTGGAGCCTGACCTTTGGGCCTGCAGCTTAGTGTAGCTATGCGTTCTCTTCAGCCTTCCTCAGCTACTGCGTGCAGAGCGTGACTCCATACTGAAGGCCTTTTGTGCCTTTCTTTCTGTGAGTTCATGCTTTGGTACTTTTTTCTGTGTCAGAAAGCAGTTTTTCACCCATTTCTTCAGTTTCCCTCTTATTTACAATGAGCGAGTATGCTTGGAATTATGACTAAATGAGAATTTTCTTAATTCATTAATTGTTAACAGAAAATAAATCTCTATGATTAAAACTCATGCATTTTTTTTGTGATTTTTCAAGACAGGGTTTCTCCATAGCTTTTTAGTTCCTGTCCTGGAACTAGCTCTTCTAGACCAGGCTGGCCTCGAACTCACAGAGATCCGCCGGCCTCTGCCTCCTGAGTGCTGGGATTAAAGGCGTGCGCCACCACCGCCTGGCTTCTTGCATTTTTTTTTTAGACTGGGTGTTCTCTGCAATGACACCATGTAGATATTAACAGCGATTCAAAGTGTTCCTTGTGCTCAATGAATCGATGTACAAGGTGATAGGCATTTCTAAAGGTTTATTTGCCTCAACCACATCAACATCTATGACCACCATCTGTGCCCAACATGTAACCACCCCAGTTAAATGTATTTCTGCCTGGCGAGGAGATCATGCTAAGTATGTGTAGTCGCCCTTGACTTCTAACCTTCTCTTCCATACAGCTTGGTACCTTGGGCTAGCCTCTCAGTTCTACTGTCCAAACTATCTCGCGCCTTGCCTTCATTTCCAGCCTATGTGCTGGTTCTGTCTCCGTCATTTTAGGCCGGGATGCTGCAGTTCCCTAACTCCCTTGTAGCCTGCACAGAATCCCCTGCCCACTTTTGTGCTGATGGCACAGCTGAAACAAACCTGCTTTAATGTGAGTCAGATCAGATTAACGCCACGTTCTCACCTGATGATTGTCCATCTGGCCTGGCGCAAAAGCCGCGTTCTTTGAGACGGTCCACAAACCCCGTGCAAGCTAGCCTCAGCTTCTCCTATTCCCATCACATTGTGGATCCAGTTGCAGTGATGTGTTTACCGTTTCTCTGTCACACTAAGGTCTCCCTCGAGGCCTTTCCATTTCCCTTCTCTACCCTTTGGCTCCCTTCTCCTTTTTCTCCTGCTCTTTTCCCAGTGGGATCTGCAACACCTTTCTCAGCTCCAACAAGTGTTCCTGGCCACATCTTTTTGGAATAATCAAATCTATGGAAAGTGCCATCCTTTCTCCTTCCAGATCATCTTTTCTCAATTTTATTCAGTAGTGTTTACCATCATTTAACACATCTCTTATTTTATTCATATTTTGTTATTTTCCCTTTATCCTTCCTAGAATGTGAAATTGCTGCCTTAGATCCACTGTCTAAGCAACCATTAAGCATGCATAGTAAGTGTTCTGGAAAGAAATAGCAATAAATGACTATTTGGAGTCAGCTCTCTGAGTGACCAGCTACATGTGCAGTCTAGATGCTCTGTTTATTTGCCCTGATGCTGTTGTGTAAAAACTGCCAGGATTTTTTTTTTTTTTTACTTATGGTCCTTCTTTTTCTAGACTTCCTACATGCTGCTGTGTTATTAGCCTCATCCGTGCAGGCAGGTTGTTTAATGCACACAGCTCACCTAAAGCTTGCAGTTGGAAACCTCCAAATAGATACAGGTATCTATTTTGTTGCGGTGGATTACTTCTATGGAGAACCAATTTTGTCATCTGCGGTTGCTTTCAAAGAGTTTCATTCTTAGATGGTCACATTCATTTAAGCCCCATTGTGTTTGCCGAGAGTGTTGGAAACGAGTTTACTCCCGCAGCAAACATTCAAATTCAGGTAGTCAGTGTTGGGTGCTTGGCACCTCCTTACAGATGCTGGTTATGTGCACAGGTCAACCCACAGAAGCCCATGTTACCCACACAGGGCTGAACTCCAGCCCTAATAACACTGCATTTTGTCATTTATGAGAACCCACAGTGAAGGTTATCCAGCTGCAAGTGTCAGTTAACTGCATATATCTTTGCAAGAATCAAATCTTTCCTTCCACCCTGTGAGTCCTGGAGATGGAACTCAGGTCACCGAACTTGACAATAATTAGTGCCTCTCAGAAGCACCTACAGACAGATAGTCGTGAAACAGCATGTGGCAAGCTAAGCTCATGTTTAGTTGAAAACATTTCATTACCCTGGATAAAGCGTGGTAAGCAGTGTTGACTAATATTGTGTATAGGAATTGAAATTTTAAAAAGTAATATATGGATTTAATTATACACATTTTTTTCATCCTTGTTTCATGACAAGTTGTGGCTCGTATTAAACAGTTCCTGGTTCCTGACCATACTGTGATAAACAAGGTCACTGTGTTTTTGAGCGAGGAATCGGCCAAGATAAGAGCATAAAGGAGAGTTTATCACACTATGGCCAAGAACCAGTCCTGTGTGGCCCTTGTTTTGTTTGCCTGTGGACCTTAAGCAAATGGGTCATACATCTCAGCCCTGAGTCCTCTGGCCTGAAACACTGGTGTAATAACCCATGTTGGTGCTATCATGGTCTGCAACCGTGATCTCTCAGAATGCAGAGTGACCCATAGAAAAAGAAGAGAAGATCCTCCTCCCAGCAAAGTCAGCACACTTCCAGATCTCACTGTGTTATCCAGTCTGAGATTAGACTCTATGATGTCTCTAGGCTTATGCAATCATCTACAGAGCTTTTCGCGCTTGCCCTTATCTTTGTATGCTAAGGTTCTGCTTCTGCAGTTCAGCCCCTCTCCACTCTGCAACAGTTCCTATTTTTTTTTCCAAGACATTTGGGGAGAAATAGCCTTAGCTTTCATACCAAAGATGCTTGCCATAGGCAAATGTTATCTCTTCTTCTGGCATGGGTCTCTGGAGAGTTTTATGCAGCATATTTAGTTTAGTTTTGCCTGTGTCTCTGTATGTGGTGTGTATGCACATATGTATTCATGATTGTGATGGTCAGATGCTAGGGTCCATGCATGGGTGTATGCATGGGTATGGAAGTTCTCCACCGACATTGATGTTAAGAGGATTCTTCAGACTTTTCACATCTTATACATGGAGGCAACCTCTCTTGAACCCAGAGCTTGCTCCATTCAGCTAGTCTAGCTGTCTAACTTGTTCTTGGCACTGCATTCTCTGCATGGTGAGTGCTGCACTTACTGATGGGCATTTCACCTATCCAGCCCGTAAGTGGGCCCCAGGGATTTGAACTCAAGTCTTCATTCATGCTTGCCCATTATCCAATGACCCATCTCTGCAGTCCACGTTTTAATGATTTTTGAAGCCAAATGATGGAAATACTTACAGTAGTTTCTCTAGTGTCTAAAGGGTTCGAAGTTTTACAACAAAACTTTTAAACATACTGAGAGCACAAAAGGCTGTTTAAATAAGACTATAAGGACTACAGGGTGGGTTATTGGTTAGAAGAGAATGTGTCTTCATAGTTCAAAGCAAAGGAATACCACATCAGATTGTGAAATCCTGAGTCTCTAGTAAAAGTCATTCCGAATCTGATCAAGTATTTGAGACCTTTGGCAATCCACAGCAGCCGGCAAGTTCAATGCCATTTCTTTTCCGCTTTGGAATCTGTTTTGACTCTTGTAGTTATAAAGGTCTGTCTCATGGATTAGAGCTCCCACAACAGACCCTAACTAATTAATAACCAGAGCATCCTAAACTGTCCTGAGAGGGAATGTCTTTTGCCCTTGGCTTCGTCTGGGTGAAGACACACAGTCTTCAGCAGGTTGCAGCTTTGACTTTTTGTCTTAATACTATATACTGATAGGATTTTGTTATGCATCACACCCTAAAAATGTTTCATATATATTAGACTATATGGTAACACCGACAAGTGATTCACCTCTGTTAAAAAAAAAAAGCAACTGTTTTCTTGTATCAGTATCTGGGGACAAGTAACTTTACCCACTGAACACTTTGACTGTTGGGATGGGTCACTTTCTTTGTTTAGACAGAGTCAAGATGTCTAATCTAGAGAAAAGCAGATGCTAATCTGCCAAGCACCACATGTCCCAGTCAGTGTGTGTGTGTGTGTGTGTGTGTGTGTGGTGTGTGTGTCTGTGTGTGTTTGCATTCTTTGTCTTGTTATCTGTTCTCTGTAGAAATCTTTTTGTTTAAAAGTTCAGCCACGAAAGCAAGCAAAAAAAGCACTGATAATGTCAAGCAAGGCAGAGATAGCATGAACAAGTTCCAACTAAATTCTCTACATGGCAAAAATATCACCTTTGGTTTATGTTTCAATACATGAATTTTGGTAGGGCATATTATTTGCCAGTTTTGCTAATTTCTGTGAGATTCAACTACACAATATTCCCAGCAGTGTAGATGTCATTGAGAAGCATTATGCTCAAGATAATTTTCCATATCTCAAGGACATAATTTTGAAAGATAATAATGGGAAGAGGCTGAGACCTTTCTTCCAGCTGTGTCTGTGTAATTTACAGCCGAATATATTCAGTTTTCTTTCAATTACATTGAGACAGTGGATCAAACTGAGAAGTGATGGTGTCTTACCAGAACTGAGTCACTAAACAGACGGATGTACCTTCCCTTTCTGCTTTTATATTCTCTCTGATTTTGAAAAACTGTTTCCTAAACCAGTGAATAGAATATCAAAATACTTCAACTCTTTCTATACATTTGACCTGCTCCGTTTCCGACCTGGGCCGGTTCACCCCTCTTTAGGCAACCTGGTGGTCCCCCGCTCCCAGAAGGTCACCATATTGATGCCGAACTTAGTGCGGACACCCGATCGGCATAGCGCACTACAGCCCAGAACTCCTGGACTCAAGCCATCCTCCTGTCCCAGCCTCCCGAGTAGCTGGGACTACAGGCATGCGCCACCGCGCCCGGCTCTTTCTATACATTTGAAAATTATTCTTTATTATAAAAAATTGTATTTTAAAGCCTTTAGAAATACATATAGAAACAAGGGGGAATGTAATAAAATTTGGTTTAGCATCCATGTGTTCAATCAACACAAAATTCACTAAACTTAAACTTCTAATTTAACTTCATATATATGCTATAGAATCATTTGAATCAATATATTTTATTAATTTATTTTTTATGCTTTACTTTGTGCAAGTGGTTTATATTCTTGAATATTTCACTGGTTTCTGTAACCAAGTATGTTTAACATTTTTGTGTAATTTAAAATTAAGTACTTTGTCTTAATAATCCTTGTGTTCAAATCATAAGAAACCATTTGCATCGTGCTATAGCTCTTAAATAAATTTAGAAGTAAAAAAAAGAAATCTTTTTGTTTCTTTATTAATGCTGATATTGAAACTTCCATTGTTTTATGTTACAGTAATTGTGCAGTTGTTTGATGGTCATTTAACAAACACTTGAAGAGTAGATACCAAATGTCTGAATCAAGTTGGGTCCTAGGACTAAGGAAGCAAATATGTAACACATGGTTCTTCCTCCTATTTTTTTTTTCTTGTCTGTGTTTAGTTCATTAGTTCTTATTTTTTCTCATTGCCAAATTTACCATTAGTAGAGCTTTGTAATTCTTAAATTTTCAGATTTTTTTTTGGACTCTCTTTGGATCAAGCTCATTCTTTCTTTCTAAATTCTGAAGTGACCTTTTATGAGTACAGACATTTCATCTCCCATTCATAGCATTGCCTGAGACTGCTCCTGGGCTCCAGAGAGACAGAGGGTGTAAAGAAGCATTAAAGGGCAGATGGCACGCCAAGTAGCACGTTCTTCACGTTACTGCTTGATAGAGACTGTGAGGATTAGTTTGGGTTTCAGAGCATGGCAGACAGGTGGGCTAGCATTTAATCCCAGCATTCAGAAGGCAGAGACTGGTGGATCTCTGAGTTCGAGGCCAGCCTAGTCTACAGAGCAAATTTCAGGGTAGATAACCTTAGCGAAGGAGACCATCTGAAACAGAAAACTAGGGAAGATGTAATTGAATGAGGGGCCATGGTCTAGCCCCAGAAATCAGCAGAACTTGGCATCTTTGTCCACATGATTCTGTCTTTGGAATTAATGATACAAGAAAGGGGTTATGGAATCCTTCCCTATCACTAGGGAAAGCCACCGAGGTCAGGCTTGTGGCAGATGTTTCGCTGCATGAAGGCCTGGAGAGGTCAGAGTGTGAAGCTGTGAAGGTGAAGCCTGGATGGCTTAGAGACCCCAAGATGTTGGAGATGCCAGAGTCATGGGATGCCTGCACAGGAAAGCTGCTAACACGGGGTGGATCCAGTCCAAGGAAGAGAACTGTGTTGCAGTCAACAAAGCTGAAAGGAGTTGGAGATCTGAAGAGCACTTTGACATCAGACAAGAGATGCAGAGTTTGGAGTTGGCCCAGCTAGTTTTTCAGTTTTCCTTTGGTTCAGTATTTTCTCACTATGCTCCCTTTCCTCCATTTTCGGATGATAATGCATATCTTGTGTCATGATTTGTTAGAAGTATGTGATTTGCCTTTTCATTTTGATTTTTATAGGGATCACAATTAAGAGATTGCAGGAGTCTTGGAAGAGACTTTGAACTTTGGACTTTTAAACAGTGCTGATATTGTGGTAGACTATGAAGAATTTTATAGTTGAACTGAATACATTTTGTATAGGATACGGTTACAAGCCTATGGGGGCTAGGGAGTAGAATATGGTGATTTGAATGAAAATAGCCCCCGTATGTCCACAGGGAGTGGCACTATTAGAAGTGTGGCAGGGAGTGGCACTATTAGAAGTGAGGCCTTGTTGAAATAGGTGTGGCTTTGTTGGAAGAAGTGTGTCACTGGGGGTGTGTCACTTTGAGGTCTCAGATGTTCAAGCCAGGCCCAGTGTCTATCTCTTCCTGCTGCCTGTTGATCAAGATGTAGAACTTTCAGCTGCCTCTCTAGCACCATGTTTACCTGCATGCTGCGATGCTTCCTGCCGTGACGATAATGGACTAAACCTCTGAACTGTAAGCCAGCCCCAATCAAATGCTTCCCTTAGTAAGCGTTGCCATGGTCATGGTGTCTCTTCACAGCAACAGAAATTTTAACTAAGACAGTCATTTTTCTACTGAGGAGAGTCTAGGAGAAAAGTTTGTATCTCAAGAGTATTGTTATGAGTAAAGTTGTATATTGATTTTGTATTTATAAATGTAAAAGGGAGACTCTTACTTCAGAGCTTTTGTTATATGTTGCTCAATAAATATGTTTAAAATTCAGGGATTTTGAACTAATCTTTGCTGCAGCATTTTCTAAAAAGGTGTGCCAGATAGGTGTGTGTACATGTGTGGGCACTGTGAAAATTTTAAAATTCCAGAAGTGCTCAGAGAATACAGCAAACAACTAATTTGTAAACCTTTGACGGTGACCAGTCCTTATGGATTTCAGTATCTTTTATTAATTTTCACTAATGTTTATTGTACCCATCATTTTCCTGAGATGTTACACATAGTTTCTGCATATTTTTTTGATAACTTGCTAAAAAAAATCCATACTTACCGTTTCTGAGATGGCATTTATACTAGTTTATTTCAAATATTAGAAGACTACCGGAGCCATTGTTCCTGTTGCTTGCCTGTGTGAGACTTTAGCGATGTAGATTTTGTATCATGTGTGTCAACAATGTGAGCTTTGTATCAGGTCTGGTATGTTAATCTGTAGCTAGTGATTTTTTTTCATCAGCTCATGAAATGCTCCCCTAAAAGCAGCCACAGCCATTAGTGGTTTTCACCAGACGTTCACCCCTGCTTTCATCACAGGTGTTGGGAACAAGAGCAGGGCTGTGGGAGGGAAGGTTTGATAAATAATGAGACAGCTTACATATGTCACAAGCTGATTTTAGACTAGCTATTTTCACATTCAACATGGATTCCTCAGGTTTTACAACATTTTTCTATGTTTGAAATAACCAAAAATTTTTTATGAGAAAGAGACAGGATTGTTTCCCAAGACTGGACTCATTATGCATGTATATTCTTCTTGAAGCTGAATAAATTGCAGAGTGAGGCCAGGAAATGTAGAAAACATTTGCATATACTAATCATTTCTCCATAGCTATTATATTCACACCCTTAGATGCTATCTTATCTTCAAATCATCTCCTGAATAGTCATAGTAGCACCTTGTATTGCTTATTGAGCACAAAACAGGTCCTATGTCAACTCTATTATTATCCCATCACTTCTTTATTAGTATTTTCTCAAAAAAATCCCACTTAAATGTAAGAAATAAAAATGGTTAAAAATGCTTAATGTATTAGAATATATTAAAATTATCCAGAGGTTTAATTATATGAGGTTTAATTCTTAAAAGTGAAACAAAAATAAACAAATCAGTTTATTTTTCTCTGGCTTTTTAGAAGACAGATACTCCTACTAAAGACTGACAATAAAATCAGCAAATTATTGCAGATACTTAAACTGTACTAATTCATGTTTAAAAATCATCAATAAATAAGTTTTATTGCACTAGAAGGAGAGTATAGCTTTGCCATGTATATTAAGCAAGATAAATGCATTATTAGCAATAAGACAGGTTCTATGCTGGTATGACTAAGGCTGTCCTTGTTTAATTTGGAATAAATCGACATGGTATGACTTAGGCATACCCACCTGTGAGGAACTGTATTGGTCTACAAGCCAGATAAGTAAGAAGAGCTATATGGACGATGACACTGGGACATTCTATTAGAGATGTTGACACTAGAGGAGCAATCAAGCTGTAAGGCTGAGCCCCAGGTGTCATCAATACTGGGGTCCAGGGAAGCATGTTTCAACCCAAGAATAGGGGATGATAAGTGGGGATTAGCCAGAAGAACTTAGGGTCAAGGTACATTTACTTTCAAGAACAAGACGGAAGCTTGGTTATTAAGGTGAGTTCTGAAGCCAGAATCTTTTATCAACTAAGCTCAGAATTGGTCCTGGACTTAAAGTTCTGGGTCACAACTTGTAAGAACTAAATTCAGACTTCCTATTTACCATCTTGTGACACACGGTTCATCCTCCTCTTGTACCGAATGGCACGTTCATTTGACTGTCAGTGTGCACCGTGGTAGATATGGTAGAAGTGCTAGCTAGTTAGCATTCAATTCGTGCCTTATTTGCCTGCTTGGGATCTGTGTGAAGTTGTGTAACCTCAAAGCTTTTGTTTTCTTACTCAGGAGATGCAAACAAGGACTTTGAACTGGGCATGGCGACCCATGCCTGCAATCCTAGCATTTGGAAGTAGAGGCAGGAACACAAGATCAGCCTCAGCTGTGCAGTGAGTTCCAAATCAGCTAAGACTCCATGAAACTGTGTGTCAAAAATATAAAACAGAACAAAAAAGAAAAAAAAAAGAAAATCTTCTCAGCAAGTTATTGTTAAGATGAATATATAACACTTGACACAGTTCCTGGCACCAGGGTCATTAGAATTTCCATTTTATTTTTATTTCTGAGTAGTTACCAGGTAGGGAAGGATGACTTTAAATTTGCCTAAAGGATTGATTGTCCAGCCTTAGCCAGCACATACTTCTCATCTGACCGTGCTTTCAGCAGACTGTTCTTGGCTTCTTCCATTGTGTGGGTCAGCCTAACTGAACTGGGTGGCACTCCGATTATGAGAATCAGCAAAACCCTGTAATAATGCCTGCCAAGAAACATAACCTCTGAAGTCCTACCTCTAGCCGTCTGTTTAATACACTAATCAATTTGCCTAGCTTTGAATGTGACTTATCACCCTTGAATACAATAGGCTTCTTTTTTTCTCTGCAGATATGAGTCTTTTGTGAAAACATGAGCATTGTACTAAAAGCAAGATAGAACAAGCTTTTAAAATAAGAGGAGTTAAAGCGAAAAATTGTTCTTTTTAATGAGGACTGTTTTAGATCCACGTGTAATGTTATGGTTGAAAAATCACGTATAGACAAGCTGCTGTCTAATTTCTTTCTTTGGGCTTGTTAAACTCACGTTTCCCTTCGATTTTATACGTGTCTATCAGATTTAGCCATATTTCAAAACATGTGACTTACAGAGAAAAACCTTTATACATAATTACTTACAAAAGTATTGAGGATTTTGAAATCATTCTCAGGGGAAAAAAAGACCACATTTATGAATAATGAAATTACTTGTGGGATAACTGAATAATTAACGACAAGTGGTGAGCCACCATGAGGAGACAGATTCCGGCTTCAAATGATGTACAATATTTAAAATGAGGAGCAGTGTTCCTCAGTAAGATTAGTGCTTCCCTTACCCTGGGTCACTGCAAAATGGGAAGGAAACGGAAAAGTGGGGATTGAAATGCTCTCGGCATTGAGCAGAGTTAGCACTTAGTCCAAAGCTTTACTAACCATTGTTGGCAGTGTCATAATCCTTAGCTCTCAACCTCTGTATGGCCCAAGCAGGTCTGTTTCGTTGTCTCATGAAGAGGAGGAAGAGCAACCACACCTTATAGTGGACTGAATGACAGCGCTGGATCATGAGGAATTTCCTTCATCGTCAATCAGTTAGTGTGTTGATTGGCTCCTCGCTGTGTGCACAGAACTGGGTACTCAACATAGCTGAGGAAAATGCGAAGGTTTAATGAGAGCATTTGTGTACATGTTTTGGGTCAAAAGGATTCTTTCCTGTGTATCAACGCATGTAGTTTTAACTGCATCCTTGTGAGGAAGCAGTATAGCGGCTATAATTGCTCCTACTCTCTAGGAAGGTGATGAAGGTCTTTTAGGGTTTAATGCAAGACCCACAGAGTTAGATTTGGTTCCACCTCTTCATCCACATGCAAGGAGAGTTACTGAGACAGCTCCTGAGCAGAGAGCATGCTGACAAGCAAAACAAAAGCCCTGCTTCTCTAGAGCTTGTATACCACAGGGAACACGGAAATGGAATTCCCAAAGGAAACACTAGGCTCTGGGTTGCAGAGAAGCGAAGGGCATGGGCACCTAGGAAGGGCAGTCCTTTCCACTGCCGTGCTCTTGGAGAACAGAGAGGTTCTTGTGTGACTTGGGAGACAGGGAAAGGTGTGTCAACAGCCAGAGGAACCAAGGAGCTGCAGCAATGTGGGAGGAGACAGTGAGAAATGGAGACCATGTCCCATGGTAGCAGGCATAGAGCTGGGATTTCAGAAAGCAGCGCTGAAGAGTTTTGTGTGTGTGAGAAGAATCTTAAAAAAGCGGGAGTAGAACAGGGTCATGTTTATAATATGTGAAGGTAGGGGCACGGTAGCAACTTTTAAATAACCAACTTAACGCATTCCTCTTCTCGAATAGTGCAGTGTAGTTATTATGGCCATCATAATAACTACAGACTTTCCTGAACTATTCTTTTAAAATGTGAAAGATATATAAAATACTGGAGATAATTGAGAATTTAAGGTAATTAAGAACTAAATAGAGCCAGGCAGTGTGGAATCCCAGTACTCGGAGGCAGAGAAAGGCAGATATTTGTATGTTTGAGACCAGCCTGGTTTATAGAGCAAGTTTCATGACAGGCTCTAAAACTACAGAGAAACCCTGTCTCAAATCAAAAAAACAAAAAAGAAAGAAAGAAGAAAGAAAGAAAGAAAGAATACCTAAAAAAGGAATTTTTTTTTATTTTTGTGTTTGTGTGAATGGAATAAGTTTTTTTTTGTGATCAAGATACTTTTCATCAGCTGTCTTTCTACAATTCTAAAATACTTCATTGTCTTTTGGAGATGTTGTGTTAGGGTTCGTAAGTGTTGTATACATAGAGTTAGAAATGAAAACCACGGTAACTGTTTTCTTTTCAGCTTGCCCCAAATCATTCCCTCTAAACTGATTTTCTCTTTATGCTACAGTCTCATCTTTATCCCATTGCTTCATTTATTTTCAAATATTACTTCAAGATCTGGAGATGACTTGACTATTTTATAATTCAAAGAATAATACAGGTAAAGTGTTTTACATATTCTGAATCTTCCTAACTTGACATGCTGGCTAGTTTTTGACAGAAGCTAGACAACTTGACAGAAGCTAGGGTCACCTGAGAGGAGCTAACCTCAATAGAGAGAATGCCTCCATAAGATCAAAGTGTATGCAAGTTGTGGGAGATTTTCTTAATTAGTGATTGATGGGGGAGGGACCAACCTATTGTGGGTGGTGCGATCCTGGGACTGGTGGTCCTGGGTTCTATAAGAAAGCAGGCTGAGCAAGCCATGGGGAGCAAGCCAGTAAGCAGCATCCCTCCATGGCCCCTCCTGACTCCAGGTTCCTACCCTGTTTGAGTTCCTGTCTTAGCTTTGGTTTGATGTTAATGGGCTCACCTCTGAAACTATAAGCAACACCACCCCATTTAAATGCTTGCTTTTATAAGAGTTACCTTAGTCATATTGTCTTTTTTGCAGCAATAGAAGAGTGTCTAAGAGAGCCTGTGCCAGGGAGTAGTGTATTGCTGTCACAGGCCTGACCATGCTGTTTGTTGGAGGAATATGGAATACTTTGAGGCTTTAGAGTAGAAAAGGAAATGTGGCCATGCTGGAGAAAAGGTGTGGCCTTGCTGGAGAAAGAGTGTTGCTGGGGTAGGCTTTGAAGTTTCCAAAGCCCATGCCAGGCATAGTGTCTCTCTCTGTCTCTGCCCTCTGCCCAGAGATCAGGCTGTAGCTCTTAGCTATTTTTCCAGCACCTGCTCCCCCTGCTGCCATGCTCCCTACCAGGATGATAACTCATCTCTGATATTGAAAGAGAGCTCTAATTTAATGCTTTCTTTTGTAAGAGTTGCCTTGGTCAAGGTATCTCTTCACAAGAGCGGAACAGTGACAAAGACAGTTATTTATGAGACAAGGTTTCATTCTTCTCCCGTACTCATCTAGAACTCATTATGTATCACAGGCTTGCCTTAAACTCATGGTAATCCTCATGTTTGAGCCTTCCCAGTGCTGTGATTACAGATGTGAGTTACCATGCCTGGCCCAAAACATTAAAGAAGGGGGTTATGCATTAGGTACAGAGACTACTCAGCCTGAGTGGTTGTACATGGTTATAGAAGAAAATGGAAAGAGATTTGTCCATTGTACTTCAGTTCAAGGTCATTGATGCAACTGAAGAATAACAATTATTAACAAAATTCAAGAGCCGCTTACTTTGTAGATTTCTGAAGATTTGTTGTATCCATCTTTTTCTCTTTCCATTATCACAGTATGAATGCTGTTTCTCTTATTTGTATATTTCTTTCATGACACAGGGTTTCTAAAATGCAATGACAAAGAAAAATGTAGTTGACTTGCCATCCCTGAAGCATCAGTATTTTTGACTCCCAAATGTTTATATATAGCATGGTTACTACAGGACACGTAAAGTTGATGTCCTTGTCTCTCTGTCTTTTTTCCTTTATTGGGTACATTTGAAACCAGGCCAGGGAAGAAACAATACAGCAATTTCTCAGCTTCTTTTAATGACTGGCCAACGAAGTCTGGTAGTCTTGGCCATTAGGGTCACCCCAGGCACCTTGACTACATTCACTCAGACTTGACAAAGACAACTGATAAACAAGCTTGAGTGGGTGGCTACCAAACGCAGTGTAAGACCAGCTATTCTGTTTGCTTCTTCTAATCCATTATCTGTCCTCTGGAGATGGCCTCTAGGAAGTTATGTTATGGCCTGAAATATTTACAGCTTCCACCTACCATGTCCTGAAGCATTAACCCCTCTTTGCTCAATCTGCTAGGTCATGAGGTCTCATGAATGCTTAGAGATCCATCATTCTCCTTATGTCTACCATGAGAAAATACAAAGAGAAACCACAGTTAATGAACCAGGAAATAGGCCCTTACTAAACCTGCCTGTGTCTTGATCTTGGACTTTCTAGCACTTATAACAATGAGAACAAAGTTTCTGTAGGGATTATTTTGTTTGTGTTTTAACAAACAAAGCTTGCTTGAAGATCAAAATACAGAGCTAAACCACTAGAGGACAGGGAGTGATGGCACACACCTTTAATCCCAGGACTCAGGAGACAGAGGCAGAACGATCTCTGTTAGCTCAAGGACCCCTGGGCAAGACTGAATCTGTCTAAAAGAGAAACAGAGCTCACTTGGGACCACATACCTTTAATCCCACACTAGGGAGGTAGAGACAGGAGTGATAAGGCTGGGTGGGGAGAGGAATATAAGGTGGGAGGAGACAGGAACTCAGTAAGTCTGAGGTTTGGTGGAGACAGATGCAGTCTAGAGATGTGGTCTGAAAACAGGATCACCCCTTCAGTCTGAGCACTGGTAGAGGTAAAAGATCTCTCTAGTGGCTGATGGCTCTGCTTCTCTGACCTTTAGCATCGTCCTCTATATGTGACTCTGGGTTTGTATTAAGACCCACTAGAATTTGGGCTACAAGTTTCTTATGGTTTATAAGCCACCATTCTGTGGTGTTTTGCATAACAAGCACAAACTGGACAAGGTACTCCCTGCCCTCTTAATTTCTGTTGATTTTGGTCCATGGGTACCAATTCAAGAGAAAAGAGATGGAGGGAGTGGTGTGGACATTGGTTACCTACCTTCTTTGCTCTCACATCTCGGATCCTGCAGATTCTTTGTTCCTCTGTGAAGAAGATGCAGTTGGTACCATCATCTCTGACTCTGGCTCTTTGAAGGGTTCACAAGCTCTGTGCCATCCCTGAGACACATTAGGCCTCAGGATGATAACAGTTCTGCCTTGCTGCTAGTTTCAGGGTCCTTCAGTGTCCTTAGCTTCCTGAACACGTGAGCACCTCCGTAAGACCCCCTCCTTCCCTCTTTGTGTTCGTG
Source organism: Microtus ochrogaster (assembly GCF_000317375.1). Classification (NCBI taxonomy): domain Eukaryota; kingdom Metazoa; phylum Chordata; class Mammalia; order Rodentia; family Cricetidae; genus Microtus; species Microtus ochrogaster. The sequence continues at coordinate 69,605,678 of NC_022016.1, forward strand.
TTGATCCTGGGTGCTCTGCTGTATCACACGGATCCAGTCTTCCTACCTGGTGAAGGGATTGGCTCTCAGGAACCACCTCTGCCCTTTGCTTTCATCAAGGTCCCTTCCACTTCCGGGGTGGCCTACAGGAAAGGAATAAGAACTGTGGACGTGCAGAGAGTATGAAAACATAGTCACCGAGATTCAACTTGAGGCAACCATTGGTTGAGGTCGTTGTTTGGACTATACCAACGCCTAGTATTTCCTCCACCAGACTAGCTTCCTTGCCCTTATGTCCATAGATATGGACCCTGAGAATTGCTCTTTCATCTTTGAGTGATATGATGGTCTCTGTTACAAAGTCTGTTTAATGAAGAGGGAAACGTAAAACACCATTTCTTTAAAAAAATCCATGTGCTAATTAGAATAAATATCAATTGTCTTACTTTACCAGCTTTAGCTGTAGGACCCACAGTGGGAATAGCTTGAATTTTGTTTGAGCCTTCCCAGTCTGTTTTCCTTTATGAGTGTTTTACTCCTGTGCTAATCTGTACACAGGAAATGACCTAAAAGTACCAATCAAAAAGAGTTAAACAAATTTATGCCAACTACTTCAACAAACATTTAAAAATATGACATTTTTGGAGGTGTTTGGCATGACATTATAATTCAAAAGAGCTCCGGAGAAAAATGGCAAAATATTCTCCATCCTTGTGCCATTTGAACAATGAGCACTTTCAGAGAATTTACTTTAAAGTCATTTAAAGGGAAAGCAGATCTATATGCATGAGTTATCACTGGTGGTGATCAATTGAAGGAGAAACACCACTCTGTATTGGAAAATCTGCCAGTGTCATTGCCTCATTAAGAAGAGCTCTGCCCACTGGTGGGACACAGCATCTGTGAGCAGAGCATGAGGCCGCTTTTTATACAGAGCTTTAGGATACGTAGAGTCTGGGATTTAAAGCCCTTGTGAGCTTCAATGATGGGCTGAGCATATATTTTAAGACAATGATAACTGGTGGCCATCTCCTGCTAATTGGCTTTCTTTTGAAGTAGGGTCCTGGTCACAGGGCAGGGGGAGTGTTTATTATTGGCTGGCTTTAAGAATCTCGATCTGCTATTATTGGTTAGACCGCATCTGGAAGCAAGGCTATCGAAGTGTGTTGTCATTGAGGAGTTACGCAAGTTAAAATCCAAAAGGCTAGGCTCTTAACACCACAGGGAGAAAATAGTCTTTTCCTAGAAGTTTAAGAATGCTTTATTCTCCGCAATATGTTCTCTAATAGCATAGTCTATTAACACGCAAGTGATTAGCGAAATTATGACAAAGACATAATGGCATGCTATATAACTAATAACCGTCATTAATATTAAAGAGCTGCATAGCAAAAGGTTTATAATCAAAAATAGGCTAGAATGGCTTTTTAATTAAACTTTCTGGCTAGTGGCAACTATTTGAAAAATAGTGTGTATATATTATAGAGTCAAATCACAGAAGGTGGATAAAGGGCATTCTCAATATTTTGTTTTCATATATTCTTGTGTTTAGACGCACACGCATCCACATGTATATAATGCTTTTCAATAAAGATTCTCAAAGAGAAAAGGAGCATTTGGAGGAATAGGTGGGTGCTCTGCTATGGTTTGAATATGGGCTGTCTCCTCTGAAACTCGTGCTGGTGTTTGATTGTTGCAAAGTTGGGAGCATCTGCTCAGAAGCGTTTAGGTTGTAAGGGCAGAATCTTTGTGAACAGACTAGAGTGTATCTCATGGGCACGTGTACTGGTACTCTGAAAACGGGTTATGAAATAGAAATCTAAGATGTCCTTTGTGCTTTATATCACACACACACATACAGATAGAATACTAATGTATTAGAGTTATCTAGAGAAACAGAACAGACAGAATGACTACCTATTAAAGGGAGATTTATTAGATTGGCTTACACAATACAGTGTGGGTAATTCAACAATGGCTGTCTGGTACAAGAGAGGCAAGACCCAGCAGTTGCTCAGAACATCAGATGGGGTGCCTTAGCTGTCCCAGTCTGACACTGAAGGCCTGGAGGATTCCTGGAGAGCCTCTGGTTCATGTTGGAAGGTCAGGGAAGCTGGGTTCCCATCAACAAAGGAAATGACACCAGCCATGGCAGCAATATGACAGAAACCCTAGGGAAGGATGGAGGAACTTACTAAAGAGACACATAAGTAAGCAGGTAGAAAGCAAACACTTTTTTCCTAGGACCTCCTTATGTCTGTGTTGACACCAGAATGTGTCACCCACGTTTAGGGTGGGTCTCCATACTTTAATTAAGCCTAATCAACAAAATTCCTCACAGGTGTATTCAGAGACTTGCACCTCTTAGTTGATTTCTGATCCAGTCAAATTGACTATCAGGATTAACTAATCATGAAAGCAAGAACCAGAAGCTGAATTGAGATTCCGTCTCGCTCCAGTCAGAATGTCTGTCATCAGGAAAAGAAACGGCAGCAAATGCTGGTGCAGACGTGAGAAAAAAGGATTCATTACTCACTACTGGGAGAATGTAAACTCGTGCAACAACTATGATTATCAGTGCGGAGGTTCCTCACAAAACTAAAAATAGACCTAGCATGTGGCCTACCTATACCACTCCTGGGTATACACCTGGAGGAGTCCATGTCAGTACACTATAGAGATATTTGCATGTCCGTGTTGACTTCTTTACTAGTCGTGATAGCTAAGAAATGGGGCCGTTCTAGATGTCCATCAACAAACAAACGGATGAAGAAAGTGTGGTACACATGCGCAGCGCGGTTTTGTTCTGCCATATGGAAAGAGTGGAAATGATTCCTCAATGGAAAGGGATGGAACTGAAGATCATGTGAAGCAAACTAAGTCAGACTCAGAAGGAAACTTATCACATTTTGTTTCATATTCAGAGCTAAGGTTTCAATGTTCCTCAGACGAAGTGAGAAGGAGGACTATGGGAGGGAAAGAAGCCGGAAGTGTAGGAGACGGGGAAAGAGCAGGTAACAGAACACATGTGGCATGAATGCCGAGGAGGGGACTACTTGGAAGGGGGTTCGAGATCAGCCAGGTGTGCACAGAGAACACATGAAGGGAGAGGGATGGCTAATAACAAAAGGTAATGATACATATGCATATAAAGTGTAATGAAATCCACTACTCTGTAGACCAGCCTGGTCTACAGAGCTAGTTCTAGGACAGGCTCCAAAGCCACAGAGAAACCCTGTCTTGAAAATCAAGAAAAAAAATTGCTTTAAAAATCAAAACAACCTAAAATGGATAAGAAATACAAAGACAAAACCAGTCCTCCCTGATGGGAATGAGAAGCCTGAAGAACGCCGTGTATCCCTTGTCATGGGTGGGTCATACACTCATCATTCTGTTATCTTTCACTTCCTACTGAAGTTCCATGGAGCCTGCAACCTATGGTTTTTGTTTTTAATCAATTCGTTTGTCATTAAGGTTTTGAGCAACCCCTCAAACTAAGTGCTCGAGTGAGAGATACTGTCTAGCAAGGGACACAGGTCTTCATGCACTTACATAGTTTAAATTGCTGAATGGAAATAAATGTCTTTTTGGTGGAATTTGTTATCATTTCAAGCATTAGTCATTTGTCTTTTTTGGTGGTCTCACTAATATTTAATATCACAGCTATTGAGTTATATAGTATGATTTTATTGATACTTTGATGAGTCATTTTCTATGTGTTCACTAGTCTATAAAATTTACAAGCTTAGTATTTCAAGGTATGCTTTTTCTATTTCAGTCAGAGTCTTAGTTATATAAGAAATACTGACTAAATTCATTCAATACATCCAGAGTTACCTCAGTGTTTTTATGGATGAAAAATGTACACACTTCTCCATTTAAGGAATCCTATATCTGAATTTCCAAGGTCCCTATATAAAAATATGTAAGTTGGGATGGAGGACATAGTGATATTAAAAAGAACACTATTTCTACTTCTCACTGTTGGAAATGACAATGTCTTTCAGCGGTCCAGCCATTGTAGGAGTCGTTAATAGGACAGAACATGCTTCTGTTACTTGTGATATCTGGGCCTTGGGATCTGACTGTCTCCTGCAGTAATATAGCCTTGCTGTTCTCATTAGCATGAATCCTGTTTTGAATTGCAATTTATCTATTTGTACCGCAACATTAAGAGTTTCCCTTTATGAAACTCAAGCTTCCAATTTTGCAGTTTTGCCTTTTAAGGTCAAGCAAAACCATAGGTCATAGAATGGTAGAACTGAAAGAAATGGATATAGCATCCAGTTGCTGTGCTGGCAAGAGAGCTGAGGCTTGCAAGGCTCACATACTTCCTGATGATGGTAGTGACCCAGTCAGGTTGGAACCCATGTTATCTGATACCAAGCCTTTGAATCAGAGCGTCTCATAACACTATCCAGTTCAAACACACATGACATGAACATTCGAAGCTACCATGATCTAGTCACTGTTTAAACAGAACAGGGTCTTGCTTTACTGTTAAAGACCATCAGGAAAGAAAACACACCCTAACACCTATTTATGGCCTTTGCTCAGCTTTTGGATCCTGGAGTTCCCATGTCTTGGGCTCCCGGATATTTGACAGTATTTTAAAACAGACAATATCACATGTGAGGAATGAATTCTCTTTGCCTCACCTCCTTGCTCACATATCGCATCCCCCTCGTCCCATCCCCTGCTTCCTTCCTACATGGGTTTATTTTTTAACTTGAGGTTCTCATATTTCCATCTGCTATCTTTTCATCTTCCACCGCTCCCTGCACACCAGTTTTTTTCTTCTTTACAAATAGTCTTCTGCAAAAGCAATGCCAGGAGTCTTGCATTCCCCTTGTTTCGATGTTTGTCTCTAAGTTTGATCTCCCTTTCCTCTGTTTCTATATAGCTAGGCTTCGTGAGGAAATTACCTACATTTACCCTATTCATTTCATTAGCTCAAATTCCCTCCTCAGCCAGTTCTGTCATCAGTTTCTATAATTAGACTTTTCGTAAATAAAATGCTCACTGTCAACAAGTATACAAATAATATCCAGCACATGAGAGTATATTAATATAGTTCAGACATAAGATGGAGTGTATGTAAGGGTTTATTTTACATTCCCAAAGTAAGGAGGGGCGAATTGCTGGTGGCAGTCCTGGAAGGGAAGTATGTGGGAGGCATTATTTGAAGGAAATATTCTTCCATGTGTATATTTTTTCCCCACAAGCATATAAATGACTCATAGCTATCTCCCACATAAATTGCACTTATAGATAAAGATGAGGTAGACTTCGTTTTAGCAAAAACTGATATTTCTAAATATATCAAAATGAAAAGTTCTTTGGAAAGTATAAAGAAAGGTCAATATGAGAAACAGAAATTTAGTATTTCCACTAAACAGTTCCAATTCCAAGATGTGTTTCCAAAGAGGTAGATACTGGAGATTGATGGGACTAGTGGAGAGTTCAGAGCATTCCCACAGGTGTATGAGAAGTGTTTCTCTAAGGACCGTGCCTCAGTAATTCAGTGATGAATGGGAGCATTGTCCCAACCGCTGTGGGATGCCTGGCACATAGAGAGAAAGAAATTTAACTCAGATAATAACTTACCCCATGTCCAAAAATAAACATAGAGAACACACACATTAACCTAAATAAATATTTATAGAAAAATATATAGGAAAGTAATCTACATTCTCTGTGTTAATATTTTTCTTGGAATATGCAGAATGCTTTCAATATGAATCTGTTGGAACTCATCAAACTTAAAAATGCTTCTGCTGCAAAAACACTTTTAAGATCATCAGAAGTCATGCCTCAGTGTTGGAGGAAATACCTTTAAAGCATATGTTTTTGTAAATGTTTGTTTTCAGAATATATAAATAATTGCTACAAAATAGTAAGGGAAGAAATAACCATGTACTATTATAGACAAAAATTGGAACATATAAATCACACTAAAAGGCACCATGAATGGAAAACCTGCATATGAATATATGCTCAGCATTGTTATTTTTAATGAAATGCAAATCAAGATAATAAGGTGCTGCTGCACTCCCATTAGCATGGCTAAAATGGTAATGAAACTCCTGGCAGTAGTAAGTTTGGGGGAGAGGTCAGACCACCTGATGGGCTCATTTGCAGCTGCTGGGAGTTTAAGAGTTCAGTCACGTAGGGAAAAAAAAAAAACCTACACAAACATACATTCTGCACACGATCCAGAAATCCAGCCCTGGGTAATTCCCATTGAGAAATGAGAGCATATGTCCTTATGAATATCTCATTGTCGTTCATCATTAATTGAAGCTTTGTTCATGATAGCGAAAATTCAAAAACAACCCAAAAGTCTGGATAATGGATAAGTTGTGTGTTATTGTTGTGTTTCTGCCCATTGGATGTAGCATCATCACACAAATGACTATAGATTGCTCAGCTACAGAATGGGGTATCTGTCTCACACCCCTCCCCACAGCTCAGAGACCACTGTAGGAAAGAAGGGAAGATGTGAAAGCCAGAGCTGGGAGGAACTGGAGCCAAAAAAAAAATTGTATTCTGGACATGATGGGAGTTCAGTGCTCATGTGCTCACTGCAAAACCTACCCAAGATCAACCAGGGAACATTCCAGCATGGGTGGGGGATGAGGCTCGCAAACTCCAACCCCATAGCTGAGGAACCAGTGACAGTCGATAGCTTCTGGGGAAGGGAGAGGGTGAGTTATTTTGTTTTTAAGGGGTGGCCCCTGGTAGATCAACCAGGCATAGTTTATTTCATATGGGCCCTCAGCCAGAAAGAGATGGGGAGCACAAATCAGAGTTGTCCAGCAAAACAAAGAGAAAGGACGTGAAGTCGGTGGAGAAGGAAGTGAGGGTTTATCAGGAGGTGTTAAGGGGAGGAGTTGGGTGAATGTTGATCAAAATACGGTGTATGAATTCTCAAAGAACTGATAAAATATTTTAAGCGTTAGGACCCCTCAAAAGAAGTAAATTAGTTTGGCTTTGTAATATTAAAAAGTCTGAATGAAAACACCTTTCAACAGCTGAACAGGCAAGTCGGGTTATAATCTGGAGCTTTATCGTCGTTTCCCATGGTGCCTCTTTGGACGCTGGTTTCTAGCCATCCCAGTATCTACAGTCATGAACTCACCTGCTGCCTCTTCACACTGGCCTTGCTCTGTGCACTGCGTTTGCTGTTGGCTGCTGCCTTTTGCTCTGCTTTACAGGTGCACATTCTTGCTTCTTTTGCTATTTCACCTTAGATTTTATGATTTTTGTTTTTGGATGGTTTTTTTTTGTGACAGATACTTACTGTCTACTATTAATGTTCAGTACTATTGCAGTTCTGGGTGCTTGGAAGTCAAGACCAAAGCAGCGGTAGACTCAGGGTCATTATTATTAGAAAAAAAAAGAATATATGATACTTTCTGAGATCACAAATTCCCAAAGAGTAAGCAAGAAAGACCTGTGTGACCTTGAAATTCTGTAATTGATATTTGATGACCTGTTGTAATATTTTTATAGATTTATTTATTTATTATATATACAATGTTCTGCCTGCATGTATGCCTGCATGCCAGAAGAGGGCACTAGATCTAATTATAGGTTGTGAACTGCCATGTGACAACTAGGAGTTGACCTTAGGACCTCTGGAAGAGCAGCCAGTGCTACTTACCTCTGAGCCATCTTCTAGCCCTGATATGATGTTTTTGTTTTGGTTTTTTTTAAAAAAAAAAAACACCTTGAATTCCTATTTTTAAATAATTTCTGCGACACGGCTAGTAGAACAAAAGTAAATTCTTTTGCTTCATTGGCTATCACAATCGAAACACATTTTTTAAAGTTACAATTGTGATTAGTAGTGTGTGTGCACATGCATGTGTGTGGGTGTGCATGTGTGCATACTTGCCCACTAGTGAATATCACAGTACCTATATGCAAGTCAGGGTACAACTTGTAGGAATCAGTTTTCTCCTACCAGATGGGTCCAGGATATCAAACTCAGATTGTTAGTCTTAGCAGCAAGTATCTTTATCCACTTTTGAGCCATCTTGCTGGCTCAAATAATCTATTTTTAATGACAATCTGAAAAGCACAGGCTTTTTTTTTGTGACCCAGGTAATATCCAGCTTTATGGTAAAAGAGAGAAATAGGTATTGTTTCCCACCCATTAATTGTGGAGGAGCAGTATTTGACAGTGCCTTCATGGTTGAATGGTAATTTGTATTTTAAAAACATCCTTATAGTCACCTTATGAGTAGGCTGTAGTCTGAAGGACTGAAAATTAATGTCATTTCAGACACTATGTTATTTACTCATTTTACGGTTCATGCTTTTGAAATGATTGTAATATTTACCTTGTCAAATTCATATTGACTACCTGTCCAGATCTCTGGAGCCCTCCTTTCTGTACCATGAAGCATTTGCTACATTCTCTTGTAATAAGAAAATTCAGGGATAAATAGTCCCGAATAAGTTACATAAGACTACGATATTTTAGTGTTGCTTTTAGGAGGGAAGTGGATCTGAAAGAGGACATTGTTTGTGTAGAGAAACTTCATTGAAGTAGTTAATGGAATTGTGATCCAGCAGATGGTTCTTATGGGGACCCATTGCTTGCAAAACTCTGGCAGGCGGCCCCCACTGTGTTGTTTTATCTTCACCATAACCTGTGAGATAGACAGCAGCATCCTTATCTTTCTGAAAAGGATACACTCCCAGAATGCAGCATGGTTAGTACACGACAGAGCTGTCTCAAGCCAGCATCTTCCGAACAGCTTTCCCGCACGTAAGCCCTGGCTCACAAAGGATGGAATTCATAGAGGAGACTCGGTAGATGCCTGGGCCCACTTCAGAAATACCTCTGCTCCCATCTTCCTAGAAGCGCATAACATTTGAATATTTTCTCATATTGATCCCATATTATTATAGCAGCAGCAGGAATATAGAAAACAAATGATTGTTCTTCATTAATAGAAGCAAGGGTTAGAAAGAGCAAATGCCTCATTAAAAACTAATTCAGAGAGGACCTGTTTTGCATCTGAGTAAACTCGTCTCTCTGGAAAAGTTCCATTTGCCTTCCATGAACACGGTGCGGACTCGCCTTCTCTATGAAGTCATTCCTGGTGCTCATGGCTGCCTGTGGTCGGTGGCGTCGTGCACATGCGTGCTTCTGCAATGGAGCTCCATCAGTTGTTCATTACCGTCTAGGACTGTGCTCGATTCCACAGCCCTGGGGAAAAGAAATCGCTCCTTTCCAACGATGCACCCTCAGCGTGGACACGGCACATAACTCTCTGCAGCGTTCAGTAAATGTTTTGGGGAACATTTGAATGGATGATTGAATGTCCGAGTATGCAAGTATTTTAACACAAAAGGGTTGTCTTGAAGGTTTTTTTTGTTTTTGCTTTTGTCTTTTTTTTTTTGATTAGGATGCTGCCGGATGTGAATAGCCTATTTATTTATTTATTTATTTATTTATTTATTTAAGATTTCTGCCTCCTCCCTGCCACCTCCTCCCAAGGAACTCAGGACCGCGAGGGGTGCACCCACACACTGAGACAATGGGGATGTTCTATCGGGAACTCACCAAGGCCAGCTGGCCTGGGTCTGAAAAAGCATGGGATAAAACCGGACTCGCTGAACATAGCAGGCAATGAGGACTACTGAGAACTCAAGAACAATGGCAATGGGTTTTTAATCCTACTGCACGTACTGGCTCTGTGGGAGCCTAGGCAGTTTGGATGCTCACCTTACTAGACCTGGGTGAATAGCCTTTTAAAATTCAACATAAACCTGGGTGGCAGTGGCTCACGCCTTTAATCCCAGCACTCAGAAGGCAGAGGCAGGTGGATCTCTGTGAGGTCTAGGCCAACCTGATCTATAATAGCTAGTTCCAGGACTACCAGAGCTGTTACACAGAGAAACCCTGTCTCGAAAAAGAAAAAAAAATCAAAATAAAACAAACGTTTAACTGAACTGGCAGTTATGTATATCACGTCTATAGACCAAACCCCAGACTGATAGGATTTAGTTGTCGTATGTCAATAACTAGGTGAATGACAAGTCAACAGGCAAAGAACTCTATGCTCCATCTGTGCAGCCAAGAAGTCTCCTATAGCAGAAGTTACATACACTTAAGGAAATGAAGTTTGAATATTATTGCTTCAATGCATTTTGTGGTTTTTAGCTTTGCCATATAAGTGGCAGAACCTCTCCCAGTTAGATAGTAAACAGAATTCCAGAATGTGGGCAGATTAAAACTGAGATGCTCTGTCTGACTGTTGATCCTCTTGTCCTGTTACACACACTGTCTAGCTGGCTTCATTCCATGTATATAAATATACACATATAGCATATAAGGTCAATTATACATATGTATATATTGTTATTAACTGCATATGCATACATATATATACATATACATAGTCAAAATCATTTTAAGTCCATTCTTAAAACAAAGCCCAATTTGCATCTTAAAAATTAAAAATGGTATTTTTAATGTAAAACTACATGCAGCAAATGTGTCTTCCTGTATTCCTTGATGCTCTGCTCAGTGTTGTATATAATTCTCTTACTATTTGACAGGTTTCTGCCATCTTCTAAGATTGTTTCTTTGGTTCATATGACTATCTAGATCTACATCCCCCAATTCTCTACCAGGGATAGGACAGAATGCTTGGACCTAAGTCAGAAGTGGTCTTTAAACTAGGCAGGCATGACTGCCAGAGTTAATGTCTAATTAGTTAAGCTAAACTAGAAAATATCGTGTTATGCATTCACTTGAGGTCTTGGGAAATTCGTTTCATACTTTTGTCATTTTTCTCATGGGAAGTGTGTATTTTTATTTCTGAGAAAGGGAGAGAGAAATTTTTTGTGCTTGCTTAATTAATGGATGGACACATGTGTGTGTAGAAGCCTGTGTTGGTCAGAGGACAACTTTGGGTATCAATTCTGAGGAAATGTCCACCCTTTTGTTTTTGAGAGTCTGTCAGTGGCCTGGAACTTGCTGAGTAGGCTAGGCTGGCTGGCCAGGGAATCCTAGGGGTCCCCTTGTCTCTATCTCTCTCAGGTGCTGAGATTACTAGTTTAGATTACCATACACAGGTCTAGACCTCACACTCAAGTTCTCAAGCATTAATCACTTTACCAATTTAGCCACCTCCACAGCCCTAGAAGAAAGATTAATTTATGAAAATTGGATAGGGGCTTTGCATATGGATAAACTTTGGCCATTGTCTATCTTTTTCATAATGCTTCATTAAGATGTGAACAACAAGGCATTGTGGACAATTCTGAAAAGTATAGAGACATTGTATATGTGAAATCATGATTTCTGCATAGCCTAGGAACATCTTTAGATATTGAAACAAAAACCCAGTTCAAAAGGAAAACATATGTGTGAATTGTCATTAACATAAGAGAAGGCAGAGGCGGCTTATTATTTTACCTCAGTTCTGCTTTAATCTATGGTTTTCTATACAAAACCTAAATTTTCCTTATAACTCAGAATTCTATGAGACTGTGAAAGAGGAGCTGTTCCCAGGTCCATATGCTCTGCTCCCTTCCTCCTTCCTCCTTCCTGCTTCTTCCCTCTCCCTCGCCCCCTCTCTCCCTCTCTCATTTTAAAACATCTGCCTTGCTTCTTGCTCTCAAATCCCACTTGTCTTCCCGATTGTCATCCAGGTCCTCCCTGACCCAGCTTCCTTCTCTCCTCCTTTCCCAGGAAGTCACAGCTGGTTCTGTTGACCCAGGCGGTGCTTTAGTGGCACCCAGAGGCCGCTGTAGCTGTGGCGCGAGCACAAGCCATGCAACAGCCAACCATAACCTTCTCTCCACGAATACAGCGTGGAGATTCTTGGGTGCAAG